>NC_090050.1:6803112-7116423 GCF_038355195.1 Osmerus mordax | reverse complement strand
AAGCAATAAAAGAATGAAAGTCTCAAAACTAGGAATCTAATGGCTTACTCTTATCAATAGCATCAATTAAGTGATTTACAGGTGATCTGAGTCAGTGTGGCCTGTTTTAGGCTGAAGTAAATCATGTAATGTGACCTAGTACAATGCCAAACAATGTAATTGCATTGAAAATGTTATTCAGGAGCTGAAAACCACTTTAAAGCAATAAAAGAAGGAAAGACTCAGAACTGGGAATCTAATGTCTTAATCTTGTCAGTAGCATGGATTAAGTGATTTACAGTTGATTTGAGTCAGTATGGCCTGTTGAGGCTCAAATCTAAGTCAAAGTCATGTAATGTGAACTAGAACAATGCCAAACATTGTAAATTCATAGAAAACGCTTTTCAGTAGCTGAAAAGCACTTTAAAGCAATAAAAGAAGGAAAGATTCAAAACTAGTAATCTAATGTCTTATTCATGTCAGTAGCATGGATTTAAGTGATTTACAGTTGATTTGAGTCACTATGGCCTGTTTTAGGCTCAAATCTAAGTCAAAGTCATGTAATGTGACCTAGTACAATGCCAAACATTGTAAATTCATAGAAAACGCTTTTCAGTAGCTGAAAAGCACTTTAAACCAATAAAAGAAGGAAAGACTCAAAACTAGTAATCTATTGTCTTATTCTTGTCAGTAGCATGGATTTAAGTGATTTACAGTTGATTTGAGTCACTATGGCCTGTTTAGGCTCAAATCTAAGTCAAAGTCATGTAATGTGAACTAGTACAATGCCAAACATTGTAAATTCATAGAAAACGCTTTTCAGTAGCTGAAAAGCACTTTAAAGCAATAAAAGAAGGAAAGACTCAGAACTGGGAATCTAATGTCTTAATCTTGTCAGTAGCATGGTTTAAGTGATTTACAGTTGATTTGAGTCAGTATGGCCTGTTTAGGCTCAAATCTAAGTCAAAGTCATGTAATGTGAACTAGTACAATGCCAAACAATGTAATTGCATTGAAAACGTTATTCAGGAGCTGAAAAGCACTTTAAAGCAATAAAAGAAGGAAAGACTCAAAACTAGTAATCTAATGTCTTATACTTGTCAGTAGCATGGATTTAAGTGATTTGCAGGTGATTTGAGTCAGTTTGGCCTGTTTAGGCTGAAATATAAGTCAAAGTCATGTAATGTGACCTAGTACAATGCCAAACATTGTAAATTCATAGAAAACGCATTTCAGTAGCTGAAAAGCACTTTAAAGCAATAAAAGAAGGAAAGACTCAAAACTAGGAATCTAATGTCTTATTCTTGTCAGTAGCATGGATTTAAGTGATTTACAGTTGATTTGAATCAGTGTGGCCTGTTTTAGGCTGAAATCTAACTCAAAGTCATGTAATGTGAACTAGTACAATGCCAAACAATGTAATTGCATTGAAAACGTTATTCAGGAGCTGAAAAGCACTTTAAAGCAATAAAAGAATGAAAGTCTCAAAACTAGGAATCTAATGGCTTACTCTTATCAATAGCATCAATTAAGTGATTTACAGGTGATCTGAGTCAGTGTGGCCTGTTTTAGGCTGAAGCAAATCATGTAATGTGACCTAGTACAATGCCAAACAATGTAATTGCATTGAAAACGTTATTCAGGAGCTGAAAACCACTTTAAAGCAATAAAAGAAGGAAAGACTCAGAACTGGGAATCTAATGTCTTAATCTTGTCAGTAGCATGGATTAAGTGATTTACAGTTGATTTGAGTCAGTATGGCCTGTTGAGGCTCAAATCTAAGTCAAAGTCATGTAATGTGAACTAGAACAATGCCAAACATTGTAAATTCATAGAAAACGCTTTTCAGTAGCTGAAAAGCACTTTAAAGCAATAAAAGAAGGAAAGATTCAAAACTAGTAATCTAATGTCTTATTCTTGTCAGTAGCATGGATTTAAGTGATTTACAGTTGATTTGAGTCACTATGGCCTGTTTTAGGCTCAAATCTAAGTCAAAGTCATGTAATGTGACCTAGTACAATGCCAAACATTGTAAATTCATAGAAAACGCTTTTCAGTAGCTGAAAAGCACTTTAAAGCAATAAAAGAAGGAAAGACTCAGAACTGGGAATCTAATGTCTTAATCTTGTCAGTAGCATGGATTAAGTGATTTACAGTTGATTTGAGTCAGTATGGCCTGTTTAGGCTCAAATCTAAGTCAAAGTCATGTAATGTGAACTAGTACAATGCCAAACAATGTAATTGCATTGAAAACGTTATTCAGGAGCTGAAAAGCACTTTAAAGCAATAAAAGAAGGAAAGTCTCAAAACTAAGAATCAAATGGCTAAATCTTGTCAGTAGCATGTATTAGGTTATTTACAGGTTATTTGAGTCAGTGTGGCCTGTTTTAGGCTGAAATCTAAGTCAAATTCATGTAATGTGAACTAGTACAATGCCAAACATGGTCAATTCATAGAAAACGCTTTTCAGTAGCTGAAAAGCACTTTAAAGCAATAAAAGAAGGAAAGTCTCAAAACTAGGAATCTAATGGCTTAATCTTGTCAGTAGCATGGATTAAGTGATTTACAGTTGATTCGAGTCAGTGTGGCCTGTTTAGGCTCGAATCTAAGTCAAAGTCATGTAATGTGAACTAGTACAATGCCAAACATTGTAAATTCATAGAAAACGCTTTTCAGTAGCTGAAAAGCACTTTAAAGCAATAAAAGAATGAAAGTCTCAAACTCGGAATCTCATGGCTTAATCTTGTCAGTAGCATGGATTAAGTGATTAAAGGTGATTTGAGTCAGTGTGGCCTGTTTTAGGCTGAAGTCAAAGTCATGTAATGTGAACTAGTACAATGCCAAACATTGTAAATTCATAGAAAACGCTATTCAGGAGCTGAAAAGCACTTTAAAGCAATAAAAGAAGGAAAGACTCAGAACTGGGAATCTAATGTCTTAATCTTGTCAGTAGCATGGATTAAGCGATTTACAGTTGATTTGAGTCAGTATGGCCTGTTTAGGCTGAAATCTAAATCAAAGTCATGTAATGTGAACTAGTACAATGCCAAACATTGTAATGCATTGAAAACGCTATTCAGGAGCTGAAAAGCACTTTAAAGCAATAAAAGAAGGAAAGACTCAAAACTGGGAATCTACTCGCTTAATCTTGTCAGTAGCATGGATTAAGTGCTTTACAGTTGATTTGAGTCAGTGTGGCCTGTTTAGGCTGAAGTCAAAGTCATGTAATGTGAACTAGTACAATGCCAAACATTGTAAATTCATAGAAAACGCTTTTCAGTAGCTGAAAAGCACTTTAAAGCAATAAAAGAAGGAAAGACTCAAAACTAGTAATCTAATGTCTTATACTTGTCAGTAGCATGGATTAAGTGATTTACAGGTGATTTGAGTCAGTTTGGCCTGTTTAGGCTGAAATATAAGTCAAAGTCATGTAATGTGAACTAGTACAATTCCAAACATTGTAAATTCTTAGAAAACGCTATTCAGGAGCTGAAAACCACTTTAAAGCAATAAAAGAATGAAAGTCTCAAACTCGGAATCTCATGGCTTAATCTTGTCAGTAGCATGGATTAAGTGATTAAAGGTGATTTGAGTCAGTGTGGCCCGTTTTAGGCTGAAGTCAAAGTCATGTAATGTGAACTAGTACAATGCCAAACATTGTAAATTCATAGAAAACGCTTTTCAGTAGCTGAAAAGCACTTTAAAGCAATAAAAAAATGAAAGTCTCAAACTCGGAATGTCATGGCTTAATCTTGTCAGTAGCATGGATTAAGTGATTAAAGGTGATTTGAGTCAGTGTGGCCTGTTTTAGGCTGAAGTCATGTAATGTGAACTAGTACAATGCCAAACATTGTAAATGCATTGAAAACGCTTTACAGGAGCTGGAAAGCACTTTAAAAGAATATAAGTCTCTTCAGGAGCTGAAAAGCACTTTAAAGCAATAAAAGAAGGAAAGTCTCAAAACTAAGAATCAAATGGCTAAATCTTGTCAGTAGCATGTATTAGGTTATTTACAGGTTATTTGAGTCAGTGTGGCCTGTTTTAGGCTGAAATCTAAGTCAAATTCATGTAATGTGAACTAGTACAATGCCAAACATGGTCAATTCATAGAAAACGCTTTTCAGTAGCTGAAAAGCACTTTAAAGCAATAAAAGAAGGAAAGTCTCAAAACTAGGAATCTAATGGCTTAATCTTGTCAGTAGCATGGATTAAGTGATTTACAGTTGATTCGAGTCAGTGTGGCCTGTTTAGGCTCGAATCTAAGTCAAAGTCATGTAATGTGAACTAGTACAATGCCAAACATTGTAAATTCATAGAAAACGCTTTTCAGTAGCTGAAAAGCACTTTAAAGCAATAAAAGAATGAAAGTCTCAAACTCGGAATCTCATGGCTTAATCTTGTCAGTAGCATGGATTAAGTGATTAAAGGTGATTTGAGTCAGTGCGGCCCGTTTTAGGCTGAAGTCAAAGTCATGTAATGTGAACTAGTACAATGCCAAACATTGTAAATTCATAGAAAACGCTTTTCAGTAGCTGAAAAGCACTTTAAAGCAATAAAAGAATGAAAGTCTCAAACTCGGAATCTCATGGCTTGATCTTGTCAGTAGCATGGATTAAGTGATTAAAGGTGATTTGAGTCAGTGTGGCCTGTTTTAGGCTGAAGTCAAAGTCATGTAATGTGAACTAGTACAATGCCAAACATTGTAAATTCATAGAAAACGCTATTCAGGAGCTGAAAAGCACTTTAAAGCAATAAAAGGAGGAAAGACTCAAAACTGGGAATCTACTGGCTTAATCTTGTCAGTAGCATGGATTGAGTGATTTACAGGTGATTTGAGTCAGTTTGGCCTGTTTAGGCTGAAATCTAAATCAAAGTCATGTAATGTGAACTAGTACAATGCCAAACATTGTAAATGCATTGAAAACGCTATTCAGGAGCTGAAAACCACTTTAAAGCAATAAAAGAAGGAAAGACTCAAAACTAGGAATCTAATGTCTTATTCTTGTCAGTAGCATGGATTTAAGTGATTTTCAGTTGATTTGAGTCACTATGGCCTGTTTAGGCTCAAATCTAAGTCAAAGTCATGTAATGTGAACTAGTACAATGCCAAACATTGTAAATGCATTGAAAACGCTATTCAGGAGCTGAAAACCACTTAAAGCAATAAAAGAAGGAAAGACTCAAAACTAGGAATCTAATGTCTTATTCTTGTCAGTAGCATGGATTTAAGTGATTTACAGTTGATTTGAGTCACTATGGCCTGTTTAGGCTCAAATCTAATTCAAAGTCATGTAATGTGAACTAGTACAATGCCAAACATTGTAAATGCATTGAAAACGCTTTTCAGGAGCTGAAAAGCACTTTAAAAGAAGGAAAGTCTCAAAACTCAGAATCTAATGGCTTAATCTTGTCAGTAGCATGGATTAAGTGATTAAAGGTGATTTGAGTCAGTGTGGCCTGTTTTAGGCTGAAATCTAAGTCAAATTCATGTAATGTGAACTAGTACATTGCCAAACATGGTCAATTCATAGAAAACGCTTTTCAGTAGCTGAAAAGCACTTTAAAGCAATAAAAGAAGGAAAGTCTCAAAACTAGGAATCTAATGGCTTAATCTTGTCAGTAGCATGGATTAAGTGATTTACAGTTGATTCGAGTCAGTGTGGCCTGTTTAGGCTCGAATCTAAGTCAAAGTCATGTAATGTGAACTAGTACAATGCCAAACATTGTAAATTCATAGAAAACGCTTTTCAGTAGCTGAAAAGCACTTTAAAGCAATAAAAGAATGAAAGTCTCAAACTCGGAATCTCATGGCTTAATCTTGTCAGTAGCATGGATTAAGTGATTAAAGGTGATTTGAGTCAGTGTGGCCTGTTTTAGGCTGAAGTCAAAGTCATGTAATGTGAACTAGTACAATGCCAAACATTGTAAATTCATAGAAAACGCTATTCAGGAGCTGAAAAGCACTTTAAAGCAATAAAAGAAGGAAAGACTCAGAACTGGGAATCTAATGTCTTAATCTTGTCAGTAGCATGGATTAAGCGATTTACAGTTGATTTGAGTCAGTATGGCCTGTTTAGGCTGAAATCTAAATCAAAGTCATGTAATGTGAACTAGTACAATGCCAAACATTGTAATGCATTGAAAACGCTATTCAGGAGCTGAAAAGCACTTTAAAGCAATAAAAGAAGGAAAGACTCAAAACTGGGAATCTACTCGCTTAATCTTGTCAGTAGCATGGATTAAGTGCTTTACAGTTGATTTGAGTCAGTGTGGCCTGTTTAGGCTGAAGTCAAAGTCATGTAATGTGAACTAGTACAATGCCAAACATTGTAAATTCATAGAAAACGCTTTTCAGTAGCTGAAAAGCACTTTAAAGCAATAAAAGAAGGAAAGACTCAAAACTAGTAATCTAATGTCTTATACTTGTCAGTAGCATGGATTAAGTGATTTACAGGTGATTTGAGTCAGTTTGGCCTGTTTAGGCTGAAATATAAGTCAAAGTCATGTAATGTGAACTAGTACAATTCCAAACATTGTAAATTCTTAGAAAACGCTATTCAGGAGCTGAAAACCACTTTAAAGCAATAAAAGAAGGAAAGACTCAGAACTGGGAATCTAATGTCTTAATCTTGTCAGTAGCATGGATTAAGTGATTTACAGTTGATTTGAGTCAGTATGGCCTGTTTAGGCTCAAATCTAAGTCAAAGTCATGTAATGTGAACTAGTACAATGCCAAACATTGTAAATTCATAGAAAACGCTTTTCAGTAGCTGAAAAGCACTTTAAAGCAATAAAAGAAGGAAAGACTCAAAACTAGTAATCTAATGTCTTATTCTTGTCAGTAGCATGGATTTAAGTGATTTACAGTTGATTTGAGTCACTATGGCCTGTTTAGGCTCAAATCTAAGTCAAAGTCATGTAATGTGAACTAGTACAATGCCAAACATTGTAAATTCATAGAAAACGCTTTTCAGTAGCTGAAAAGCACTTTAAAGCAATAAAAGAAGGAAAGACTCAAAACTAGTAATCTAATGTCTTATACTTGTCAGTAGCATGGATTTAAGTGATTTACAGGTGATTTGAGTCAGTTTGGCCTGTTTAGGCTGAAATATAAGTCAAAGTCATGTAATGTGAACTAGTACAATGCCAAACATTGTAAATTCATAGAAAACGCTATTCAGGAGCTGAAAAGCACTTTAAAGCAATAAAAGGAGGAAAGACTCAAAACTGGGAATCTACTGGCTTAATCTTGTCAGTAGCATGGATTAAGTGATTTACAGGTGATTTGAGTCAGTTTGGCCTGTTTAGGCTGAAATCTAAATCAAAGTTATGTAATGTGAACTAGTACAATGCCAAACATTGTAAATGCATTGAAAACGCTATTCAGGAGCTGAAAACCACTTTAAAGCAATAAAAGAAGGAAAGACTCAAAACTAGGAATCTAATGTCTTATTCTTGTCAGTAGCATGGATTTAAGTGATTTACAGGTTATTTGAGTCAGTGTGGCCTGTTTTAGGCTGAAATCTAAGTCAAATTCATGTAATGAACTAGTACAATGCCAAACATGGTCAATTCATAGAAAACGCTATTCAGGAGCTGAAAAGCACTTTAAAGCAATAAAAGGAGGAAAGACTCAAAACTGGGAATCTACTGGCTTAATCTTGTCAGTAGCATGGATTAAGTGATTTACAGGTGATTTGAGTCAGTTTGGCCTGTTTAGGCTGAAATCTAAATCAAAGTCATGTAATGTGAACTAGTACAATGCCAAACATGGTCAATTCATAGAAAACGCATTTCAGTAGCTGAAAAGCACTTTAAAGCAATAAAAGAAGGAAAGACTCAAAACTAGGAATCTAATGTCTTATTCTTGTCAGTAGCATGGATTTAAGTGATTTACAGTTGATTTGAATCAGTGTGGCCTGTTTTAGGCTGAAATCTAACTCAAAGTCATGTAATGTGAACTAGTACAATGCCAAACAATGTAATTGCATTGAAAACGTTATTCAGGAGCTGAAAAGCACTTTAAAGCAATAAAAGAAGGAAAGTCTCAAAACTAGGAATCTAATGGCTTACTCTTGTCAATAGCATGAATTAAGTGATTTACAGGTGATCTGAGTCAGTGTGGCCTGTTTTAGGCTGAAGTAAATCATGTAATGTGACCTAGTACAATGCCAAACAATGTAATTGCATTGAAAACGTTATTCAGGAGCTGAAAACCACTTTAAAGCAATAAAAGAAGGAAAGACTCAGAACTGGGAATCTAATGTCTTAATCTTGTCAGTAGCATGGATTAAGTGATTTACAGTTGATTTGAGTCAGTATGGCCTGTTTAGGCTCAAATCTAAGTCAAAGTCATGTAATGTGAACTAGTACAATGCCAAACATTGTAAATTCATAGAAAACGCTTTTCAGTAGCTGAAAAGCACTTTAAAGCAATAAAAGAAGGAAAGACTCAAAACTAGTAATCTAATGTCTTATTCTTGTCAGTAGCATGGATTTAAGTTATTTACAGTTGATTTGAGTCACTATGGCCTGTTTAGGCTCAAATCTAAGTCAAAGTCATGTAATGTGAACTAGTACAATGCCAAACATTGTAAATTCATAGAAAACGCATTTCAGTAGCTGAAAAGCACTTTAAAGCAATAAAAGAAGGAAAGACTCAAAACTAGTAATCTAATGTCTTATTCTTGTCAGTAGCATAGATTTAAGTGATTTACAGTTGATTTGAATCAGTGTGGCCTGTTTTAGGCTGAAATCTAACTCAAAGTCATGTAATGTGAACTAGTACAATGCCAAACAATGTAATTGCATTGAAAACGTTATTCAGGAGCTGAAAAGCACTTTAAAGCAATAAAAGAATGAAAGTCTCAAAACTAGGAATCTAATGGCTTACTCTTATCAATAGCATCAATTAAGTGATTTACAGGTGATCTGAGTCAGTGTGGCCTGTTTTAGGCTGAAGTAAATCATGTAATGTGACCTAGTACAATGCCAAACAATGTAATTGCATTGAAAACGTTATTCAGGAGCTGAAAACCACTTTAAAGCAATAAAAGAAGGAAAGACTCAGAACTGGGAATCTAATGTCTTAATCTTGTCAGTAGCATGGATTAAGTGATTTACAGTTGATTTGAGTCAGTATGGCCTGTTGAGGCTCAAATCTAAGTCAAAGTCATGTAATGTGAACTAGAACAATGCCAAACATTGTAAATTCATAGAAAACGCTTTTCAGTAGCTGAAAAGCACTTTAAAGCAATAAAAGAAGGAAAGATTCAAAACTAGTAATCTAATGTCTTATTCTTGTCAGTAGCATGGATTTAAGTGATTTACAGTTGATTTGAGTCACTATGGCCTGTTTTAGGCTCAAATCTAAGTCAAAGTCATGTAATGTGACCTAGTACAATGCCAAACATTGTAAATTCATAGAAAACGCTTTTCAGTAGCTGAAAAGCACTTTAAAGCAATAAAAGAAGGAAAGACTCAGAACTGGGAATCTAATGTCTTAATCTTGTCAGTAGCATGGTTTAAGTGATTTACAGTTGATTTGAGTCAGTATGGCCTGTTTAGGCTCAAATCTAAGTCAAAGTCATGTAATGTGACTTAGTACAATGCCAAACATTGTAAATTCATAGAAAACGCATTTCAGTAGCTGAAAAGCACTTTAAAGCAATAAAAGAAGGAAAGACTCAAAACTAGGAATCTAATGTCTTATTCTTGTCAGTAGCATGGATTTAAGTGATTTACAGTTGATTTGAATCAGTGTGGCCTGTTTTAGGCTGAAATCTAACTCAAAGTCATGTAATGTGAACTAGTACAATGCCAAACAATGTAATTGCATTGAAAACGTTATTCAGGAGCTGAAAAGCACTTTAAAGCAATAAAAGAATGAAAGTCTCAAAACTAGGAATCTAATGGCTTACTCTTATCAATAGCATCAATTAAGTGATTTACAGGTGATCTGAGTCAGTGTGGCCTGTTTTAGGCTGAAGCAAATCATGTAATGTGACCTAGTACAATGCCAAACAATGTAATTGCATTGAAAACGTTATTCAGGAGCTGAAAACCACTTTAAAGCAATAAAAGAAGGAAAGACTCAGAACTGGGAATCTAATGTCTTAATCTTGTCAGTAGCATGGATTAAGTGATTTACAGTTGATTTGAGTCAGTATGGCCTGTTGAGGCTCAAATCTAAGTCAAAGTCATGTAATGTGAACTAGAACAATGCCAAACATTGTAAATTCATAAAAAACGCTTTTCAGTAGCTGAAAAGCACTTTAAAGCAATAAAAGAAGGAAAGATTCAAAACTAGTAATCTAATGTCTTATTCTTGTCAGTAGCATGGATTTAAGTGATTTACAGTTGATTTGAGTCACTATGGCCTGTTTTAGGCTCAAATCTAAGTCAAAGTCATGTAATGTGACCTAGTACAATGCCAAACATTGTAAATTCATAGAAAACGCTTTTCAGTAGCTGAAAAGCACTTTAAAGCAATAAAAGAAGGAAAGACTCAGAACTGGGAATCTAATGTCTTAATCTTGTCAGTAGCATGGATTAAGTGATTTACAGTTGATTTGAGTCAGTATGGCCTGTTTAGGCTCAAATCTAAGTCAAAGTCATGTAATGTGAACTAGTACAATGCCAAACATTGTAAATTCATAGAAAACGCTTTTCAGTAGCTGAAAAGCACTTTAAACCAATAAAAGAAGGAAAGACTCAAAAATGGTAATCTATTGTCTTATTCTTGTCAGTAGCATGGATTTAAGTGATTTACAGTTGATTTGAGTCACTATGGCCTGTTTAGGCTCAAATCTAAGTCAAAGTCATGTAATGTGAACTAGTACAATGCCAAACATTGTAAATTCATAGAAAACGCTTTTCAGTAGCTGAAAAGCACTTTAAAGCAATAAAAGAAGGAAAGACTCAGAACTGGGAATCTAATGTCTTAATCTTGTCAGTAGCATGGATTAAGTGATTTACAGTTGATTTGAGTCAGTATGGCCTGTTTAGGCTCAAATCTAATTCAAAGTCATGTAATGTGAACTAGTACAATGCCAAACATTGTAAATGCATTGAAAACGCTTTTCAGGAGCTGAAAAGCACTTTAAAAGAAGGAAAGTCTCAAAACTCAGAATCTAATGGCTTAATCTTGTCAGTAGCATGAATTAAGTGATTTACAGGTGATTTGAGTCAGTGTGGCCTGTTTTAGGATGAGATCTAAGTCAAAGTCATGTAATGTGAACTAGTACAATGCCAAACATTGTAAATGCATTGAAAACGCTTTTCAGGAGCTGAAAAGCACTTTAAAAGAATGTAAGTCTCTTCAGGAGCTGAAAAGCACTTTAAAGCAATAAAAGAAGGAAAGTCTCAAAACTAAGAATCAAATGGCTACATCTTGTCAGTAGCATGTATTAGGTTATTTACAGGTTATTTAAGTCAGTGTGGCCTGTTTTAGGCTAAAATCTAAGTCAAATTCATGTAATGTGAACTAGTACATTGCCAAACATGGTCAATTCATAGAAAACGCTTTTCAGTAGCTGAAAAGCACTTTAAAGTAATAAAAGAAGGAAAGTCTCAAAACTAGGAATCTAATGGCTTAATCTTGTCAGTAGCATGGATTAAGTGATTTACAGTTGATTCGAGTCAGTGTGGCCTGTTTAGGCTCGAATCTAAGTCAAAGTCATGTAATGTGAACTAGTACAATGCCAAACATTGTAAATTCATAGAAAACGCTTTTAAGTAGCTGAAAAGCACTTTAAAGCAATAAAAGAATGAAAGTCTCAAACTCGGAATCTCATGGCTTAATCTTGTCAGTAGCATGGATTAAGTGATTAAAGGTGATTTGAGTCAGTGTGGCCTGTTTTAGGCTGAAATCTAAGTCAAATTCATGTAATGTGAACTAGTACATTGCCAAACATGGTCAATTCATAGAAAACGCTTTTCAGTAGCTGAAAAGCACTTTAAAGCAATAAAAGAAGGAAAGTCTCAAAACTAGGAATCTAATGGCTTAATCTTGTCAGTAGCATGGATTAAGTGATTTACAGTTGATTCGAGTCAGTGTGGCCTGTTTAGGCTCGAATCTAAGTCAAAGTCATGTAATGTGAACTAGTACAATGCCAAACATTGTAAATTCATAGAAAACGCTTTTCAGTAGCTGAAAAGCACTTTAAAGCAATAAAAGAATGAAAGTCTCAAACTCGGAATCTCATGGCTTAATCTTGTCAGTAGCATGGATTAAGTGATTAAAGGTGATTTGAGTCAGTGTGGCCTGTTTTAGGCTGAAGTCAAAGTCATGTAATGTGAACTAGTACAATGCCAAACATTGTAAATTCATAGAAAACGCTATTCAGGAGCTGAAAAGCACTTTAAAGCAATAAAAGAAGGAAAGACTCAAAACTGGGAATCTACTGGCTTAATCTTGTCAGTAGCACGGATTAAGTGATTTACAGGTGATTTGAGTCAGTTTGGCCTGTTTAGGCTGAAATCTAAATCAAAGTCATGTAATGTGAACTAGTACAATGCCAAACATTGTAATGCATTGAAAACGCTATTCAGGAGCTGAAAAGCACTTTAAAGCAATAAAAGAAGGAAAGACTCAAAACTGGGAATCTACTCGCTTAATCTTGTCAGTAGCATGGATTAAGTGCTTTACAGTTGATTTGAGTCAGTGTGGCCTGTTTAGGCTGAAGTCAAAGTCATGTAATGTGAACTAGTACAATGCCAAACATTGTAAATTCATAGAAAACGCTTTTCAGTAGCTGAAAAGCACTTTAAAGCAATAAAAGAAGGAAAGACTCAAAACTAGTAATCTAATGTCTTATACTTGTCAGTAGCATGGATTAAGTGATTTACAGGTGATTTGAGTCAGTTTGGCCTGTTTAGGCTGAAATATAAGTCAAAGTCATGTAATGTGAACTAGTACAATTCCAAACATTGTAAATTCTTAGAAAACGCTATTCAGGAGCTGAAAACCACTTTAAAGCAATAAAAGAAGGAAAGACTCAGAACTGGGAATCTAATGTCTTATTCTTGTCAGTAGCATGGATTTAAGTGATTTACAGTTGATTTGAGTCACTATGGCCTGTTTAGGCTCAAATCTAATTCAAAGTCATGTAATGTGAACTAGTACAATGCCAAACATTGTAAATGCATTGAAAACGCTTTTCAGGAGCTGAAAAGCACTTTAAAAGAAGGAAAGTCTCAAAACTCAGAATCTAATGGCTTAATCTTGTCAGTAGCATGAATTAAGTGATTTACAGGTGATTTGAGTCAGTGTGGCCCGTTTTAGGCTGAAGTCAAAGTCATGTAATGTGAACTAGTACAATGCCAAACATTGTAAATGCATTGAAAACGCTTTTCAGGAGCTGAAAAGCACTTTAAAAGAATGTAAGTCTCTTCAGGAGCTGAAAAGCACTTTAAAGCAATAAAAGAAGGAAAGTCTCAAAACTAAGAATCAAATGGCTACATCTTGTCAGTAGCATGTATTAGGTTATTTACAGGTTATTTAAGTCAGTATGGCCTGTTTAGGCTCAAATCTAAGTCAAAGTCATGTAATGTGAACTAGTACAATGCCAAACATTGTAAATTCATAGAAAACGCTTTTCAGTAGCTGAAAAGCACTTTAAAGCAATAAAAGAAGGAAAGACTCAAAACTAGTAATCTAATGTCTTATACTTGTCAGTAGCATGGATTTAAGTGATTTACAGGTGATTTGAGTCAGTTTGGCCTGTTTAGGCTGAAATATAAGTCAAAGTCATGTAATGTGAACTAGTACAATGCCAAACATTGTAAATTCATAGAAAACGCTATTCAGGAGCTGAAAAGCACTTTAAAGCAATAAAAGGAGGAAAGACTCAAAACTGGGAATCTACTGGCTTAATCTTGTCAGTAGCATGGATTAAGTGATTTACAGGTGATTTGAGTCAGTTTGGCCTGTTTAGGCTGAAATCTAAATCAAAGTTATGTAATGTGAACTAGTACAATGCCAAACATTGTAAATGCATTGAAAACGCTATTCAGGAGCTGAAAACCACTTTAAAGCAATAAAAGAAGGAAAGACTCAAAACTAGGAATCTAATGTCTTATTCTTGTCAGTAGCATGGATTTAAGTGATTTACAGGTTATTTGAGTCAGTGTGGCCTGTTTTAGGCTGAAATCTAAGTCAAATTCATGTAATGAACTAGTACAATGCCAAACATGGTCAATTCATAGAAAACGCTATTCAGGAGCTGAAAAGCACTTTAAAGCAATAAAAGGAGGAAAGACTCAAAACTGGGAATCTACTGGCTTAATCTTGTCAGTAGCATGGATTAAGTGATTTACAGGTGATTTGAGTCAGTTTGGCCTGTTTAGGCTGAAATCTAAATCAAAGTCATGTAATGTGAACTAGTACAATGCCAAACATTGTAAATGCATTGAAAACGCTTTTCAGGAGCTGAAAAGCACTTTAAAAGAAGGAAAGTCTCAAAACTCAGAATCTAATGGCTTAATCTTGTCAGTAGCATGAATTAAGTGATTTACAGGTGATTTGAGTCAGTGTGGCCTGTTTTAGGATGAGATCTAAGTCAAAGTCATGTAATGTGAACTAGTACAATGCCAAACATTGTAAATGCATTGAAAACGCTTTTCAGGAGCTGAAAAGCACTTTAAAAGAATGTAAGTCTCTTCAGGAGCTGAAAAGCACTTTAAAGCAATAAAAGAAGGAAAGTCTCAAAACTAAGAATCAAATGGCTACATCTTGTCAGTAGCATGTATTAGGTTATTTACAGGTTATTTAAGTCAGTGTGGCCTGTTTTAGGCTAAAATCTAAGTCAAATTCATGTAATGTGAACTAGTACATTGCCAAACATGGTCAATTCATAGAAAACGCTTTTCAGTAGCTGAAAAGCACTTTAAAGTAATAAAAGAAGGAAAGTCTCAAAACTAGGAATCTAATGGCTTAATCTTGTCAGTAGCATGGATTAAGTGATTTACAGTTGATTCGAGTCAGTGTGGCCTGTTTAGGCTCGAATCTAAGTCAAAGTCATGTAATGTGAACTAGTACAATGCCAAACATTGTAAATTCATAGAAAACGCTTTTAAGTAGCTGAAAAGCACTTTAAAGCAATAAAAGAATGAAAGTCTCAAACTCGGAATCTCATGGCTTAATCTTGTCAGTAGCATGGATTAAGTGATTAAAGGTGATTTGAGTCAGTGTGGCCTGTTTTAGGCTGAAATCTAAGTCAAATTCATGTAATGTGAACTAGTACATTGCCAAACATGGTCAATTCATAGAAAACGCTTTTCAGTAGCTGAAAAGCACTTTAAAGCAATAAAAGAAGGAAAGTCTCAAAACTAGGAATCTAATGGCTTAATCTTGTCAGTAGCATGGATTAAGTGATTTACAGTTGATTCGAGTCAGTGTGGCCTGTTTAGGCTCGAATCTAAGTCAAAGTCATGTAATGTGAACTAGTACAATGCCAAACATTGTAAATTCATAGAAAACGCTTTTCAGTAGCTGAAAAGCACTTTAAAGCAATAAAAGAATGAAAGACTCAAACTCGGAATCTCATGGCTTAATCTTGTCAGTAGCATGGATTAAGTGATTAAAGGTGATTTGAGTCAGTGTGGCCTGTTTTAGGCTGAAGTCAAAGTCATGTAATGTGAACTAGTACAATGCCAAACATTGTAAATTCATAGAAAACGCTATTCAGGAGCTGAAAAGCACTTTAAAGCAATAAAAGAAGGAAAGACTCAAAACTGGGAATCTACTGGCTTAATCTTGTCAGTAGCACGGATTAAGTGATTTACAGGTGATTTGAGTCAGTTTGGCCTGTTTAGGCTGAAATCTAAATCAAAGTCATGTAATGTGAACTAGTACAATGCCAAACATTGTAATGCATTGAAAACGCTATTCAGGAGCTGAAAAGCACTTTAAAGCAATAAAAGAAGGAAAGACTCAAAACTGGGAATCTACTCGCTTAATCTTGTCAGTAGCATGGATTAAGTGCTTTACAGTTGATTTGAGTCAGTGTGGCCTGTTTAGGCTGAAGTCAAAGTCATGTAATGTGAACTAGTACAATGCCAAACATTGTAAATTCATAGAAAACGCTTTTCAGTAGCTGAAAAGCACTTTAAAGCAATAAAAGAAGGAAAGACTCAAAACTAGTAATCTAATGTCTTATACTTGTCAGTAGCATGGATTAAGTGATTTACAGGTGATTTGAGTCAGTTTGGCCTGTTTAGGCTGAAATATAAGTCAAAGTCATGTAATGTGAACTAGTACAATTCCAAACATTGTAAATTCTTAGAAAACGCTATTCAGGAGCTGAAAACCACTTTAAAGCAATAAAAGAAGGAAAGACTCAGAACTGGGAATCTAATGTCTTAATCTTGTCAGTAGCATGGATTAAGTGATTTACAGTTGATTTGAGTCAGTATGGCCTGTTTAGGCTCAAATCTAAGTCAAAGTCATGTAATGTGAACTAGTACAATGCCAAACATTGTAAATTCATAGAAAACGCTTTTCAGTAGCTGAAAAGCACTTTAAAGCAATAAAAGAAGGAAAGACTCAAAACTAGTAATCTAATGTCTTATTCTTGTCAGTAGCATGGATTTAAGTGATTTACAGTTGATTTGAGTCACTATGGCCTGTTTAGGCTCAAATCTAAGTCAAAGTCATGTAATGTGAACTAGTACAATGCCAAACATTGTAAATTCATAGAAAACGCTTTTCAGTAGCTGAAAAGCACTTTAAAGCAATAAAAGAAGGAAAGACTCAAAACTAGTAATCTAATGTCTTATACTTGTCAGTAGCATGGATTTAAGTGATTTACAGTTGATTTGAGTCACTATGGCCTGTTTTAGGCTCAAATCTAAGTCAAAGTCATGTAATGTGACCTAGTACAATGCCAAACATTGTAAATTCATAGAAAACGCTTTTCAGTAGCTGAAAAGCACTTTAAAGCAATAAAAGAAGGACGGACTCAGAACTGGGAATCTATTGTCTTATTCTTGTCAGTAGCATGGATTTAAGTGATTTACAGTTGATTTGAGTCACTATGGCCTGTTTAGGCTCAAATCTAAGTCAAAGTCATGTAATGTGAACTAGTACAATGCCAAACATTGTAAATTCATAGAAAACGCTTTTCAGTAGCTGAAAAGCACTTTAAAGCAATAAAAGAAGGAAAGACTCAAAACTAGTAATCTAATGTCTTATACTTGTCAGTAGCATGGATTAAGTGATTTACAGTTGATTTGAGTCAGTATGGCCTGTTTAGGCTCAAATCTAAGTCAAAGTCATGTAATGTGAACTAGTACAATGCCAAACATTGTAAATTCATAGAAAACGCTTTTCAGTAGCTGAAAAGCACTTTAAAGCAATAAAAGAAGGAAAGACTCAGAACTGGGAATCTAATGTCTTATTCTTGTCAGTAGCATGGATTTAAGTGATTTACAGTTGATATGAGTCACTATGGCCTGTTTAGGCTCAAATCTAAGTCAAAGTCATGTAATGTGAACTAGTACAATTCCAAACATTGTAAATTCTTAGAAAACGCTATTCAGGAGCTGAAAACCACTTTAAAGCAATAAAAGAATGAAAGTCTCAAACTCGGAATTTCATGGCTTGATCTTGTCAGTAGCATGGATTAAGTGATTAAAGGTGATTTGAGTCAGTGTGGCCTGTTTTAGGCTGAAGTCAAAGTCATGTAATGTGAACTAGTACAATGCCAAACATTGTAAATTCATAGAAAACGCTTTTCAGTAGCTGAAAAGCACTTTAAAGCAATAAAAGAAGGAAAGACTCAAAACTAGGAATCTAATGGCTTAATTTTGTCAGTAGCATGGATTAAGTGATTTACAGGTGATTTGAGTCAGTTTGGCCTGTTTAGGCTGAAATATAAGTCAAAGTCATGTAATGTGAACTAGTACAATGCCAAACATTGTAAATTCATAGAAAACGCTATTCAGGAGCTGAAAAGCACTTTAAAGCAATAAAAGGAGGAAAGACTCAAAACTGGGAATCTACTGGCTTAATCTTGTCAGTAGCATGGATTAAGTGATTTACAGGTGATTTGAGTCAGTTTGGCCTGTTTAGGCTGAAATCTAAATCAAAGTTATGTAATGTGAACTAGTACAATGCCAAACATTGTAAATGCATTGAAAACGCTATTCAGGAGATGAAAACCACTTTAAAGCAATAAAAGAATGAAAGTCTCAAACTCGGAATCTCATGGCTTAATCTTGTCAGTAGCATGGATTAAGTGATTAAAGGTGATTTGAGTCAGTGTGGCCTGTTTTAGGCTGAAGTCAAAGTCATGTAATGTGAACTAGTACAATGCCAAACATTGTAAATTCATAGAAAACGCTTTTCAGTAGCTGAAAAGCACTTTAAAGCAATAAAAGAAGGAAAGACTCAAAACTAGGAATCTAATGGCTTAATTTTGTCAGTAGCATGGATTAAGTGATTTACAGGTGATTTGAGTCAGTTTGGCCTGTTTAGGCTGAAATATAAGTCAAAGTCATGTAATGTGAACTAGTACAATGCCAAACATTGTAAATTCATAGAAAACGCTATTCAGGAGCTGAAAAGCACTTTAAAGCAATAAAAGGAGGAAAGACTCAAAACTGGGAATCTACTGGCTTAATCTTGTCAGTAGCATGGATTAAGTGATTTACAGGTGATTTGAGTCAGTTTGGCCTGTTTAGGCTGAAATCTAAATCAAAGTTATGTAATGTGAACTAGTACAATGCCAAACATTGTAAATGCATTGAAAACGCTATTCAGGAGATGAAAACCACTTTAAAGCAATAAAAGAATGAAAGTCTCAAACTCGGAATCTCATGGCTTAATCTTGTCAGTAGCATGGATTAAGTGATTAAAGGTGATTTGAGTCAGTGTGGCCCGTTTTAGGCTGAAGTCAAAGTCATGTAATGTGAACTAGTACAATGCCAAACATTGTAAATTCATAGAAAACGCTTTTCAGTAGCTGAAAAGCACTTTAAAGCAATAAAAAAATGAAAGTCTCAAACTCGGAATGTCATGGCTTAATCTTGTCAGTAGCATGGATTAAGTGATTAAAGGTGATTTGAGTCAGTGTGGCCTGTTTTAGGCTGAAGTCAAAGTCATGTAATGTGAACTAGTACAATGCCAAACATTGTAAATGCATTGAAAACGCTTTACAGGAGCTGAAAAGCACTTTAAAAGAATATAAGTCTCTTCAGGAGCTGAAAAGCACTTTAAAGCAATAAAAGAAGGAAAGTCTCAAAACTAAGAATCAAATGGCTAAATCTTGTCAGTAGCATGTATTAGGTTATTTACAGGTTATTTGAGTCAGTGTGGCCTGTTTTAGGCTGAAATCTAAGTCAAATTCATGTAATGTGAACTAGTACAATGCCAAACATGGTCAATTCATAGAAAACGCTTTTCAGTAGCTGAAAAGCACTTTAAAGCAATAAAAGAAGGAAAGTCTCAAAACTAGGAATCTAATGGCTTAATCTTGTCAGTAGCATGGATTAAGTGATTTACAGTTGATTCGAGTCAGTGTGGCCTGTTTAGGCTCGAATCTAAGTCAAAGTCATGTAATGTGAACTAGTACAATGCCAAACATTGTAAATTCATAGAAAACGCTTTTCAGTAGCTGAAAAGCACTTTAAAGCAATAAAAGAATGAAAGTCTCAAACTCGGAATCTCATGGCTTGATCTTGTCAGTAGCATGGATTAAGTGATTAAAGGTGATTTGAGTCAGTGTGGCCTGTTTTAGGCTGAAGTCAAAGTCATGTAATGTGAACTAGTACAATGCCAAACATTGTAAATTCATAGAAAACGCTATTCAGGAGCTGAAAAGCACTTTAAAGCAATAAAAGGAGGAAAGACTCAAAACTGGGAATCTACTGGCTTAATCTTGTCAGTAGCATGGATTAAGTGATTTACAGGTGATTTGAGTCAGTTTGGCCTGTTTAGGCTGAAATCTAAATCAAAGTCATGTAATGTGAACTAGTACAATGCCAAACATTGTAAATGCATTGAAAACGCTATTCAGGAGCTGAAAACCACTTAAAGCAATAAAAGAAGGAAAGACTCAAAACTAGGAATCTAATGTCTTATTCTTGTCAGTAGCATGGATTTAAGTGATTTACAGTTGATTTGAGTCACTATGGCCTGTTTAGGCTCAAATCTAATTCAAAGTCATGTAATGTGAACTAGTACAATGCCAAACATTGTAAATGCATTGAAAACGCTTTTCAGGAGCTGAAAAGCACTTTAAAAGAAGGAAAGTCTCAAAACTCAGAATCTAATGGCTTAATCTTGTCAGTAGCATGAATTAAGTGATTTACAGGTGATTTGAGTCAGTGTGGCCTGTTTTAGGATGAGATCTAAGTCAAAGTCATGTAATGTGAACTAGTACAATGCCAAACATTGTAAATGCATTGAAAACGCTTTTCAGGAGCTGAAAAGCACTTTAAAAGAATGTAAGTCTCTTCAGGAGCTGAAAAGCACTTTAAAGCAATAAAAGAAGGAAAGTCTCAAAACTAAGAATCAAATGGCTACATCTTGTCAGTAGCATGTATTAGGTTATTTACAGGTTATTTAAGTCAGTGTGGCCTGTTTTAGGCTAAAATCTAAGTCAAATTCATGTAATGTGAACTAGTACATTGCCAAACATGGTCAATTCATAGAAAACGCTTTTCAGTAGCTGAAAAGCACTTTAAAGTAATAAAAGAAGGAAAGTCTCAAAACTAGGAATCTAATGGCTTAATCTTGTCAGTAGCATGGATTAAGTGATTTACAGTTGATTCGAGTCAGTGTGGCCTGTTTAGGCTCGAATCTAAGTCAAAGTCATGTAATGTGAACTAGTACAATGCCAAACATTGTAAATTCATAGAAAACGCTTTTCAGTAGCTGAAAAGCACTTTAAAGCAATAAAAGAATGAAAGTCTCAAACTCGGAATCTCATGGCTTAATCTTGTCAGTAGCATGGATTAAGTGATTAAAGGTGATTTGAGTCAGTGTGGCCTGTTTTAGGCTGAAATCTAAGTCAAATTCATGTAATGTGAACTAGTACATTGCCAAACATGGTCAATTCATAGAAAACGCTTTTCAGTAGCTGAAAAGCACTTTAAAGCAATAAAAGAAGGAAAGTCTCAAAACTAGGAATCTAATGGCTTAATCTTGTCAGTAGCATGGATTAAGTGATTTACAGTTGATTCGAGTCAGTGTGGCCTGTTTAGGCTCGAATCTAAGTCAAAGTCATGTAATGTGAACTAGTACAATGCCAAACATTGTAAATTCATAGAAAACGCTTTTCAGTAGCTGAAAAGCACTTTAAAGCAATAAAAGAATGAAAGTCTCAAACTCGGAATCTCATGGCTTAATCTTGTCAGTAGCATGGATTAAGTGATTAAAGGTGATTTGAGTCAGTGTGGCCTGTTTTAGGCTGAAGTCAAAGTCATGTAATGTGAACTAGTACAATGCCAAACATTGTAAATGCATTGAAAACGCTTTACAGGAGCTGAAAAGCACTTTAAAAGAATATAAGTCTCTTCAGGAGCTGAAAAGCACTTTAAAGCAATAAAAGAAGGAAAGTCTCAAAACTAAGAATCAAATGGCTAAATCTTGTCAGTAGCATGTATTAGGTTATTTACAGGTTATTTGAGTCAGTGTGGCCTGTTTTAGGCTGAAATCTAAGTCAAATTCATGTAATGTGAACTAGTACAATGCCAAACATGGTCAATTCATAGAAAACGCTTTTCAGTAGCTGAAAAGCACTTTAAAGCAATAAAAGAAGGAAAGTCTCAAAACTAGGAATCTAATGGCTTAATCTTGTCAGTAGCATGGATTAAGTGATTTACAGTTGATTCGAGTCAGTGTGGCCTGTTTAGGCTCGAATCTAAGTCAAAGTCATGTAATGTGAACTAGTACAATGCCAAACATTGTAAATTCATAGAAAACGCTTTTCAGTAGCTGAAAAGCACTTTAAAGCAATAAAAGAATGAAAGTCTCAAACTCGGAATCTCATGGCTTAATCTTGTCAGTAGCATGGATTAAGTGATTAAAGGTGATTTGAGTCAGTGCGGCCCGTTTTAGGCTGAAGTCAAAGTCATGTAATGTGAACTAGTACAATGCCAAACATTGTAAATTCATAGAAAACGCTTTTCAGTAGCTGAAAAGCACTTTAAAGCAATAAAAGAATGAAAGTCTCAAACTCGGAATCTCATGGCTTGATCTTGTCAGTAGCATGGATTAAGTGATTAAAGGTGATTTGAGTCAGTGTGGCCTGTTTTAGGCTGAAGTCAAAGTCATGTAATGTGAACTAGTACAATGCCAAACATTGTAAATTCATAGAAAACGCTATTCAGGAGCTGAAAAGCACTTTAAAGCAATAAAAGGAGGAAAGACTCAAAACTGGGAATCTACTGGCTTAATCTTGTCAGTAGCATGGATTAAGTGATTTACAGGTGATTTGAGTCAGTTTGGCCTGTTTAGGCTGAAATCTAAATCAAAGTCATGTAATGTGAACTAGTACAATGCCAAACATTGTAAATGCATTGAAAACGCTATTCAGGAGCTGAAAACCACTTTAAAGCAATAAAAGAAGGAAAGACTCAAAACTAGGAATCTAATGTCTTATTCTTGTCAGTAGCATGGATTTAAGTGATTTTCAGTTGATTTGAGTCACTATGGCCTGTTTAGGCTCAAATCTAAGTCAAAGTCATGTAATTTGAACTAGTACAATGCCAAACATTGTAAATGCATTGAAAACGCTATTCAGGAGCTGAAAAGCACTTTAAAGCAATAAAAGGAGGAAAGACTCAAAACTGGGAATCTACTGGCTTAATCTTGTCAGTAGCATGGATTAAGTGATTTACAGGTGATTTGAGTCAGTTTGGCCTGTTTAGGCTGAAATCTAAATCAAAGTCATGTAATGTGAACTAGTACAATGCCAAACATTGTAAATGCATTGAAAACGCTATTCAGGAGCTGAAAACCACTTTAAAGCAATAAAAGAAGGAAAGACTCAAAACTAGGAATCTAATGTCTTATTCTTGTCAGTAGCATGGATTTAAGTGATTTTCAGTTGATTTGAGTCACTATGGCCTGTTTAGGCTCAAATCTAAGTCAAAGTCATGTAATGTGAACTAGTACAATGCCAAACATTGTAAATGCATTGAAAACGCTTTTCAGGAGCTGAAAAGCACTTTAAAAGAAGGAAAGTCTCAAAACTCAGAATCTAATGGCTTAATCTTGTCAGTAGCATGAATTAAGTGATTTACAGGTGATTTGAGTCAGTGTGGCCTGTTTTAGGCTCAAATCTAAGTCAAAGTCATGTAATGTGAACTAGTACAATGCCAAACATTGTAAATGCATTGAAAACGCTTTTCAGGAGCTGAAAAGCACTTTAAAAGAATGTAAGTCTCTTCAGGAGCTGAAAAGCACTTTAAAGCAATAAAAGAAGGAAAGTCTCAAAACTAAGAATCAAATGGCTACATCTTGTCAGTAGCATGTATTAGGTTATTTACAGGTTATTTAAGTCAGTGTGGCCTGTTTTAGGCTAAAATCTAAGTCAAATTCATGTAATGTGAACTAGTACATTGCCAAACATGGTCAATTCATAGAAAACGCTTTTCAGTAGCTGAAAAGCACTTTAAAGCAATAAAAGAAGGAAAGTCTCAAAACTAGGAATCTAATGGCTTAATCTTGTCAGTAGCATGGATTAAGTGATTTACAGTTGATTCGAGTCAGTGTGGCCTGTTTAGGCTCGAATCTAAGTCAAAGTCATGTAATGTGAACTAGTACAATGCCAAACATTGTAAATTCATAGAAAACGCTTTTCAGTAGCTGAAAAGCACTTTAAAGCAATAAAAGAATGAAAGTCTCAAACTCGGAATCTCATGGCTTAATCTTGTCAGTAGCATGGATTAAGTGATTAAAGGTGATTTGAGTCAGTGTGGCCTGTTTTAGGCTGAAGTCAAAGTCATGTAATGTGAACTAGTACAATGCCAAACATTGTAAATTCATAGAAAACGCTATTCAGGAGCTGAAAAGCACTTTAAAGCAATAAAAGAAGGAAAGACTCAAAACTGGGAATCTACTGGCTTAATCTTGTCAGTAGCACGGATTAAGTGATTTACAGGTGATTTGAGTCAGTTTGGCCTGTTTAGGCTGAAATCTAAATCAAAGTCATGTAATGTGAACTAGTACAATGCCAAACATTGTAATGCATTGAAAACGCTATTCAGGAGCTGAAAAGCACTTTAAAGCAATAAAAGAAGGAAAGACTCAAAACTGGGAATCTACTCGCTTAATCTTGTCAGTAGCATGGATTAAGTGCTTTACAGTTGATTTGAGTCAGTGTGGCCTGTTTAGGCTGAAGTCAAAGTCATGTAATGTGAACTAGTACAATGCCAAACATTGTAAATTCATAGAAAACGCTTTTCAGTAGCTGAAAAGCACTTTAAAGCAATAAAAGAAGGAAAGACTCAAAACTAGTAATCTAATGTCTTATACTTGTCAGTAGCATGGATTAAGTGATTTACAGGTGATTTGAGTCAGTTTGGCCTGTTTAGGCTGAAATATAAGTCAAAGTCATGTAATGTGAACTAGTACAATTCCAAACATTGTAAATTCTTAGAAAACGCTATTCAGGAGCTGAAAACCACTTTAAAGCAATAAAAGAAGGAAAGACTCAGAACTGGGAATCTAATGTCTTAATCTTGTCAGTAGCATGGATTAAGTGATTTACAGTTGATTTGAGTCAGTATGGCCTGTTTAGGCTCAAATCTAAGTCAAAGTCATGTAATGTGAACTAGTACAATGCCAAACATTGTAAATTCATAGAAAACGCTTTTCAGTAGCTGAAAAGCACTTTAAAGCAATAAAAGAAGGAAAGACTCAGAACTGGGAATCTAATGTCTTATTCTTGTCAGTAGCATGGATTTAAGTGATTTACAGTTGATATGAGTCACTATGGCCTGTTTAGGCTCAAATCTAAGTCAAAGTCATGTAATGTGAACTAGTACAATTCCAAACATTGTAAATTCTTAGAAAACGCTATTCAGGAGCTGAAAACCACTTTAAAGCAATAAAAGAAGGAAAGACTCAAAACTGGGAATCTACTGGCTTAATCTTGTCAGTAGCATGGATTAAGTGATTTACAGGTGATTTGAGTCACTATGGCCTGTTTAGGCTCAAATCTAAGTCAAAGTCATGTAATGTGAACTAGTACAATGCCAAACATTGTAAATTCATAGAAAACGCTTTTCAGTAGCTGAAAAGCACTTTAAAGCAATAAAAGAATGAAAGTCTCAAACTCGGAATTTCATGGCTTGATCTTGTCAGTAGCATGGATTAAGTGATTAAAGGTGATTTGAGTCAGTGTGGCCTGTTTTAGGCTGAAGTCAAAGTCATGTAATGTGAACTAGTACAATGCCAAACATTGTAAATTCATAGAAAACGCTTTTCAGTAGCTGAAAAGCACTTTAAAGCAATAAAAGAAGGAAAGACTCAAAACTAGGAATCTAATGGCTTAATTTTGTCAGTAGCATGGATTAAGTGATTTACAGGTGATTTGAGTCAGTGTGGCCTGTTTAGGCTCAAATCTAAGTCAAAGTCATGTAATGTGAACTAGTACAATGCCAAACATTGTAATGCATTGAAAACGCTATTCAGGAGCTGAAAAGCACTTTAAAGCAATAAAAGAAGGAAAGACTCAAAACTGGGAATCTACTGGCTTAATCTTGTCAGTAGCATGGATTAAGTGATTTACAGGTGATTTGAGTCAGTTTGGCCTGTTTAGGCTGAAATCTAAATCAAAGTCATGTAATGTGAACTAGTACAATGCCAAACATTGTAAATGCATTGAAAACGTTATTCAGGAGCTGAAAACCACTTTAAAGCAATAAAAGAAGGAAAGACTCAAAACTAGGAATCTAATGTCTTATTCTTGTCAGTAGCATGGATTTAAGTGATTTACAGTTGATTTGAGTCACTATGGCCTGTTTAGGCTCAAATCTAATTCAAAGTCATGTAATGTGAACTAGTGCAATGCCAAACATTGTAAATGCATTGAAAACGCTTTTCAGTAGCTGAAAAGCACTTTAAAGCAATAAAAGAAGGAAAGACTCAGAACTGGGAATCTAATGTCTTAATCTTGTCAGTAGCATGGTTTAAGTGATTTACAGTTGATTTGAGTCAGTATGGCCTGTTTAGGCTGAAATATAAGTCAAAGTCATGTAATGTGAACTAGTACAATGCCAAACAATGTAATTGCATTGAAAACGTTATTCAGGAGCTGAAAAGCACTTTAAAGCAATAAAAGAAGGAAAGACTCAAAACTAGTAAGCTAATGTCTTATACTTGTCAGTAGCATGGATTTAAGTGATTTGCAGGTGATTTGAGTCAGTTTGGCCTGTTTAGGCTGAAATATAAGTCAAAGTCATGTAATGTGACCTAGTACAATGCCAAACATTGTAAATTCATAGAAAACGCATTTCAGTAGCTGAAAAGCACTTTAAAGCAATAAAAGAAGGAAAGACTCAAAACTAGGAATCTAATGTCTTATTCTTGTCAGTAGCATGGATTTAAGTGATTTACAGTTGATTTGAATCAGTGTGGCCTGTTTTAGGCTGAAATCTAACTCAAAGTCATGTAATGTGAACTAGTACAATGCCAAACAATGTAATTGCATTGAAAACGTTATTCAGGAGCTGAAAAGCACTTTAAAGCAATAAAAGAATGAAAGTCTCAAAACTAGGAATCTAATGGCTTACTCTTATCAATAGCATCAATTAAGTGATTTACAGGTGATCTGAGTCAGTGTGGCCTGTTTTAGGCTGAAGCAAATCATGTAATGTGACCTAGTACAATGCCAAACAATGTAATTGCATTGAAAACGTTATTCAGGAGCTGAAAACCACTTTAAAGCAATAAAAGAAGGAAAGACTCAGAACTGGGAATCTAATGTCTTAATCTTGTCAGTAGCATGGATTAAGTGATTTACAGTTGATTTGAGTCAGTATGGCCTGTTGAGGCTCAAATCTAAGTCAAAGTCATGTAATGTGAACTAGAACAATGCCAAACATTGTAAATTCATAGAAAACGCTTTTCAGTAGCTGAAAAGCACTTTAAAGCAATAAAAGAAGGAAAGATACAAAACTAGTAATCTAATGTCTTATTCTTGTCAGTAGCATGGATTTAAGTGATTTACAGTTGATTTGAGTCACTATGGCCTGTTTTAGGCTCAAATCTAAGTCAAAGTCATGTAATGTGACCTAGTACAATGCCAAACATTGTAAATTCATAGAAAACGCTTTTCAGTAGCTGAAAAGCACTTTAAAGCAATAAAAGAAGGAAAGACTCAGAACTGGGAATCTAATGTCTTAATCTTGTCAGTAGCATGGATTAAGTGATTTACAGTTGATTTGAGTCAGTATGGCCTGTTTAGGCTCAAATCTAAGTCAAAGTCATGTAATGTGAACTAGTACAATGCCAAACATTGTAAATTCATAGAAAACGCTTTTCAGTAGCTGAAAAGCACTTTAAAGCAATAAAAGAAGGAAAGATTCAAAACTAGTAATCTAATGTCTTATTCTTGTCAGTAGCATGGATTTAAGTGATTTACAGTTGATTTGAGTCACTATGGCCTGTTTTAGGCTCAAATCTAAGTCAAAGTCATGTAATGTGACCTAGTACAATGCCAAACATTGTAAATTCATAGAAAACGCTTTTCAGTAGCTGAAAAGCACTTTAAAGCAATAAAAGAAGGACGGACTCAGAACTGGGAATCTATTGTCTTATTCTTGTCAGTAGCATGGATTTAAGTGATTTACAGTTGATTTGAGTCACTATGGCCTGTTTAGGCTCAAATCTAAGTCAAAGTCATGTAATGTGAACTAGTACAATGCCAAACATTGTAAATTCATAGAAAACGCTTTTCAGTAGCTGAAAAGCACTTTAAAGCAATAAAAGAAGGAAAGACTCAAAACTAGTAATCTAATGTCTTATACTTGTCAGTAGCATGGATTAAGTGATTTACAGGTGATTTGAGTCAGTTTGGCCTGTTTAGGCTGAAATATAAGTCAAAGTCATGTAATGTGAACTAGTACAATTCCAAACATTGTAAATTCTTAGAAAACGCTATTCAGGAGCTGAAAACCACTTTAAAGCAATAAAAGAAGGAAAGACTCAGAACTGGGAATCTAATGTCTTAATCTTGTCAGTAGCATGGATTAAGTGATTTACAGTTGATTTGAGTCAGTATGGCCTGTTTAGGCTCAAATCTAAGTCAAAGTCATGTAATGTGAACTAGTACAATGCCAAACATTGTAAATTCA
The DNA here is from genome assembly GCF_038355195.1 of Osmerus mordax. Taxonomy (NCBI): domain Eukaryota; kingdom Metazoa; phylum Chordata; class Actinopteri; order Osmeriformes; family Osmeridae; genus Osmerus; species Osmerus mordax. The sequence goes on along the minus strand of NC_090050.1, from coordinate 7,088,136 downwards.
TAGAAAACGCTTTTCAGTAGCTGAAAAGCACTTTAAAGCAATAAAAGAAGGAAAGACTCAGAACTGGGAATCTAATGTCTTATTCTTGTCAGTAGCATGGATTTAAGTGATTTACAGTTGATATGAGTCACTATGGCCTGTTTAGGCTCAAATCTAAGTCAAAGTCATGTAATGTGAACTAGTACAATTCCAAACATTGTAAATTCTTAGAAAACGCTATTCAGGAGCTGAAAACCACTTTAAAGCAATAAAAGAAGGAAAGACTCAAAACTGGGAATCTACTGGCTTAATCTTGTCAGTAGCATGGATTAAGTGATTTACAGGTGATTTGAGTCACTATGGCCTGTTTAGGCTCAAATCTAAGTCAAAGTCATGTAATGTGAACTAGTACAATGCCAAACATTGTAAATTCATAGAAAACGCTTTTCAGTAGCTGAAAAGCACTTTAAAGCAATAAAAGAATGAAAGTCTCAAACTCGGAATTTCATGGCTTGATCTTGTCAGTAGCATGGATTAAGTGATTAAAGGTGATTTGAGTCAGTGTGGCCTGTTTTAGGCTGAAGTCAAAGTCATGTAATGTGAACTAGTACAATGCCAAACATTGTAAATTCATAGAAAACGCTTTTCAGTAGCTGAAAAGCACTTTAAAGCAATAAAAGAAGGAAAGACTCAAAACTAGGAATCTAATGGCTTAATTTTGTCAGTAGCATGGATTAAGTGATTTACAGGTGATTTGAGTCAGTGTGGCCTGTTTAGGCTCAAATCTAAGTCAAAGTCATGTAATGTGAACTAGTACAATGCCAAACATTGTAATGCATTGAAAACGCTATTCAGGAGCTGAAAAGCACTTTAAAGCAATAAAAGAAGGAAAGACTCAAAACTGGGAATCTACTGGCTTAATCTTGTCAGTAGCATGGATTAAGTGATTTACAGGTGATTTGAGTCAGTTTGGCCTGTTTAGGCTGAAATCTAAATCAAAGTCATGTAATGTGAACTAGTACAATGCCAAACATTGTAAATGCATTGAAAACGTTATTCAGGAGCTGAAAACCACTTTAAAGCAATAAAAGAAGGAAAGACTCAAAACTAGGAATCTAATGTCTTATTCTTGTCAGTAGCATGGATTTAAGTGATTTACAGTTGATTTGAGTCACTATGGCCTGTTTAGGCTCAAATCTAATTCAAAGTCATGTAATGTGAACTAGTGCAATGCCAAACATTGTAAATGCATTGAAAACGCTTTTCAGTAGCTGAAAAGCACTTTAAAGCAATAAAAGAAGGAAAGACTCAGAACTGGGAATCTAATGTCTTAATCTTGTCAGTAGCATGGTTTAAGTGATTTACAGTTGATTTGAGTCAGTATGGCCTGTTTAGGCTGAAATATAAGTCAAAGTCATGTAATGTGAACTAGTACAATGCCAAACAATGTAATTGCATTGAAAACGTTATTCAGGAGCTGAAAAGCACTTTAAAGCAATAAAAGAAGGAAAGACTCAAAACTAGTAAGCTAATGTCTTATACTTGTCAGTAGCATGGATTTAAGTGATTTGCAGGTGATTTGAGTCAGTTTGGCCTGTTTAGGCTGAAATATAAGTCAAAGTCATGTAATGTGACCTAGTACAATGCCAAACATTGTAAATTCATAGAAAACGCATTTCAGTAGCTGAAAAGCACTTTAAAGCAATAAAAGAAGGAAAGACTCAAAACTAGGAATCTAATGTCTTATTCTTGTCAGTAGCATGGATTTAAGTGATTTACAGTTGATTTGAATCAGTGTGGCCTGTTTTAGGCTGAAATCTAACTCAAAGTCATGTAATGTGAACTAGTACAATGCCAAACAATGTAATTGCATTGAAAACGTTATTCAGGAGCTGAAAAGCACTTTAAAGCAATAAAAGAATGAAAGTCTCAAAACTAGGAATCTAATGGCTTACTCTTATCAATAGCATCAATTAAGTGATTTACAGGTGATCTGAGTCAGTGTGGCCTGTTTTAGGCTGAAGCAAATCATGTAATGTGACCTAGTACAATGCCAAACAATGTAATTGCATTGAAAACGTTATTCAGGAGCTGAAAACCACTTTAAAGCAATAAAAGAAGGAAAGACTCAGAACTGGGAATCTAATGTCTTAATCTTGTCAGTAGCATGGATTAAGTGATTTACAGTTGATTTGAGTCAGTATGGCCTGTTGAGGCTCAAATCTAAGTCAAAGTCATGTAATGTGAACTAGAACAATGCCAAACATTGTAAATTCATAGAAAACGCTTTTCAGTAGCTGAAAAGCACTTTAAAGCAATAAAAGAAGGAAAGATACAAAACTAGTAATCTAATGTCTTATTCTTGTCAGTAGCATGGATTTAAGTGATTTACAGTTGATTTGAGTCACTATGGCCTGTTTTAGGCTCAAATCTAAGTCAAAGTCATGTAATGTGACCTAGTACAATGCCAAACATTGTAAATTCATAGAAAACGCTTTTCAGTAGCTGAAAAGCACTTTAAAGCAATAAAAGAAGGAAAGACTCAGAACTGGGAATCTAATGTCTTAATCTTGTCAGTAGCATGGATTAAGTGATTTACAGTTGATTTGAGTCAGTATGGCCTGTTTAGGCTCAAATCTAAGTCAAAGTCATGTAATGTGAACTAGTACAATGCCAAACATTGTAAATTCATAGAAAACGCTTTTCAGTAGCTGAAAAGCACTTTAAAGCAATAAAAGAAGGAAAGATTCAAAACTAGTAATCTAATGTCTTATTCTTGTCAGTAGCATGGATTTAAGTGATTTACAGTTGATTTGAGTCACTATGGCCTGTTTTAGGCTCAAATCTAAGTCAAAGTCATGTAATGTGACCTAGTACAATGCCAAACATTGTAAATTCATAGAAAACGCTTTTCAGTAGCTGAAAAGCACTTTAAAGCAATAAAAGAAGGACAGACTCAGAACTGGGAATCTATTGTCTTATTCTTGTCAGTAGCATGGATTTAAGTGATTTACAGTTGATTTGAGTCACTATGGCCTGTTTAGGCTCAAATCTAAGTCAAAGTCATGTAATGTGAACTAGTACAATGCCAAACATTGTAAATTCATAGAAAACGCTTTTCAGTAGCTGAAAAGCACTTTAAAGCAATAAAAGAAGGAAAGACTCAGAACTGGGAATCTAATGTCTTAATCTTGTCAGTAGCATGGATTAAGTGATTTACAGTTGATTTGAGTCAGTATGGCCTGTTTAGGCTCAAATCTAAGTCAAAGTCATGTAATGTGAACTAGTACAATGCCAAACAATGTAATTGCATTGAAAACGTTATTCAGGAGCTGAAAAGCACTTTAAAGCAATAAAAGAAGGAAAGTCTCAAAACTAAGAATCAAATGGCTAAATCTTGTCAGTAGCATGTATTAGGTTATTTACAGGTTATTTGAGTCAGTGTGGCCTGTTTTAGGCTGAAATCTAAGTCAAATTCATGTAATGTGAACTAGTACAATGCCAAACATGGTCAATTCATAGAAAACGCTTTTCAGTAGCTGAAAAGCACTTTAAAGCAATAAAAGAAGGAAAGTCTCAAAACTAGGAATCTAATGGCTTAATCTTGTCAGTAGCATGGATTAAGTGATTTACAGTTGATTCGAGTCAGTGTGGCCTGTTTAGGCTCGAATCTAAGTCAAAGTCATGTAATGTGAACTAGTACAATGCCAAACATTGTAAATTCATAGAAAACGCTTTTCAGTAGCTGAAAAGCACTTTAAAGCAATAAAAGAATGAAAGTCTCAAACTCGGAATCTCATGGCTTAATCTTGTCAGTAGCATGGATTAAGTGATTAAAGGTGATTTGAGTCAGTGTGGCCCGTTTTAGGCTGAAGTCAAAGTCATGTAATGTGAACTAGTACAATGCCAAACATTGTAAATTCATAGAAAACGCTTTTCAGTAGCTGAAAAGCACTTTAAAGCAATAAAAAAATGAAAGTCTCAAACTCGGAATGTCATGGCTTAATCTTGTCAGTAGCATGGATTAAGTGATTAAAGGTGATTTGAGTCAGTGTGGCCTGTTTTAGGCTGAAGTCAAAGTCATGTAATGTGAACTAGTACAATGCCAAACATTGTAAATGCGTTGAAAACGCTTTACAGGAGCTGAAAAGCACTTTAAAAGAATATAAGTCTCTTCAGGAGCTGAAAAGCACTTTAAAGCAATAAAAGAAGGAAAGTCTCAAAACTAAGAATCAAATGGCTAAATCTTGTCAGTAGCATGTATTAGGTTATTTACAGGTTATTTGAGTCAGTGTGGCCTGTTTTAGGCTGAAATCTAAGTCAAATTCATGTAATGTGAACTAGTACAATGCCAAACATGGTCAATTCATAGAAAACGCTTTTCAGTAGCTGAAAAGCACTTTAAAGCAATAAAAGAAGGAAAGTCTCAAAACTAGGAATCTAATGGCTTAATCTTGTCAGTAGCATGGATTAAGTGATTTACAGTTGATTCGAGTCAGTGTGGCCTGTTTAGGCTCGAATCTAAGTCAAAGTCATGTAATGTGAACTAGTACAATGCCAAACATTGTAAATTCATAGAAAACGCTTTTCAGTAGCTGAAAAGCACTTTAAAGCAATAAAAGAATGAAAGTCTCAAACTCGGAATCTCATGGCTTAATCTTGTCAGTAGCATGGATTAAGTGATTAAAGGTGATTTGAGTCAGTGTGGCCCGTTTTAGGCTGAAGTCAAAGTCATGTAATGTGAACTAGTACAATGCCAAACATTGTAAATTCATAGAAAACGCTTTTAAGTAGCTGAAAAGCACTTTAAAGCAATAAAAGAATGAAAGTCTCAAACTCGGAATCTCATGGCTTAATCTTGTCAATAGCATGGATTAAGTGATTAAAGGTGATTTGAGTCAGTGTGGCCTGTTTTAGGCTGAAGTCAAAGTCATGTAATGTGAACTAGTACAATGCCAAACATTGTAAATTCATAGAAAACGCTTTTCAGTAGCTGAAAAGCACTTTAAAGCAATAAAAGAATGAAAGTCTCAAACTCGGAATCTCATGGCTTAATCTTGTCAGTAGCATGGATTAAGTGATTTACAGTTGATTCGAGTCAGTGTGGCCTGTTTAGGCTCGAATCTAAGTCAAAGTCATGTAATGTGAACTAGTACAATGCCAAACATTGTAAATTCATAGAAAACGCTTTTAAGTAGCTGAAAAGCACTTTAAAGCAATAAAAGAATGAAAGTCTCAAACTCGGAATCTCATGGCTTAATCTTGTCAGTAGCATGGATTAAGTGATTAAAGGTGATTTGAGTCAGTGTGGCCTGTTTTAGGCTGAAATCTAAGTCAAATTCATGTAATGTGAACTAGTACATTGCCAAACATGGTCAATTCATAGAAAACGCTTTTCAGTAGCTGAAAAGCACTTTAAAGCAATAAAAGAAGGAAAGTCTCAAAACTAGGAATCTAATGGCTTAATCTTGTCAGTAGCATGGATTAAGTGATTTACAGTTGATTCGAGTCAGTGTGGCCTGTTTAGGCTCGAATCTAAGTCAAAGTCATGTAATGTGAACTAGTACAATGCCAAACATTGTAAATTCATAGAAAACGCTTTTCAGTAGCTGAAAACCACTTTAAAGCAATAAAAGAATGAAAGTCTCAAACTCGGAATCTCATGGCTTAATCTTGTCAGTAGCATGGATTAAGTGATTAAAGGTGATTTGAGTCAGTCTGGCCTGTTTTAGGCTGAAGTCAAAGTCATGTAATTTTAACTAGTACAATGCCAAACATTGTAAATTCATAGAAAACGCTATTCAGGAGCTGAAAAGCACTTTAAAGCAATAAAAGAAGGAAAGACTCAAAACTGGGAATCTACTGGCTTAATCTTGTCAGTAGCACGGATTAAGTGATTTACAGGTGATTTGAGTCAGTTTGGCCTGTTTAGGCTGAAATCTAAATCAAAGTCATGTAATGTGAACTAGTACATTGCCAAACATGGTCAATTCATAGAAAACGCTTTTCAGTAGCTGAAAAGCACTTTAAAGTAATAAAAGAAGGAAAGTCTCAAAACTAGGAATCTAATGGCTTAATCTTGTCAGTAGCATGGATTAAGTGATTTACAGTTGATTCGAGTCAGTGTGGCCTGTTTAGGCTCGAATCTAAGTCAAAGTCATGTAATGTGAACTAGTACAATGCCAAACATTGTAAATTCATAGAAAACGCTTTTCAGTAGCTGAAAAGCACTTTAAAGCAATAAAAGAATGAAAGTCTCAAACTCGGAATCTCATGGCTTAATCTTGTCAGTAGCATGGATTAAGTGATTAAAGGTGATTTGAGTCAGTGTGGCCTGTTTTAGGCTGAAATCTAAGTCAAATTCATGTAATGTGAACTAGTACATTGCCAAACATGGTCAATTCATAGAAAACGCTTTTCAGTAGCTGAAAAGCACTTTAAAGCAATAAAAGAAGGAAAGTCTCAAAACTAGGAATCTAATGGCTTAATCTTGTCAGTAGCATGGATTAAGTGATTTACAGTTGATTCGAGTCAGTGTGGCCTGTTTAGGCTCGAATCTAAGTCAAAGTCATGTAATGTGAACTAGTACAATGCCAAACATTGTAAATTCATAGAAAACGCTTTTCAGTAGCTGAAAAGCACTTTAAAGCAATAAAAGAATGAAAGTCTCAAACTCGGAATCTCATGGCTTAATCTTGTCAGTAGCATGGATTAAGTGATTAAAGGTGATTTGAGTCAGTGTGGCCTGTTTTAGGCTGAAGTCAAAGTCATGTAATGTGAACTAGTACAATGCCAAACATTGTAAATGCATTGAAAACGCTTTACAGGAGCTGAAAAGCACTTTAAAAGAATATAAGTCTCTTCAGGAGCTGAAAAGCACTTTAAAGCAATAAAAGAAGGAAAGTCTCAAAACTAAGAATCAAATGGCTAAATCTTGTCAGTAGCATGTATTAGGTTATTTACAGGTTATTTGAGTCAGTGTGGCCTGTTTTAGGCTGAAATCTAAGTCAAATTCATGTAATGTGAACTAGTACAATGCCAAACATGGTCAATTCATAGAAAACGCTTTTCAGTAGCTGAAAAGCACTTTAAAGCAATAAAAGAAGGAAAGTCTCAAAACTAGGAATCTAATGGCTTAATCTTGTCAGTAGCATGGATTAAGTGATTTACAGTTGATTCGAGTCAGTGTGGCCTGTTTAGGCTCGAATCTAAGTCAAAGTCATGTAATGTGAACTAGTACAATGCCAAACATTGTAAATTCATAGAAAACGCTTTTCAGTAGCTGAAAAGCACTTTAAAGCAATAAAAGAATGAAAGTCTCAAACTCGGAATCTCATGGCTTAATCTTGTCAGTAGCATGGATTAAGTGATTAAAGGTGATTTGAGTCAGTGCGGCCCGTTTTAGGCTGAAGTCAAAGTCATGTAATGTGAACTAGTACAATGCCAAACATTGTAAATTCATAGAAAACGCTTTTCAGTAGCTGAAAAGCACTTTAAAGCAATAAAAGAATGAAAGTCTCAAACTCGGAATCTCATGGCTTGATCTTGTCAGTAGCATGGATTAAGTGATTAAAGGTGATTTGAGTCAGTGTGGCCTGTTTTAGGCTGAAGTCAAAGTCATGTAATGTGAACTAGTACAATGCCAAACATTGTAAATTCATAGAAAACGCTATTCAGGAGCTGAAAAGCACTTTAAAGCAATAAAAGGAGGAAAGACTCAAAACTGGGAATCTACTGGCTTAATCTTGTCAGTAGCATGGATTAAGTGATTTACAGGTGATTTGAGTCAGTTTGGCCTGTTTAGGCTGAAATCTAAATCAAAGTCATGTAATGTGAACTAGTACAATGCCAAACATTGTAAATGCATTGAAAACGCTATTCAGGAGCTGAAAACCACTTTAAAGCAATAAAAGAAGGAAAGACTCAAAACTAGGAATCTAATGTCTTATTCTTGTCAGTAGCATGGATTTAAGTGATTTTCAGTTGATTTGAGTCACTATGGCCTGTTTAGGCTCAAATCTAAGTCAAAGTCATGTAATTTGAACTAGTACAATGCCAAACATTGTAAATGCATTGAAAACGCTATTCAGGAGCTGAAAAGCACTTTAAAGCAATAAAAGGAGGAAAGACTCAAAACTGGGAATCTACTGGCTTAATCTTGTCAGTAGCATGGATTAAGTGATTTACAGGTGATTTGAGTCAGTTTGGCCTGTTTAGGCTGAAATCTAAATCAAAGTCATGTAATGTGAACTAGTACAATGCCAAACATTGTAAATGCATTGAAAACGCTATTCAGGAGCTGAAAACCACTTTAAAGCAATAAAAGAAGGAAAGACTCAAAACTAGGAATCTAATGTCTTATTCTTGTCAGTAGCATGGATTTAAGTGATTTTCAGTTGATTTGAGTCACTATGGCCTGTTTAGGCTCAAATCTAAGTCAAAGTCATGTAATGTGAACTAGTACAATGCCAAACATTGTAAATGCATTGAAAACGCTTTTCAGGAGCTGAAAAGCACTTTAAAAGAAGGAAAGTCTCAAAACTCAGAATCTAATGGCTTAATCTTGTCAGTAGCATGAATTAAGTGATTTACAGGTGATTTGAGTCAGTGTGGCCTGTTTTAGGCTCAAATCTAAGTCAAAGTCATGTAATGTGAACTAGTACAATGCCAAACATTGTAAATGCATTGAAAACGCTTTTCAGGAGCTGAAAAGCACTTTAAAAGAATGTAAGTCTCTTCAGGAGCTGAAAAGCACTTTAAAGCAATAAAAGAAGGAAAGTCTCAAAACTAAGAATCAAATGGCTACATCTTGTCAGTAGCATGTATTAGGTTATTTACAGGTTATTTAAGTCAGTGTGGCCTGTTTTAGGCTAAAATCTAAGTCAAATTCATGTAATGTGAACTAGTACATTGCCAAACATGGTCAATTCATAGAAAACGCTTTTCAGTAGCTGAAAAGCACTTTAAAGCAATAAAAGAAGGAAAGTCTCAAAACTAGGAATCTAATGGCTTAATCTTGTCAGTAGCATGGATTAAGTGATTTACAGTTGATTCGAGTCAGTGTGGCCTGTTTAGGCTCGAATCTAAGTCAAAGTCATGTAATGTGAACTAGTACAATGCCAAACATTGTAAATTCATAGAAAACGCTTTTCAGTAGCTGAAAAGCACTTTAAAGCAATAAAAGAATGAAAGTCTCAAACTCGGAATCTCATGGCTTAATCTTGTCAGTAGCATGGATTAAGTGATTAAAGGTGATTTGAGTCAGTGTGGCCTGTTTTAGGCTGAAGTCAAAGTCATGTAATGTGAACTAGTACAATGCCAAACATTGTAAATTCATAGAAAACGCTATTCAGGAGCTGAAAAGCACTTTAAAGCAATAAAAGAAGGAAAGACTCAAAACTGGGAATCTACTGGCTTAATCTTGTCAGTAGCACGGATTAAGTGATTTACAGGTGATTTGAGTCAGTTTGGCCTGTTTAGGCTGAAATCTAAATCAAAGTCATGTAATGTGAACTAGTACAATGCCAAACATTGTAATGCATTGAAAACGCTATTCAGGAGCTGAAAAGCACTTTAAAGCAATAAAAGAAGGAAAGACTCAAAACTGGGAATCTACTCGCTTAATCTTGTCAGTAGCATGGATTAAGTGCTTTACAGTTGATTTGAGTCAGTGTGGCCTGTTTAGGCTGAAGTCAAAGTCATGTAATGTGAACTAGTACAATGCCAAACATTGTAAATTCATAGAAAACGCTTTTCAGTAGCTGAAAAGCACTTTAAAGCAATAAAAGAAGGAAAGACTCAAAACTAGTAATCTAATGTCTTATACTTGTCAGTAGCATGGATTAAGTGATTTACAGGTGATTTGAGTCAGTTTGGCCTGTTTAGGCTGAAATATAAGTCAAAGTCATGTAATGTGAACTAGTACAATTCCAAACATTGTAAATTCTTAGAAAACGCTATTCAGGAGCTGAAAACCACTTTAAAGCAATAAAAGAAGGAAAGACTCAGAACTGGGAATCTAATGTCTTAATCTTGTCAGTAGCATGGATTAAGTGATTTACAGTTGATTTGAGTCAGTATGGCCTGTTTAGGCTCAAATCTAAGTCAAAGTCATGTAATGTGAACTAGTACAATGCCAAACATTGTAAATTCATAGAAAACGCTTTTCAGTAGCTGAAAAGCACTTTAAAGCAATAAAAGAAGGAAAGACTCAAAACTGGGAATCTACTGGCTTAATCTTGTCAGTAGCATGGATTAAGTGATTTACAGTTGATTTGAGTCACTATGGCCTGTTTAGGCTCAAATCTAAGTCAAAGTCATGTAATGTGAACTAGTACAATGCCAAACATTGTAAAATCATAGAAAACGCTTTTCAGTAGCTGAAAAGCACTTTAAAGCAATAAAAGAATGAAAGTCTCAAACTCGGAATCTCATGGCTTGATCTTGTCAGTAGCATGGATTAAGTGATTAAAGGTGATTTGAGTCAGTGTGGCCTGTTTTAGGCTGAAGTCAAAGTCATGTAATGTGAACTAGTACAATGCCAAACATTGTAAATTCATAGAAAACGCTTTTCAGTAGCTGAAAAGCACTTTAAAGCAATAAAAGAAGGAAAGACTCAAAACTAGGAATCTAATGGCTTAATCTTGTCAGTAGCATGGATTAAGTGATTTACAGGTGATTTGAGTCAGTGTGGCCTGTTTAGGCTCAAATCTAAGTGAAAGTCATGTAATGTGAACTAGTACAATGCCAAACATTGTAATGCATTGAAAACGCTATTCAGGAGCTGAAAAGCACTTTAAAGCAATAAAAGAAGGAAAGACTCAAAACTGGGAATCTACTGGCTTAATCTTGTCAGTAGCATGGATTAAGTGATTTACAGGTGATTTGAGTCAGTTTGGCCTGTTTAGGCTGAAATCTAAATCAAAGTCATGTAATGTGAACTAGTACAATGCCAAACATTGTAAATGCATTGAAAACGTTATTCAGGAGCTGAAAACCACTTTAAAGCAATAAAAGAAGGAAAGACTCAAAACTAGGAATCTAATGTCTTATTCTTGTCAGTAGCATGGATTTAAGTGATTTACAGTTGATTTGAGTCACTATGGCCTGTTTAGGCTCAAATCTAATTCAAAGTCATGTAATGTGAACTAGTGCAATGCCAAACATTGTAAATGCATTGAAAACGCTTTTCAGGAGCTGAAAAGCACTTAAAAAAATGAAAGTCTCTTCAGGAGCTGAAAAGCACTTTAAAAGAAGGAAAGTCTCAAAACTCAGAATCTAATGGCCTAATCTTGTCAGTAGCATGGATTAGGTTATTTACAGGTTATTTGAGTCAGTGTGGCCTGTTTTAGGCTGAAATCTAAGTCAAAGTCATGTAATGTGAACTAGTACAATGCCAAACATTGTAAATTCATAGAAAACGCTATTCAGGAGCTGAAAAGCACTTTAAAGTAATAAAAGAAGGAAAGTCTCAAAACTAAGAATCAAATGGCTAAATCTTGTCAGTAGCATGTATTAGGTTATTTACAGGTTATTTGAGTCAGTGTGGCCTGTTTTAGGCTGAAATCTAAGTCAAAGTCATGTAATGTGAACTAGTACAATGCCAAACGTTGTAAATTCATAGAAAACGCTATTCAGGAGCTGAAAAGCACTTTAAAGCAATAAAAGGAGGAAAGACTCAAAACTGGGAATCTACTGGCTTAATCTTGTCAGTAGCATGGATTAAGTGATTTACAGGTGATTTGAGTCAGTTTGGCCTGTTTAGGCTGAAATCTAAATCAAAGTTATGTAATGTGAACTAGTACAATGCCAAACATTGTAAATGCATTGAAAACGCTATTCAGGAGCTGAAAACCACTTTAAAGCAATAAAAGAAGGAAAGACTCAAAACTAGGAATCTAATGTCTTATTCTTGTCAGTAGCGTGGATTTAAGTGATTTACAGGTTATTTGAGTCAGTGTGGCCTGTTTTAGGCTGAAATCTAAGTCAAATTCATGTAATGAACTAGTACAATGCCAAACATGGTCAATTCATAGAAAACGCTATTCAGGAGCTGAAAAGCACTTTAAAGCAATAAAAGGAGGAAAGACTCAAAACTGGGAATCTACTGGCTTAATCTTGTCAGTAGCATGGATTAAGTGATTTACAGGTGATTTGAGTCAGTTTGGCCTGTTTAGGCTGAAATCTAAATCAAAGTCATGTAATGTGAACTAGTACAATGCCAAACATGGTCAATTCATAGAAAACGCATTTCAGTAGCTGAAAAGCACTTTAAAGCAATAAAAGAAGGAAAGACTCAAAACTAGGAATCTAATGTCTTATTCTTGTCAGTAGCATGGATTTAAGTGATTTACAGTTGATTTGAATCAGTGTGGCCTGTTTTAGGCTGAAATCTAACTCAAAGTCATGTAATGTGAACTAGTACAATGCCAAACAATGTAATTGCATTGAAAACGTTATTCAGAAGCTGAAAAGCACTTTAAAGCAATAAAAGAAGGAAAGTCTCAAAACTAGGAATCTAATGGCTTACTCTTGTCAATAGCATGAATTAAGTGATTTACAGGTGATCTGAGTCAGTGTGGCCTGTTTTAGGCTGAAGTAAATCATGTAATGTGACCTAGTACAATGCCAAACAATGTAATTGCATTGAAAACGTTATTCAGGAGCTGAAAACCACTTTAAAGCAATAAAAGAAGGAAAGACTCAGAACTGGGAATCTAATGTCTTAATCTTGTCAGTAGCATGGATTAAGTGATTTACAGTTGATTTGAGTCAGTATGGCCTGTTTAGGCTCAAATCTAAGTCAAAGTCATGTAATGTGAACTAGTACAATGCCAAACATTGTAAATTCATAGAAAACGCTTTTCAGTAGCTGAAAAGCACTTTAAAGCAATAAAAGAAGGAAAGACTCAAAACTAGTAATCTAATGTCTTATTCTTGTCAGTAGCATGGATTTAAGTGATTTACAGTTGATTTGAGTCACTATGGCCTGTTTAGGCTCAAATCTAATTCAAAGTCATGTAATGTGAACTAGTGCAATGCCAAACATTGTAAATGCATTGAAAACGCTTTTCAGGAGCTGAAAAGCACTTAAAAAAATGAAAGTCTCTTCAGGAGCTGAAAAGCACTTTAAAAGAAGGAAAGTCTCAAAACTCAGAATCTAATGGCCTAATCTTGTCAGTAGCATGGATTAGGTTATTTACAGGTTATTTGAGTCAGTGTGGCCTGTTTTAGGCTGAAATCTAAGTCAAAGTCATGTAATGTGAACTAGTACAATGCCAAACATTGTAAATTCATAGAAAACGCTATTCAGGAGCTGAAAAGCACTTTAAAGTAATAAAAGAAGGAAAGTCTCAAAACTAAGAATCAAATGGCTAAATCTTGTCAGTAGCATGTATTAGGTTATTTACAGGTTATTTGAGTCAGTGTGGCCTGTTTTAGGCTGAAATCTAAGTCAAAGTCATGTAATGTGAACTAGTACAATGCCAAACGTTGTAAATTCATAGAAAACGCTATTCAGGAGCTGAAAAGCACTTTAAAGCAATAAAAGGAGGAAAGACTCAAAACTGGGAATCTACTGGCTTAATCTTGTCAGTAGCATGGATTAAGTGATTTACAGGTGATTTGAGTCAGTTTGGCCTGTTTAGGCTGAAATCTAAATCAAAGTTATGTAATGTGAACTAGTACAATGCCAAACATTGTAAATGCATTGAAAACGCTATTCAGGAGCTGAAAACCACTTTAAAGCAATAAAAGAAGGAAAGACTCAAAACTAGGAATCTAATGTCTTATTCTTGTCAGTAGCATGGATTTAAGTGATTTACAGGTTATTTGAGTCAGTGTGGCCTGTTTTAGGCTGAAATCTAAGTCAAAGTCATGTAATGTGAACTAGTACAATGCCAAACGTTGTAAATTCATAGAAAACGCTATTCAGGAGCTGAAAAGCACTTTAAAGCAATAAAAGGAGGAAAGACTCAAAACTGGGAATCTACTGGCTTAATCTTGTCAGTAGCATGGATTAAGTGATTTACAGGTGATTTGAGTCAGTTTGGCCTGTTTAGGCTGAAATCTAAATCAAAGTTATGTAATGTGAACTAGTACAATGCCAAACATTGTAAATGCATTGAAAACGCTATTCAGGAGCTGAAAACCACTTTAAAGCAATAAAAGAAGGAAAGACTCAAAACTAGGAATCTAATGTCTTATTCTTGTCAGTAGCGTGGATTTAAGTGATTTACAGGTTATTTGAGTCAGTGTGGCCTGTTTTAGGCTGAAATCTAAGTCAAATTCATGTAATGAACTAGTACAATGCCAAACATGGTCAATTCATAGAAAACGCTATTCAGGAGCTGAAAAGCACTTTAAAGCAATAAAAGGAGGAAAGACTCAAAACTGGGAATCTACTGGCTTAATCTTGTCAGTAGCATGGATTAAGTGATTTACAGGTGATTTGAGTCAGTTTGGCCTGTTTAGGCTGAAATCTAAATCAAAGTCATGTAATGTGAACTAGTACAATGCCAAACATGGTCAATTCATAGAAAACGCATTTCAGTAGCTGAAAAGCACTTTAAAGCAATAAAAGAAGGAAAGACTCAAAACTAGGAATCTAATGTCTTATTCTTGTCAGTAGCATGGATTTAAGTGATTTACAGTTGATTTGAATCAGTGTGGCCTGTTTTAGGCTGAAATCTAACTCAAAGTCATGTAATGTGAACTAGTACAATGCCAAACAATGTAATTGCATTGAAAACGTTATTCAGAAGCTGAAAAGCACTTTAAAGCAATAAAAGAAGGAAAGTCTCAAAACTAGGAATCTAATGGCTTACTCTTGTCAATAGCATGAATTAAGTGATTTACAGGTGATCTGAGTCAGTGTGGCCTGTTTTAGGCTGAAGTAAATCATGTAATGTGACCTAGTACAATGCCAAACAATGTAATTGCATTGAAAACGTTATTCAGGAGCTGAAAACCACTTTAAAGCAATAAAAGAAGGAAAGACTCAGAACTGGGAATCTAATGTCTTAATCTTGTCAGTAGCATGGATTAAGTGATTTACAGTTGATTTGAGTCAGTATGGCCTGTTTAGGCTCAAATCTAAGTCAAAGTCATGTAATGTGAACTAGTACAATGCCAAACATTGTAAATTCATAGAAAACGCTTTTCAGTAGCTGAAAAGCACTTTAAAGCAATAAAAGAAGGAAAGACTCAAAACTAGTAATCTAATGTCTTATTCTTGTCAGTAGCATGGATTTAAGTGATTTACAGTTGATTTGAGTCACTATGGCCTGTTTAGGCTCAAATCTAATTCAAAGTCATGTAATGTGAACTAGTGCAATGCCAAACATTGTAAATGCATTGAAAACGCTTTTCAGGAGCTGAAAAGCACTTAAAAAAATGAAAGTCTCTTCAGGAGCTGAAAAGCACTTTAAAAGAAGGAAAGTCTCAAAACTCAGAATCTAATGGCCTAATCTTGTCAGTAGCATGGATTAGGTTATTTACAGGTTATTTGAGTCAGTGTGGCCTGTTTTAGGCTGAAATCTAAGTCAAAGTCATGTAATGTGAACTAGTACAATGCCAAACATTGTAAATTCATAGAAAACGCTATTCAGGAGCTGAAAAGCACTTTAAAGTAATAAAAGAAGGAAAGTCTCAAAACTAAGAATCAAATGGCTAAATCTTGTCAGTAGCATGTATTAGGTTATTTACAGGTTATTTGAGTCAGTGTGGCCTGTTTTAGGCTGAAATCTAAGTCAAAGTCATGTAATGTGAACTAGTACAATGCCAAACGTTGTAAATTCATAGAAAACGCTATTCAGGAGCTGAAAAGCACTTTAAAGCAATAAAAGGAGGAAAGACTCAAAACTGGGAATCTACTGGCTTAATCTTGTCAGTAGCATGGATTAAGTGATTTACAGGTGATTTGAGTCAGTTTGGCCTGTTTAGGCTGAAATCTAAATCAAAGTTATGTAATGTGAACTAGTACAATGCCAAACATTGTAAATGCATTGAAAACGCTATTCAGGAGCTGAAAACCACTTTAAAGCAATAAAAGAAGGAAAGACTCAAAACTAGGAATCTAATGTCTTATTCTTGTCAGTAGCATGGATTTAAGTGATTTACAGGTTATTTGAGTCAGTGTGGCCTGTTTTAGGCTGAAATCTAAGTCAAATTCATGTAATGAACTAGTACAATGCCAAACATGGTCAATTCATAGAAAACGCTATTCAGGAGCTGAAAAGCACTTTAAAGCAATAAAAGGAGGAAAGACTCAAAACTGGGAATCTACTGGCTTAATCTTGTCAGTAGCATGGATTAAGTGATTTACAGGTGATTTGAGTCAGTTTGGCCTGTTTAGGCTGAAATCTAAATCAAAGTCATGTAATGTGAACTAGTACAATGCCAAACATGGTCAATTCATAGAAAACGCATTTCAGTAGCTGAAAAGCACTTTAAAGCAATAAAAGAAGGAAAGACTCAAAACTAGGAATCTAATGTCTTATTCTTGTCAGTAGCATGGATTTAAGTGATTTACAGTTGATTTGAATCAGTGTGGCCTGTTTTAGGCTGAAATCTAACTCAAAGTCATGTAATGTGAACTAGTACAATGCCAAACAATGTAATTGCATTGAAAACGTTATTCAGGAGCTGAAAAGCACTTTAAAGCAATAAAAGAAGGAAAGTCTCAAAACTAGGAATCTAATGGCTTACTCTTGTCAATAGCATGAATTAAGTGATTTACAGGTGATCTGAGACAGTGTGGCCTGTTTTAGGCTGAAGTAAATCATGTAATGTGACCTAGTACAATGCCAAACAATGTAATTGCATTGAAAACGTTATTCAGGAGCTGAAAACCACTTTAAAGCAATAAAAGAAGGAAAGACTCAGAACTGGGAATCTAATGTCTTAATCTTGTCAGTAGCATGGATTAAGTGATTTACAGTTGATTTGAGTCAGTATGGCCTGTTTAGGCTCAAATCTAAGTCAAAGTCATGTAATGTGAACTAGTACAATGCCAAACATTGTAAATTCATAGAAAACGCTTTTCAGTAGCTGAAAAGCACTTTAAAGCAATAAAAGAAGGAAAGACTCAAAACTAGTAATCTAATGTCTTATTCTTGTCAGTAGCATGGATTTAAGTGATTTACAGTTGATTTGAGTCACTATAGCCTGTTTAGGCTCAAATCTAAGTCAAAGTCATGTAATGTGAACTAGTACAATGCCAAACATTGTAAATTCATAGAAAACGCTTTTCAGTAGCTGAAAAGCACTTTAAAGCAATAAAAGAAGGAAAGACTCAAAACTAGTAATCTAATGTCTTATACTTGTCAGTAGCATGGATTTAAGTGATTTACAGGTGATTTGAGTCAGTTTGGCCTGTTTAGGCTGAAATATAAGTCAAAGTCATGTAATGTGACCTAGTACAATGCCAAACATTGTAAATTCATAGAAAACGCATTTCAGTAGCTGAAAAGCACTTTAAAGCAATAAAAGAAGGAAAGACTCAAAACTAGGAATCTAATGTCTTATTCTTGTCAGTAGCATGGATTTAAGTGATTTACAGTTGATTTGAATCAGTGTGGCCTGTTTTAGGCTGAAATCTAACTCAAAGTCATGTAATGTGAACTAGTACAATGCCAAACAATGTAATTGCATTGAAAACGTTATTCAGGAGCTGAAAAGCACTTTAAAGCAATAAAAGAATGAAAGTCTCAAAACTAGGAATCTAATGGCTTACTCTTATCAATAGCATCAATTAAGTGATTTACAGGTGATCTGAGTCAGTGTGGCCTGTTTTAGGCTGAAGTAAATCATGTAATGTGACCTAGTACAATGCCAAACAATGTAATTGCATTGAAAACGTTATTCAGGAGCTGAAAACCACTTTAAAGCAATAAAAGAAGGAAAGACTCAGAACTGGGAATCTAATGTCTTAATCTTGTCAGTAGCATGGATTAAGTGATTTACAGTTGATTTGAGTCAGTATGGCCTGTTGAGGCTCAAATCTAAGTCAAAGTCATGTAATGTGAACTAGAACAATGCCAAACATTGTAAATTCATAGAAAACGCTTTTCAGTAGCTGAAAAGCACTTTAAAGCAATAAAAGAAGGAAAGATTCAAAACTAGTAATCTAATGTCTTATTCTTGTCAGTAGCATGGATTTAAGTGATTTACAGTTGATTTGAGTCACTATGGCCTGTTTTAGGCTCAAATCTAAGTCAAAGTCATGTAATGTGACCTAGTACAATGCCAAACATTGTAAATTCATAGAAAACGCTTTTCAGTAGCTGAAAAGCACTTTAAAGCAATAAAAGAAGGAAAGACTCAGAACTGGGAATCTAATGTCTTAATCTTGTCAGTAGCATGGATTAAGTGATTTACAGTTGATTTGAGTCAGTATGGCCTGTTTAGGCTCAAATCTAAGTCAAAGTCATGTAATGTGAACTAGTACAATGCCAAACATTGTAAATTCATAGAAAACGCTTTTCAGTAGCTGAAAAGCACTTTAAACCAATAAAAGAAGGAAAGACTCAAAACTAGTAATCTATTGTCTTATTCTTGTCAGTAGCATGGATTTAAGTGATTTACAGTTGATTTGAGTCACTATGGCCTGTTTAGGCTCAAATCTAAGTCAAAGTCATGTAATGTGAACTAGTACAATGCCAAACATTTTAAATTCATAGAAAACGCTATTCAGGAGCTGAAAAGCACTTTAAAGTAATAAAAGAAGGAAAGTCTCAAAACTAAGAATCAAATGGCTAAATCTTGTCAGTAGCATGTATTAGGTTATTTACAGGTTATTTGAGTCAGTGTGGCCTGTTTTAGGCTGAAATCTAAGTCAAAGTCATGTAATGTGAACTAGTACAATGCCAAACGTTGTAAATTCATAGAAAACGCTATTCAGGAGCTGAAAAGCACTTTAAAGCAATAAAAGGAGGAAAGACTCAAAACTGGGAATCTACTGGCTTAATCTTGTCAGTAGCATGGATTAAGTGATTTACAGGTGATTTGAGTCAGTTTGGCCTGTTTAGGCTGAAATCTAAATCAAAGTTATGTAATGTGAACTAGTACAATGCCAAACATTGTAAATGCATTGAAAACGCTATTCAGGAGCTGAAAACCACTTTAAAGCAATAAAAGAAGGAAAGACTCAAAACTAGGAATCTAATGTCTTATTCTTGTCAGTAGCGTGGATTTAAGTGATTTACAGGTTATTTGAGTCAGTGTGGCCTGTTTTAGGCTGAAATCTAAGTCAAATTCATGTAATGAACTAGTACAATGCCAAACATGGTCAATTCATAGAAAACGCTATTCAGGAGCTGAAAAGCACTTTAAAGCAATAAAAGGAGGAAAGACTCAAAACTGGGAATCTACTGGCTTAATCTTGTCAGTAGCATGGATTAAGTGATTTACAGGTGATTTGAGTCAGTTTGGCCTGTTTAGGCTGAAATCTAAATCAAAGTCATGTAATGTGAACTAGTACAATGCCAAACATGGTCAATTCATAGAAAACGCATTTCAGTAGCTGAAAAGCACTTTAAAGCAATAAAAGAAGGAAAGACTCAAAACTAGGAATCTAATGTCTTATTCTTGTCAGTAGCATGGATTTAAGTGATTTACAGTTGATTTGAATCAGTGTGGCCTGTTTTAGGCTGAAATCTAACTCAAAGTCATGTAATGTGAACTAGTACAATGCCAAACAATGTAATTGCATTGAAAACGTTATTCAGAAGCTGAAAAGCACTTTAAAGCAATAAAAGAAGGAAAGTCTCAAAACTAGGAATCTAATGGCTTACTCTTGTCAATAGCATGAATTAAGTGATTTACAGGTGATCTGAGTCAGTGTGGCCTGTTTTAGGCTGAAGTAAATCATGTAATGTGACCTAGTACAATGCCAAACAATGTAATTGCATTGAAAACGTTATTCAGGAGCTGAAAACCACTTTAAAGCAATAAAAGAAGGAAAGACTCAGAACTGGGAATCTAATGTCTTAATCTTGTCAGTAGCATGGATTAAGTGATTTACAGTTGATTTGAGTCAGTATGGCCTGTTTAGGCTCAAATCTAAGTCAAAGTCATGTAATGTGAACTAGTACAATGCCAAACATTGTAAATTCATAGAAAACGCTTTTCAGTAGCTGAAAAGCACTTTAAAGCAATAAAAGAAGGAAAGACTCAAAACTAGTAATCTAATGTCTTATTCTTGTCAGTAGCATGGATTTAAGTGATTTACAGTTGATTTGAGTCACTATGGCCTGTTTAGGCTCAAATCTAATTCAAAGTCATGTAATGTGAACTAGTGCAATGCCAAACATTGTAAATGCATTGAAAACGCTTTTCAGGAGCTGAAAAGCACTTAAAAAATGAAAGTCTCTTCAGGAGCTGAAAAGCACAGAAGGAAAGTCTCAAAACTCAGAATCTAATGGCCTAATCTTGTCAGTAGCATGGATTAGGTTATTTACAGGTTATTTGAGTCAGTGTGGCCTGTTTTAGGCTGAAATCTAAGTCAAAGTCATGTAATGTGAACTAGTACAATGCCAAACATTGTAAATTCATAGAAAACGCTATTCAGGAGCTGAAAAGCACTTTAAAGTAATAAAAGAAGGAAAGTCTCAAAACTAAGAATCAAATGGCTAAATCTTGTCAGTAGCATGTATTAGGTTATTTACAGGTTATTTGAGTCAGTGTGGCCTGTTTTAGGCTGAAATCTAAGTCAAAGTCATGTAATGTGAACTAGTACAATGCCAAACGTTGTAAATTCATAGAAAACGCTATTCAGGAGCTGAAAAGCACTTTAAAGCAATAAAAGGAGGAAAGACTCAAAACTGGGAATCTACTGGCTTAATCTTGTCAGTAGCATGGATTAAGTGATTTACAGGTGATTTGAGTCAGTTTGGCCTGTTTAGGCTGAAATCTAAATCAAAGTTATGTAATGTGAACTAGTACAATGCCAAACATTGTAAATGCATTGAAAACGCTATTCAGGAGCTGAAAACCACTTTAAAGCAATAAAAGAAGGAAAGACTCAAAACTAGGAATCTAATGTCTTATTCTTGTCAGTAGCATGGATTTAAGTGATTTACAGGTTATTTGAGTCAGTGTGGCCTGTTTTAGGCTGAAATCTAAGTCAAATTCATGTAATGAACTAGTACAATGCCAAACATGGTCAATTCATAGAAAACGCTATTCAGGAGCTGAAAAGCACTTTAAAGCAATAAAAGGAGGAAAGACTCAAAACTGGGAATCTACTGGCTTAATCTTGTCAGTAGCATGGATTAAGTGATTTACAGGTGATTTGAGTCAGTTTGGCCTGTTTAGGCTGAAATCTAAATCAAAGTCATGTAATGTGAACTAGTACAATGCCAAACATGGTCAATTCATAGAAAACGCATTTCAGTAGCTGAAAAGCACTTTAAAGCAATAAAAGAAGGAAAGACTCAAAACTAGGAATCTAATGTCTTATTCTTGTCAGTAGCATGGATTTAAGTGATTTACAGGTTATTTGAGTCAGTGTGGCCTGTTTTAGGCTGAAATCTAAGTCAAATTCATGTAATGAACTAGTACAATGCCAAACATGGTCAATTCATAGAAAACGCTATTCAGGAGCTGAAAAGCACTTTAAAGCAATAAAAGGAGGAAAGACTCAAAACTGGGAATCTACTGGCTTAATCTTGTCAGTAGCATGGATTAAGTGATTTACAGGTGATTTGAGTCAGTTTGGCCTGTTTAGGCTGAAATCTAAATCAAAGTCATGTAATGTGAACTAGTACAATGCCAAACATGGTCAATTCATAGAAAACGCATTTCAGTAGCTGAAAAGCACTTTAAAGCAATAAAAGAAGGAAAGACTCAAAACTAGGAATCTAATGTCTTATTCTTGTCAGTAGCATGGATTTAAGTGATTTACAGTTGATTTGAATCAGTGTGGCCTGTTTTAGGCTGAAATCTAACTCAAAGTCATGTAATGTGAACTAGTACAATGCCAAACAATGTAATTGCATTGAAAACGTTATTCAGGAGCTGAAAAGCACTTTAAAGCAATAAAAGAAGGAAAGTCTCAAAACTAGGAATCTAATGGCTTACTCTTGTCAATAGCATGAATTAAGTGATTTACAGGTGATCTGAGTCAGTGTGGCCTGTTTTAGGCTGAAGTAAATCATGTAATGTGACCTAGTACAATGCCAAACAATGTAATTGCATTGAAAACGTTATTCAGGAGCTGAAAACCACTTTAAAGCAATAAAAGAAGGAAAGACTCAGAACTGGGAATCTAATGTCTTAATCTTGTCAGTAGCATGGATTAAGTGATTTACAGTTGATTTGAGTCAGTATGGCCTGTTTAGGCTCAAATCTAAGTCAAAGTCATGTAATGTGAACTAGTACAATGCCAAACATTGTAAATTCATAGAAAACGCTTTTCAGTAGCTGAAAAGCACTTTAAAGCAATAAAAGAAGGAAAGACTCAAAACTAGTAATCTAATGTCTTATTCTTGTCAGTAGCATGGATTTAAGTGATTTACAGTTGATTTGAGTCACTATAGCCTGTTTAGGCTCAAATCTAAGTCAAAGTCATGTAATGTGAACTAGTACAATGCCAAACATTGTAAATTCATAGAAAACGCTTTTCAGTAGCTGAAAAGCACTTTAAAGCAATAAAAGAAGGAAAGACTCAAAACTAGTAATCTAATGTCTTATACTTGTCAGTAGCATGGATTTAAGTGATTTACAGGTGATTTGAGTCAGTTTGGCCTGTTTAGGCTGAAATATAAGTCAAAGTCATGTAATGTGACCTAGTACAATGCCAAACATTGTAAATTCATAGAAAACGCATTTCAGTAGCTGAAAAGCACTTTAAAGCAATAAAAGAAGGAAAGACTCAAAACTAGGAATCTAATGTCTTATTCTTGTCAGTAGCATGGATTTAAGTGATTTACAGTTGATTTGAATCAGTGTGGCCTGTTTTAGGCTGAAATCTAACTCAAAGTCATGTAATGTGAACTAGTACAATGCCAAACAATGTAATTGCATTGAAAACGTTATTCAGGAGCTGAAAAGCACTTTAAAGCAATAAAAGAATGAAAGTCTCAAAACTAGGAATCTAATGGCTTACTCTTATCAATAGCATCAATTAAGTGATTTACAGGTGATCTGAGTCAGTGTGGCCTGTTTTAGGCTGAAGTAAATCATGTAATGTGACCTAGTACAATGCCAAACAATGTAATTGCATTGAAAACGTTATTCAGGAGCTGAAAACCACTTTAAAGCAATAAAAGAAGGAAAGACTCAGAACTGGGAATCTAATGTCTTAATCTTGTCAGTAGCATGGATTAAGTGATTTACAGTTGATTTGAGTCAGTATGGCCTGTTGAGGCTCAAATCTAAGTCAAAGTCATGTAATGTGAACTAGAACAATGCCAAACATTGTAAATTCATAGAAAACGCTTTTCAGTAGCTGAAAAGCACTTTAAAGCAATAAAAGAAGGAAAGATTCAAAACTAGTAATCTAATGTCTTATTCTTGTCAGTAGCATGGATTTAAGTGATTTACAGTTGATTTGAGTCACTATGGCCTGTTTTAGGCTCAAATCTAAGTCAAAGTCATGTAATGTGACCTAGTACAATGCCAAACATTTTAAATTCATAGAAAACGCTTTTCAGTAGCTGAAAAGCACTTTAAAGCAATAAAAGAAGGAAAGACTCAGAACTGGGAATCTAATGTCTTAATCTTGTCAGTAGCATGGATTAAGTGATTTACAGTTGATTTGAGTCAGTATGGCCTGTTTAGGCTCAAATCTAAGTCAAAGTCATGTAATGTGAACTAGTACAATGCCAAACATTGTAAATTCATAGAAAACGCTTTTCAGTAGCTGAAAAGCACTTTAAACCAATAAAAGAAGGAAAGACTCAAAACTAGTAATCTATTGTCTTATTCTTGTCAGTAGCATGGATTTAAGTGATTTACAGTTGATTTGAGTCACTATGGCCTGTTTAGGCTCAAATCTAAGTCAAAGTCATGTAATGTGAACTAGTACAATGCCAAACATTGTAAATTCATAGAAAACGCTTTTCAGTAGCTGAAAAGCACTTTAAAGCAATAAAAGAAGGAAAGACTCAGAACTGGGAATCTAATGTCTTAATCTTGTCAGTAGCATGGTTTAAGTGATTTACAGTTGATTTGAGTCAGTATGGCCTGTTTAGGCTCAAATCTAAGTCAAAGTCATGTAATGTGAACTAGTACAATGCCAAACAATGTAATTGCATTGAAAACGTTATTCAGGAGCTGAAAAGCACTTTAAAGCAATAAAAGAAGGAAAGACTCAAAACTAGTAATCTAATGTCTTATACTTGTCAGTAGCATGGATTTAAGTGATTTACAGTTGATTTGAATCAGTGTGGCCTGTTTTAGGCTGAAATCTAACTCAAAGTCATGTAATGTGAACTAGTACAATGCCAAACAATGTAATTGCATTGAAAACGTTATTCAGGAGCTGAAAAGCACTTTAAAGCAATAAAAGAATGAAAGTCTCAAAACTAGGAATCTAATGGCTTACTCTTATCAATAGCATCAATTAAGTGATTTACAGGTGATCTGAGTCAGTGTGGCCTGTTTTAGGCTGAAGCAAATCATGTAATGTGACCTAGTACAATGCCAAACAATGTAATTGCATTGAAAACGTTATTCAGGAGCTGAAAACCACTTTAAAGCAATAAAAGAAGGAAAGACTCAGAACTGGGAATCTAATGTCTTAATCTTGTCAGTAGCATGGATTAAGTGATTTACAGTTGATTTGAGTCAGTATGGCCTGTTGAGGCTCAAATCTAAGTCAAAGTCATGTAATGTGAACTAGAACAATGCCAAACATTGTAAATTCATAGAAAACGCTTTTCAGTAGCTGAAAAGCACTTTAAAGCAATAAAAGAAGGAAAGATTCAAAACTAGTAATCTAATGTCTTATTCTTGTCAGTAGCATGGATTTAAGTGATTTACAGTTGATTTGAGTCACTATGGCCTGTTTTAGGCTCAAATCTAAGTCAAAGTCATGTAATGTGACCTAGTACAATGCCAAACATTGTAAATTCATAGAAAACGCTTTTCAGTAGCTGAAAAGCACTTTAAAGCAATAAAAGAAGGAAAGACTCAGAACTGGGAATCTAATGTCTTAATCTTGTCAGTAGCATGGATTAAGTGATTTACAGTTGATTTGAGTCAGTATGGCCTGTTTAGGCTCAAATCTAAGTCAAAGTCATGTAATGTGAACTAGTACAATGCCAAACATTGTAAATTCATAGAAAACGCTTTTCAGTAGCTGAAAAGCACTTTAAACCAATAAAAGAAGGAAAGCCTAAAAAATGGTAATCTATTGTCTTATTCTTGTCAGTAGCATGGATTTAAGTGATTTACAGTTGATTTGAGTCACTATGGCCTGTTTAGAATCAAATCTAAGTCAAAGTCATGTAATGTGAACTAGTACAATGCCAAACATTGTAAATTCATAGAAAACGCTTTTCAGTAGCTGAAAAGCACTTTAAAGCAATAAAAGAACGAAAGACTCAGAACTGGGAATCTAATGTCTTAATCTTGTCAGTAGCATGGATTACGTGATTTACAGTTGATTTGAGTCAGTATGGCCTGTTTAGGCTCAAATCTAAGTCAAAGTCATGTAATGTGAACTAGTACAATGCCAAACAATGTAATTGCATTGAAAACGTTATTCAGGAGCTGAAAAGCACTTTAAAGCAATAAAAGAAGGAAAGACTCAAAACTAGTAATCTAATGTCTTATTCTTGTCAGTAGCATGGATTTAAGTGATTTACAGTTGATTTGAGTCAGTATGGCCTGTTTAGGCTCAAATCTAAGTCAAAGTCATGTAATGTGAACTAGTACAATGCCAAACAATGTAATTGCATTGAAAACGTTATTCAGGAGCTGAAAAGCACTTTAAAGCAATAAAAGAAGGAAAGACTCAAAACTAGTAATCCAATGTCTTATACTTGTCAGTAGCATGGATTTAAGTGATTTGCAGGTGATTTGAGTCAGTTTGGCCTGTTTAGGCTGAAATATAAGTCAAAGTCATGTAATGTGACCTAGTACAATGCCAAACATTGTAAATTCATAGAAAACGCTTTTCAGTAGCTGAAAAGCACTTTAAAGCAATAAAAGAAGGAAAGACTCAAAACTAGGAATCTAATGTCTTATTCTTGTCAGTAGCATGGATTTAAGTGATTTACAGTTGATTTGAATCAGTGTGGCCTGTTTTAGGCTGAAATCTAACTCAAAGTCATGTAATGTGAACTAGTACAATGCCAAACAATGTAATTGCATTGAAAACGTTATTCAGGAGCTGAAAAGCACTTTAAAGCAATAAAAGAATGAAAGTCTCAAAACTAGGAATCTAATGGCTTACTCTTATCAATAGCATCAATTAAGTGATTTACAGGTGATCTGAGTCAGTGTGGCCTGTTTTAGGCTGAAGTAAATCATGTAATGTGACCTAGTACAATGCCAAACAATGTAATTGCATTGAAAACGTTATTCAGGAGCTGAAAACCACTTTAAAGCAATAAAAGAAGGAAAGACTCAGAACTGGGAATCTAATGTCTTAATCTTGTCAGTAGCATGGATTAAGTGATTTACAGTTGATTTGAGTCAGTATGGCCTGTTGAGGCTCAAATCTAAGTCAAAGTCATGTAATGTGAACTAGAACAATGCCAAACATTGTAAATTCATAGAAAACGCTTTTCAGTAGCTGAAAAGCACTTTAAAGCAATAAAAGAAGGAAAGATTCAAAACTAGTAATCTAATGTCTTATTCTTGTCAGTAGCATGGATTTAAGTGATTTACAGTTGATTTGAGTCACTATGGCCTGTTTTAGGCTCAAATCTAGGTCAAAGTCATGTAATGTGACCTAGTACAATGCCAAACATTGTAAATTCATAGAAAACGCTTTTCAGTAGCTGAAAGGCACTTTAAAGCAATAAAAGAAGGAAAGACTCAGAACTGGGAATCTAATGTCTTAATCTTGTCAGTAGCATGGATTAAGTGATTTACAGTTGATTTGAGTCAGTATGGCCTGTTTAGGCTCAAATCTAAGTCAAAGTCATGTAATGTGAACTAGTACAATGCCAAACATTGTAAATTCATAGAAAACGCTTTTCAGTAGCTGAAAAGCACTTTAAAACAAAAAAAGAAGGAAAGACTCAAAACTAGTAATCTATTGTCTTATTCTTGTCAGTAGCATGGATTTAAGTGATTTACAGTTGATTTGAGTCACTATGGCCTGTTTAGGCTCAAATCTAAGTCAAAGTCATGTAATGTGAACTAGTACAATGCCAAACATTGTAAATTCATAGAAAACGCTTTTCAGTAGCTGAAAAGCACTTTAAAGCAATAAAAGAAGGAAAGACTCAGAACTGGGAATCTAATGTCTTAATCTTGTCAGTAGCATGGTTTAAGTGATTTACAGTTGATTTGAGTCAGTATGGCCTGTTTAGGCTCAAATCTAAGTCAAAGTCATGTAATGTGAACTAGTACAATGCCAAACAATGTAATTGCATTGAAAACGTTATTCAGGAGCTGAAAAGCACTTTAAAGCAATAAAAGAAGGAAAGACTCAAAACTAGTAATCTAATGTCTTATACTTGTCAGTAGCATGGATTTAAGTGATTTACAGTTGATTTGAATCAGTGTGGCCTGTTTTAGAATGAAATCTAACTCAAAGTCATGTAATGTGAACTAGTACAATGCCAAACAATGTAATTGCATTGAAAACGTTATTCAGGAGCTGAAAAGCACTTTAAAGCAATAAAAGAATGAAAGTCTCAAAACTAGGAATCTAATGGCTTACTCTTATCAATAGCATCAATTAAGTGATTTACAGGTGATCTGAGTCAGTGTGGCCTGTTTTAGGCTGAAGTAAATCATGTAATGTGACCTAGTACAATGCCAAACAATGTAATTGCATTGAAAACGTTATTCAGGAGCTGAAAACCACTTTAAAGCAATAAAAGAAGGAAAGACTCAGAACTGGGAATCTAATGTCTTAATCTTGTCAGTAGCATGGATTAAGTGATTTACAGTTGATTTGAGTCAGTATGGCCTGTTGAGGCTCAAATCTAAGTCAAAGTCATGTAATGTGAACTAGAACAATGCCAAACATTGTAAATTCATAGAAAACGCTTTTCAGTAGCTGAAAAGCACTTTAAAGCAATAAAAGAAGGAAAGATTCAAAACTAGTAATCTAATGTCTTATTCTTGTCAGTAGCATGGATTTAAGTGATTTACAGTTGATTTGAGTCACTATGGCCTGTTTTAGGCTCAAATCTAAGTCAAAGTCATGTAATGTGACCTAGTACAATGCCAAACATTGTAAATTCATAGAAAACGCTTTTCAGTAGCTGAAAAGCACTTTAAAGCAATAAAAGAAGGAAAGACTCAGAACTGGGAATCTAATGTCTTAATCTTGTCAGTAGCATGGATTAAGTGATTTACAGTTGATTTGAGTCAGTATGGCCTGTTTAGGCTCAAATCTAAGTCAAAGTCATGTAATGTGAACTAGTACAATGCCAAACATTGTAAATTCATAGAAAACGCTTTTCAGTAGCTGAAAAGCACTTTAAACCAATAAAAGAAGGAAAGACTCAAAAATGGTAATCTATTGTCTTATTCTTGTCAGTAGCATGGATTAAGTGATTTACAGTTGATTTGAGTCACTATGGCCTGTTGAGGCTCAAATCTAAGTCAAAGTCATGTAATGTGAACTAGAACAATGCCAAACATTGTAAATTCATAGAAAACGCTTTTCAGTAGCTGAAAAGCACTTTAAAGCAATAAAAGAAGGAAAGATTCAAAACTAGTAATCTAATGTCTTATTCTTGTCAGTAGCATGGATTTAAGTGATTTACAGTTGATTTGAGTCACTATGGCCTGTTTTAGGCTCAAATCTAGGTCAAAGTCATGTAATGTGACCTAGTACAATGCCAAACATTGTAAATTCATAGAAAACGCTTTTCAGTAGCTGAAAAGCACTTTAAAGCAATAAAAGAAGGAAAGACTCAGAACTGGGAATCTAATGTCTTAATCTTGTCAGTAGCATGGATTAAGTGATTTACAGTTGATTTGAGTCAGTATGGCCTGTTTAGGCTCAAATCTAAGTCAAAGTCATGTAATGTGAACTAGTACAATGCCAAACATTGTAAATTCATAGAAAACGCTTTTCAGTAGCTGAAAAGCACTTTAAAACAAAAAAAGAAGGAAAGACTCAAAACTAGTAATCTATTGTCTTATTCTTGTCAGTAGCATGGATTTAAGTGATTTACAGTTGATTTGAGTCACTATGGCCTGTTTAGGCTCAAATCTAAGTCAAAGTCATGTAATGTGAACTAGTACAATGCCAAACATTGTAAATTCATAGAAAACGCTTTTCAGTAGCTGAAAAGCACTTTAAAGCAATAAAAGAAGGAAAGACTCAGAACTGGGAATCTAATGTCTTAATCTTGTCAGTAGCATGGTTTAAGTGATTTACAGTTGATTTGAGTCAGTATGGCCTGTTTAGGCTCAAATCTAAGTCAAAGTCATGTAATGTGAACTAGTACAATGCCAAACAATGTAATTGCATTGAAAACGTTATTCAGGAGCTGAAAAGCACTTTAAAGCAATAAAAGAAGGAAAGACTCAAAACTAGTAATCTAATGTCTTATACTTGTCAGTAGCATGGATTTAAGTGATTTACAGTTGATTTGAATCAGTGTGGCCTGTTTTAGAATGAAATCTAACTCAAAGTCATGTAAAGTGAACTAGTACAATGCCAAACAATGTAATTGCATTGAAAACGTTATTCAGGAGCTGAAAAGCACTTTAAAGCAATAAAAGAATGAAAGTCTCAAAACTAGGAATCTAATGGCTTACTCTTATCAATAGCATCAATTAAGTGATTTACAGGTGATCTGAGTCAGTGTGGCCTGTTTTAGGCTGAAGTAAATCATGTAATGTGACCTAGTACAATGCCAAACAATGTAATTGCATTGAAAACGTTATTCAGGAGCTGAAAACCACTTTAAAGCAATAAAAGAAGGAAAGACTCAGAACTGGGAATCTAATGTCTTAATCTTGTCAGTAGCATGGATTAAGTGATTTACAGTTGATTTGAGTCAGTATGGCCTGTTGAGGCTCAAATCTAAGTCAAAGTCATGTAATGTGAACTAGAACAATGCCAAACATTGTAAATTCATAGAAAACGCTTTTCAGTAGCTGAAAAGCACTTTAAACCAATAAAAGAAGGAAAGATTCAAAACTAGTAATCTAATGTCTTATTCTTGTCAGTAGCATGGATTTAAGTGATTTACAGTTGATTTGAGTCACTATGGCCTGTTTTAGGCTCAAATCTAAGTCAAAGTCATGTAATGTGACCTAGTACAATGCCAAACATTGTAAATTCATAGAAAACGCTTTTCAGTAGCTGAAAAGCACTTTAAAGCAATAAAAGAAGGAAAGACTCAGAACTGGGAATCTAATGTCTTAATCTTGTCAGTAGCATGGATTAAGTGATTTACAGTTGATTTGAGTCAGTATGGCCTGTTTAGGCTCAAATCTAAGTCAAAGTCATGTAATGTGAACTAGTACAATGCCAAACATTGTAAATTCATAGAAAACGCTTTTCAGTAGCTGAAAAGCACTTTAAAGCAATAAAAGAAGGAAAGACTCAGAACTGGGAATCTAATGTCTTAATCTTGTCAGTAGCATGGATTAAGTGATTTACAGTTGATTTGAGTCAGTATGGCCTGTTTAGGCTCAAATCTAAGTCAAAGTCATGTAATGTGAACTAGTACAATGCCAAACAATGTAATTGCATTGAAAACGTTATTCAGGAGCTGAAAAGCACTTTAAAGCAATAAAAGAAGGAAAGACTCAAAACTAGTAATCTAATGTCTTATTCTTGTCAGTAGCATGGATTTAAGTGATTTACAGTTGATTTGAGTCAGTATGGCCTGTTTAGGCTCAAATCTAAGTCAAAGTCATGTAATGTGAACTAGTACAATGCCAAACAATGTAATTGCATTGAAAACGTTATTCAGGAGCTGAAAAGCACTTTAAAGCAATAAAAGAAGGAAAGACTCAAAACTAGTAATCCAATGTCTTATACTTGTCAGTAGCATGGATTTAAGTGATTTGCAGGTGATTTGAGTCAGTTTGGCCTGTTTAGGCTGAAATATAAGTCAAAGTCATGTAATGTGACCTAGTACAATGCCAAACATTGTAAATTCATAGAAAACGCATTTCAGTAGCTGAAAAGCACTTTAAAGCAATAAAAGAAGGAAAGACTCAAAACTAGGAATCTAATGTCTTATTCTTGTCAGTAGCATGGATTTAAGTGATTTACAGTTGATTTGAATCAGTGTGGCCTGTTTTAGGCTGAAATCTAACTCAAAGTCATGTAATGTGAACTAGTACAATGCCAAACAATGTAATTGCATTGAAAACGTTATTCAGGAGCTGAAAAGCACTTTAAAGCAATAAAAGAAGGAAAGACTCAAAACTAGTAATCTAATGTCTTATACTTGTCAGTAGCATGGATTTAAGTGATTTACAGTTGATTTGAATCAGTGTGGCCTGTTTTAGAATGAAATCTAACTCAAAGTCATGTAATGTGAACTAGTACAATGCCAAACAATGTAATTGCATTGAAAACGTTATTCAGGAGCTGAAAACCACTTTAAAGCAATAAAAGAAGGAAAGACTCAGAACTGGGAATCTAATGTCTTAATCTTGTCAGTAGCATGGATTAAGTGATTTACAGTTGATTTGAGTCAGTATGGCCTGTTGAGGCTCAAATCTAAGTCAAAGTCATGTAATGTGAACTAGAACAATGCCAAACATTGTAAATTCATAGAAAACGCTTTTCAGTAGCTGAAAAGCACTTTAAAGCAATAAAAGAAGGAAAGTCTCAAAACTAGGAATCTAATGGCTTAATCTTGTCAGTAGCATGGATTAAGTGATTTACAGGTTATTTAAGTCAGTGTGGCCTGTTTTAGGCTGAAATCTAAGTCAAATTCATGTAATGTGAACTAGTACATTGCCAAACATGGTCAATTCATAGAAAACGCTTTTCAGTAGCTGAAAAGCACTTTAAAGTAATAAAAGAAGGAAAGTCTCAAAACTAGGAATCTAATGGCTTAATCTTGTCAGTAGCATGGATTAAGTGATTTACAGTTGATTCGAGTCAGTGTGGCCTGTTTAGGCTTGAATCTAAGTCAAAGTCATGTAATGTGAACTAGTACAATGCCAAACATTGTAAATTCATAGAAAACGCTTTTCAGTAGCTGAAAAGCACTTTAAAGCAATAAAAGAAGGAAAGACTCAAAACTAGGAATCTAATGTCTTATTCTTGTCAGTAGCATGGATTTAAGTGATTTACAGGTGATTTGAGTCAGTGTGGCCTGTTTTAGGCTGAAATCTAACTCAAAGTTATGTAATGTGAACTAGTACAATGCCAAACAATGTAATTGCATTGAAAACGTTATTCAGGAGCTGAAAAGCACTTTAAAGCAATAAAAGAAGGAAAGACTCAAAACTAGGAATCTAATGTCTTATTCTTGTCAGTAGCATGGATTTAAGTGATTTACAGGTGATTTGAGTCAGTGTGGCCTGTTTTAGGCTGAAATCTAACTCAAAGTCATGTAATGTGAACTAGTACAATGCCAAACAATGTAATTGCATTGAAAACGTTATTCAGGAGCTGAAAAGCACTTTAAAGCAATAAAAGAATGAAAGTCTCAAAACTAGGAATCTAATGGCTTAATCTTGTCAGTAGCATGAATTAAGTGATTTACAGGTGATTTGAGTCAGTGTGGCCTGTTTTAGGCTGAAGTAAATCATGTAATGTGACCTAGTACAATGCCAAACATTGTAAATTCATAGAAAACGCTTTTCAGTAGCTGAAAAGCACTTTAAACCAATAAAAGAAGGAAAGACTCAAAACTAGTAATCTATTGTCTTATTCTTGTCAGTAGCATGGATTTAAGTGATTTACAGTTGATTTGAGTCACTATGGCCTGTTTAGGCTCAAATCTAAGTCAAAGTCATGTAATGTGAACTAGTACAATGCCAAACATTGTAAATTCATAGAAAACGCTTTTCAGTAGCTGAAAAGCACTTTAAAGCAATAAAAGAAGGAAAGACTCAGAACTGGGAATCTAATGTCTTAATCTTGTCAGTAGCATGGTTTAAGTGATTTACAGTTGATTTGAGTCAGTATGGCCTGTTTAGGCTCAAATCTAAGTCAAAGTCATGTAATGTGAACTAGTACAATGCCAAACAATGTAATTGCATTGAAAACGTTATTCAGGAGCTGAAAAGCACTTTAAAGCAATAAAAGAAGGAAAGACTCAAAACTAGTAATCTAATGTCTTATACTTGTCAGTAGCATGGATTTAAGTGATTTACAGTTGATTTGAATCAGTGTGGCCTGTTTTAGAATGAAATCTAACTCAAAGTCATGTAATGTGAACTAGTACAATGCCAAACAATGTAATTGCATTGAAAACGTTATTCAGGAGCTGAAAAGCACTTTAAAGCAATAAAAGAATGAAAGTCTCAAAACTAGGAATCTAATGGCTTACTCTTATCCATAGCATCAATTAAGTGATTTACAGGTGATCTGAGTCAGTGTGGCCTGTTTTAGGCTGAAGCAAATCATGTAATGTGACCTAGTACAATGCCAAACAATGTAATTGCATTGAAAACGTTATTCAGGAGCTGAAAACCACTTTAAAGCAATAAAAGAAGGAAAGACTCAGAACTGGGAATCTAATGTCTTAATCTTGTCAGTAGCATGGATTAAGTGATTTACAGTTGATTTGAGTCAGTATGGCCTGTTGAGGCTCAAATCTAAGTCAAAGTCATGTAATGTGAACTAGTACAATTCCAAACATTGTAAATTCTTAGAAAACGCTATTCAGGAGCTGAAAACCCCTTTAAAGCAATAAAAGAAGGAAAGACTCAGAACTGGGAATCTAATGTCTTAATCTTGTCAGTAGCATGGATTAAGTGATTTACAGTTGATTTGAGTCAGTGTGGCCTGTTTAGGCTGAAGTCAAAGTCATGTAATGTGAACTAGTACAATGCCAAACATTGTAAATTCATAGAAAACGCTTTTCAGTAGCTGAAAAGCACTTTAAAGCAATAAAAGAAGGAAAGACTCAAAACTAGTAATCTAATGTCTTATACTTGTCAGTAGTATGGATTAAGTGATTTACAGGTGATTTGAGTCAGTTTGGCCTGTTTAGGCTGAAATATAAGTCAAAGTCATGTAATGTGAACTAGTACAATTCCAAACATTGTAAATTCTTAGAAAACGCTATTCAGGAGCTGAAAACCCCTTTAAAGCAATAAAAGAAGGAAAGACTCAGAACTGGGAATCTAATGTCTTAATCTTGTCAGTAGCATGGATTAAGTGATTTACAGTTGATTTGAGTCAGTATGGCCTGTTTAGGCTCAAATCTAAGTCAAAGTCATGTAATGTGAACTAGTACAATGCCAAACATTGTAAATTCATAGAAAACGCTTTTCAGTAGCTGAAAAGCACTTTAAAGCAATAAAAGAAGGAAAGACTCAGAACTGGGAATCTAATGTCTTATTCTTGTCAGTAGCATGCATTTAAGTGATTTACAGTTGATATGAGTCACTATGGCCTGTTTAGGCTCAAATCTAAGTCAAAGTCATGTAATGTGAACTAGTACAATTCCAAACATTGTAAATTCTTAGAAAACGCTATTCAGGAGCTGAAAACCACTTTAAAGCAATAAAAGAAGGAAAGACTCAAAACTGGGAATCTACTGGCTTAATCTTGTCAGTAGCATGGATTAAGTGATTTACAGTTGATTTGAGTCACTATGGCCTGTTTAGGCTCAAATCTAAGTCAAAGTCATGTAATGTGAACTAGTACAATGCCAAACATTGTAAATTCATAGAAAACGCTTTTCAGTAGCTGAAAAGCACTTTAAAGCAATAAAAGAATGAAAGTCTCAAACTCGGAATCTCATGGCTTGATCTTGTCAGTAGCATGGATTAAGTGATTAAAGGTGATTTGAGTCAGTGTGGCCTGTTTTAGGCTGAAGTCAAAGTCATGTAATGTGAACTAGTACAATGCCAAACATTGTAAATTCATAGAAAACGCTTTTCAGTAGCTGAAAAGCACTTTAAAGCAATAAAAGAAGGAAAGACTCAAAACTAGGAATCTAATGGCTTAATCTTGTCAGTAGCATGGATTAAGTGATTTACAGGTGATTTGAGTCAGTGTGGCCTGTTTAGGCTCAAATCTAAGTGAAAGTCATGTAATGTGAACTAGTACAATGCCAAACATTGTAATGCATTGAAAACGCTATTCAGGAGCTGAAAAGCACTTTAAAGCAATAAAAGAAGGAAAGACTCAAAACTGGGAATCTACTGGCTTAATCTTGTCAGTAGCATGGATTAAGTGATTTACAGGTGATTTGAGTCAGTTTGGCCTGTTTAGGCTGAAATCTAAATCAAAGTCATGTAATGTGAACTAGTACAATGCCAAACATTGTAAATGCATTGAAAACGTTATTCAGGAGCTGAAAACCACTTTAAAGCAATAAAAGAAGGAAAGACTCAAAACTAGGAATCTAATGTCTTATTCTTGTCAGTAGCATGGATTTAAGTGATTTACAGTTGATTCGAGTCAGTGTGGCCTGTTTAGGCTCGAATCTAAGTCAAAGTCATGTAATGTGAACTAGTACAATGCCAAACATTGTAAATTCATAGAAAACGCTTTTAAGTAGCTGAAAAGCACTTTAAAGCAATAAAAGAATGAAAGTCTCAAACTCGGAATCTCATGGCTTAATCTTGTCAGTAGCATGGATTAAGTGATTAAAGGTGATTTGAGTCAGTGTGGCCTGTTTTAGGCTGAAATCTAAGTCAAATTCATGTAATGTGAACTAGTACATTGCCAAACATGGTCAATTCATAGAAAACGCTTTTCAGTAGCTGAAAAGCACTTTAAAGCAATAAAAGAAGGAAAGTCTCAAAACTAGGAATCTAATGGCTTAATCTTGTCAGTAGCATGGATTAAGTGATTTACAGTTGATTCGAGTCAGTGTGGCCTGTTTAGGCTCGAATCTAAGTCAAAGTCATGTAATGTGAACTAGTACAATGCCAAACATTGTAAATTCATAGAAAACGCTTTTCAGTAGCTGAAAACCACTTTAAAGCAATAAAAGAATGAAAGTCTCAAACTCGGAATCTCATGGCTTAATCTTGTCAGTAGCATGGATTAAGTGATTAAAGGTGATTTGAGTCAGTCTGGCCTGTTTTAGGCTGAAGTCAAAGTCATGTAATTTTAACTAGTACAATGCCAAACATTGTAAATTCATAGAAAACGCTATTCAGGAGCTGAAAAGCACTTTAAAGCAATAAAAGAAGGAAAGACTCAAAACTGGGAATCTACTGGCTTAATCTTGTCAGTAGCACGGATTAAGTGATTTACAGGTGATTTGAGTCAGTTTGGCCTGTTTAGGCTGAAATCTAAATCAAAGTCATGTAATGTGAACTAGTACAATGCCAAACATTGTAATTCATTGAAAACGCTATTCAGGAGCTGAAAAGCACTTTAAAGCAATAAAAGAAGGAAAGACTCAAAACTGGGAATCTACTCGCTTAATCTTGTCAGTAGCATGGATTAAGTGCTTTACAGTTGATTTGAGTCAGTGTGGCCTGTTTAGGCTGAAGTCAAAGTCATGTAATGTGAACTAGTACAATGCCAAACATTGTAAATTCATAGAAAACGCTTTTCAGTAGCTGAAAAGCACTTTAAAGCAATAAAAGAAGGAAAGACTCAAAACTAGTAATCTAATGTCTTATACTTGTCAGTAGCATGGATTAAGTGATTTACAGGTGATTTGAGTCAGTTTGGCCTGTTTAGGCTGAAATATAAGTCAAAGTCATGTAATGTGAACTAGTACAATTCCAAACATTGTAAATTCTTAGAAAACGCTATTCAGGAGCTGAAAACCCCTTTAAAGCAATAAAAGAAGGAAAGACTCAGAACTGGGAATCTAATGTCTTAATCTTGTCAGTAGCATGGATTAAGTGATTTACAGTTGATTTGAGTCAGTATGGCCTGTTTAGGCTCAAATCTAAGTCAAAGTCATGTAATTTTAACTAGTACAATGCCAAACATTGTAAATTCATAGAAAACGCTATTCAGGAGCTGAAAAGCACTTTAAAGCAATAAAAGAAGGAAAGACTCAAAACTGGGAATCTACTGGCTTAATCTTGTCAGTAGCACGGATTAAGTGATTTACAGGTGATTTGAGTCAGTTTGGCCTGTTTAGGCTGAAATCTAAATCAAAGTCATGTAATGTGAACTAGTACAATGCCAAACATTGTAATTCATTGAAAACGCTATTCAGGAGCTGAAAAGCACTTTAAAGCAATAAAAGAAGGAAAGACTCAAAACTGGGAATCTACTCGCTTAATCTTGTCAGTAGCATGGATTAAGTGCTTTACAGTTGATTTGAGTCAGTGTGGCCTGTTTAGGCTGAAGTCAAAGTCATGTAATGTGAACTAGTACAATGCCAAACATTGTAAATTCATAGAAAACGCTTTTCAGTAGCTGAAAAGCACTTTAAAGCAATAAAAGAAGGAAAGACTCAAAACTAGTAATCTAATGTCTTATACTTGTCAGTAGCATGGATTAAGTGATTTACAGGTGATTTGAGTCAGTTTGGCCTGTTTAGGCTGAAATATAAGTCAAAGTCATGTAATGTGAACTAGTACAATTCCAAACATTGTAAATTCTTAGAAAACGCTATTCAGGAGCTGAAAACCCCTTTAAAGCAATAAAAGAAGGAAAGACTCAGAACTGGGAATCTAATGTCTTAATCTTGTCAGTAGCATGGATTAAGTGATTTACAGTTGATTTGAGTCAGTATGGCCTGTTTAGGCTCAAATCTAAGTCAAAGTCATGTAATGTGAACTAGTACAATGCCAAACATTGTAAATTCATAGAAAACGCTTTTCAGTAGCTGAAAAGCACTTTAAAGCAATAAAAGAAGGAAAGACTCAGAACTGGGAATCTAATGTCTTATTCTTGTCAGTAGCATGCATTTAAGTGATTTACAGTTGATATGAGTCACTATGGCCTGTTTAGGCTCAAATCTAAGTCAAAGTCATGTAATGTGAACTAGTACAATTCCAAACATTGTAAATTCTTAGAAAACGCTATTCAGGAGCTGAAAACCACTTTAAAGCAATAAAAGAAGGAAAGACTCAAAACTGGGAATCTACTGGCTTAATCTTGTCAGTAGCATGGATTAAGTGATTTACAGTTGATTTGAGTCACTATGGCCTGTTTAGGCTCAAATCTAAGTCAAAGTCATGTAATGTGAACTAGTACAATGCCAAACATTGTAAATTCATAGAAAACGCTTTTCAGTAGCTGAAAAGCACTTTAAAGCAATAAAAGAATGAAAGTCTCAAACTCGGAATCTCATGGCTTGATCTTGTCAGTAGCATGGATTAAGTGATTAAAGGTGATTTGAGTCAGTGTGGCCTGTTTTAGGCTGAAGTCAAAGTCATGTAATGTGAACTAGTACAATTCCAAACATTGTAAATTCTTAGAAAACGCTATTCAGGAGCTGAAAACCACTTTAAAGCAATAAAAGAAGGAAAGACTCAAAACTGGGAATCTACTGGCTTAATCTTGTCAGTAGCATGGATTAAGTGATTTACAGTTGATTTGAGTCACTATGGCCTGTTTAGGCTCAAATCTAAGTCAAAGTCATGTAATGTGAACTAGTACAATGCCAAACATTGTAAATTCATAGAAAACGCTTTTCAGTAGCTGAAAAGCACTTTAAAGCAATAAAAGAAGGAAAGACTCAAAACTAGGAATCTAATGGCTTAATCTTGTCAGTAGCATGGATTAAGTGATTTACAGGTGATTTGAGTCAGTGTGGCCTGTTTAGGCTCAAATCTAAGTGAAAGTCATGTAATGTGAACTAGTACAATGCCAAACATTGTAATGCATTGAAAACGCTATTCAGGAGCTGAAAAGCACTTTAAAGCAATAAAAGAAGGAAAGACTCAAAACTGGGAATCTACTGGTTTAATCTTGTCAGTAGCATGGATTAAGTGATTTACAGGTGATTTGAGTCAGTTTGGCCTGTTTAGGCTGAAATCTAAATCAAAGTCATGTAATGTGAACTAGTACAATGCCAAACATTGTAAATGCATTGAAAACGTTATTCAGGAGCTGAAAACCACTTTAAAGCAATAAAAGAAGGAAAGACTCAAAACTAGGAATCTAATGTCTTATTCTTGTCAGTAGCATGGATTTAAGTAATTTACAGTTGATTT
This sequence comes from Osmerus mordax, assembly GCF_038355195.1. NCBI lineage: Eukaryota > Metazoa > Chordata > Actinopteri > Osmeriformes > Osmeridae > Osmerus > Osmerus mordax. Next base: position 7,048,785 of record NC_090050.1, on the reverse strand, counting down.
GAGTCACTATGGCCTGTTTAGGCTCAAATCTAATTCAAAGTCATGTAATGTGAACTAGTGCAATGCCAAACATTGTAAATGCATTGAAAACGCTTTTCAGGAGCTGAAAAGCACTTAAAAAAATGAAAGTCTCTTCAGGAGCTGAAAAGCACTTTAAAAGAAGGAAAGTCTCAAAACTCAGAATCTAATGGCCTAATCTTGTCAGTAGCATGGATTAGGTTATTTACAGGTTATTTGAGTCAGTGTGGCCTGTTTTAGGCTGAAATCTAAGTCAAAGTCATGTAATGTGAACTAGTACAATGCCAAACATTGTAAATTCATAGAAAACGCTATTCAGGAGCTGAAAAGCACTTTAAAGTAATAAAAGAAGGAAAGTCTCAAAACTAAGAATCAAATGGCTAAATCTTGTCAGTAGCATGTATTAGGTTATTTACAGGTTATTTGAGTCAGTGTGGCCTGTTTTAGGCTGAAATCTAAGTCAAAGTCATGTAATGTGAACTAGTACAATGCCAAACGTTGTAAATTCATAGAAAACGCTATTCAGGAGCTGAAAAGCACTTTAAAGCAATAAAAGGAGGAAAGACTCAAAACTGGGAATCTACTGGCTTAATCTTGTCAGTAGCATGGATTAAGTGATTTACAGGTGATTTGAGTCAGTTTGGCCTGTTTAGGCTGAAATCTAAATCAAAGTTATGTAATGTGAACTAGTACAATGCCAAACATTGTAAATGCATTGAAAACGCTATTCAGGAGCTGAAAACCACTTTAAAGCAATAAAAGAAGGAAAGACTCAAAACTAGGAATCTAATGTCTTATTCTTGTCAGTAGCGTGGATTTAAGTGATTTACAGGTTATTTGAGTCAGTGTGGCCTGTTTTAGGCTGAAATCTAAGTCAAATTCATGTAATGAACTAGTACAATGCCAAACATGGTCAATTCATAGAAAACGCTATTCAGGAGCTGAAAAGCACTTTAAAGCAATAAAAGGAGGAAAGACTCAAAACTGGGAATCTACTGGCTTAATCTTGTCAGTAGCATGGATTAAGTGATTTACAGGTGATTTGAGTCAGTTTGGCCTGTTTAGGCTGAAATCTAAATCAAAGTCATGTAATGTGAACTAGTACAATGCCAAACATGGTCAATTCATAGAAAACGCATTTCAGTAGCTGAAAAGCACTTTAAAGCAATAAAAGAAGGAAAGACTCAAAACTAGGAATCTAATGTCTTATTCTTGTCAGTAGCATGGATTTAAGTGATTTACAGTTGATTTGAATCAGTGTGGCCTGTTTTAGGCTGAAATCTAACTCAAAGTCATGTAATGTGAACTAGTACAATGCCAAACAATGTAATTGCATTGAAAACGTTATTCAGAAGCTGAAAAGCACTTTAAAGCAATAAAAGAAGGAAAGTCTCAAAACTAGGAATCTAATGGCTTACTCTTGTCAATAGCATGAATTAAGTGATTTACAGGTGATCTGAGTCAGTGTGGCCTGTTTTAGGCTGAAGTAAATCATGTAATGTGACCTAGTACAATGCCAAACAATGTAATTGCATTGAAAACGTTATTCAGGAGCTGAAAACCACTTTAAAGCAATAAAAGAAGGAAAGACTCAGAACTGGGAATCTAATGTCTTAATCTTGTCAGTAGCATGGATTAAGTGATTTACAGTTGATTTGAGTCAGTATGGCCTGTTTAGGCTCAAATCTAAGTCAAAGTCATGTAATGTGAACTAGTACAATGCCAAACATTGTAAATTCATAGAAAACGCTTTTCAGTAGCTGAAAAGCACTTTAAAGCAATAAAAGAAGGAAAGACTCAAAACTAGTAATCTAATGTCTTATTCTTGTCAGTAGCATGGATTTAAGTGATTTACAGTTGATTTGAGTCACTATGGCCTGTTTAGGCTCAAATCTAATTCAAAGTCATGTAATGTGAACTAGTGCAATGCCAAACATTGTAAATGCATTGAAAACGCTTTTCAGGAGCTGAAAAGCACTTAAAAAATGAAAGTCTCTTCAGGAGCTGAAAAGCACAGAAGGAAAGTCTCAAAACTCAGAATCTAATGGCCTAATCTTGTCAGTAGCATGGATTAGGTTATTTACAGGTTATTTGAGTCAGTGTGGCCTGTTTTAGGCTGAAATCTAAGTCAAAGTCATGTAATGTGAACTAGTACAATGCCAAACATTGTAAATTCATAGAAAACGCTATTCAGGAGCTGAAAAGCACTTTAAAGTAATAAAAGAAGGAAAGTCTCAAAACTAAGAATCAAATGGCTAAATCTTGTCAGTAGCATGTATTAGGTTATTTACAGGTTATTTGAGTCAGTGTGGCCTGTTTTAGGCTGAAATCTAAGTCAAAGTCATGTAATGTGAACTAGTACAATGCCAAACGTTGTAAATTCATAGAAAACGCTATTCAGGAGCTGAAAAGCACTTTAAAGCAATAAAAGGAGGAAAGACTCAAAACTGGGAATCTACTGGCTTAATCTTGTCAGTAGCATGGATTAAGTGATTTACAGGTGATTTGAGTCAGTTTGGCCTGTTTAGGCTGAAATCTAAATCAAAGTTATGTAATGTGAACTAGTACAATGCCAAACATTGTAAATGCATTGAAAACGCTATTCAGGAGCTGAAAACCACTTTAAAGCAATAAAAGAAGGAAAGACTCAAAACTAGGAATCTAATGTCTTATTCTTGTCAGTAGCATGGATTTAAGTGATTTACAGGTTATTTGAGTCAGTGTGGCCTGTTTTAGGCTGAAATCTAAGTCAAATTCATGTAATGAACTAGTACAATGCCAAACATGGTCAATTCATAGAAAACGCTATTCAGGAGCTGAAAAGCACTTTAAAGCAATAAAAGGAGGAAAGACTCAAAACTGGGAATCTACTGGCTTAATCTTGTCAGTAGCATGGATTAAGTGATTTACAGGTGATTTGAGTCAGTTTGGCCTGTTTAGGCTGAAATCTAAATCAAAGTCATGTAATGTGAACTAGTACAATGCCAAACATGGTCAATTCATAGAAAACGCATTTCAGTAGCTGAAAAGCACTTTAAAGCAATAAAAGAAGGAAAGACTCAAAACTAGGAATCTAATGTCTTATTCTTGTCAGTAGCATGGATTTAAGTGATTTACAGGTTATTTGAGTCAGTGTGGCCTGTTTTAGGCTGAAATCTAAGTCAAATTCATGTAATGAACTAGTACAATGCCAAACATGGTCAATTCATAGAAAACGCTATTCAGGAGCTGAAAAGCACTTTAAAGCAATAAAAGGAGGAAAGACTCAAAACTGGGAATCTACTGGCTTAATCTTGTCAGTAGCATGGATTAAGTGATTTACAGGTGATTTGAGTCAGTTTGGCCTGTTTAGGCTGAAATCTAAATCAAAGTCATGTAATGTGAACTAGTACAATGCCAAACATGGTCAATTCATAGAAAACGCATTTCAGTAGCTGAAAAGCACTTTAAAGCAATAAAAGAAGGAAAGACTCAAAACTAGGAATCTAATGTCTTATTCTTGTCAGTAGCATGGATTTAAGTGATTTACAGTTGATTTGAATCAGTGTGGCCTGTTTTAGGCTGAAATCTAACTCAAAGTCATGTAATGTGAACTAGTACAATGCCAAACAATGTAATTGCATTGAAAACGTTATTCAGGAGCTGAAAAGCACTTTAAAGCAATAAAAGAAGGAAAGTCTCAAAACTAGGAATCTAATGGCTTACTCTTGTCAATAGCATGAATTAAGTGATTTACAGGTGATCTGAGTCAGTGTGGCCTGTTTTAGGCTGAAGTAAATCATGTAATGTGACCTAGTACAATGCCAAACAATGTAATTGCATTGAAAACGTTATTCAGGAGCTGAAAACCACTTTAAAGCAATAAAAGAAGGAAAGACTCAGAACTGGGAATCTAATGTCTTAATCTTGTCAGTAGCATGGATTAAGTGATTTACAGTTGATTTGAGTCAGTATGGCCTGTTTAGGCTCAAATCTAAGTCAAAGTCATGTAATGTGAACTAGTACAATGCCAAACATTGTAAATTCATAGAAAACGCTTTTCAGTAGCTGAAAAGCACTTTAAAGCAATAAAAGAAGGAAAGACTCAAAACTAGTAATCTAATGTCTTATTCTTGTCAGTAGCATGGATTTAAGTGATTTACAGTTGATTTGAGTCACTATAGCCTGTTTAGGCTCAAATCTAAGTCAAAGTCATGTAATGTGAACTAGTACAATGCCAAACATTGTAAATTCATAGAAAACGCTTTTCAGTAGCTGAAAAGCACTTTAAAGCAATAAAAGAAGGAAAGACTCAAAACTAGTAATCTAATGTCTTATACTTGTCAGTAGCATGGATTTAAGTGATTTACAGGTGATTTGAGTCAGTTTGGCCTGTTTAGGCTGAAATATAAGTCAAAGTCATGTAATGTGACCTAGTACAATGCCAAACATTGTAAATTCATAGAAAACGCATTTCAGTAGCTGAAAAGCACTTTAAAGCAATAAAAGAAGGAAAGACTCAAAACTAGGAATCTAATGTCTTATTCTTGTCAGTAGCATGGATTTAAGTGATTTACAGTTGATTTGAATCAGTGTGGCCTGTTTTAGGCTGAAATCTAACTCAAAGTCATGTAATGTGAACTAGTACAATGCCAAACAATGTAATTGCATTGAAAACGTTATTCAGGAGCTGAAAAGCACTTTAAAGCAATAAAAGAATGAAAGTCTCAAAACTAGGAATCTAATGGCTTACTCTTATCAATAGCATCAATTAAGTGATTTACAGGTGATCTGAGTCAGTGTGGCCTGTTTTAGGCTGAAGTAAATCATGTAATGTGACCTAGTACAATGCCAAACAATGTAATTGCATTGAAAACGTTATTCAGGAGCTGAAAACCACTTTAAAGCAATAAAAGAAGGAAAGACTCAGAACTGGGAATCTAATGTCTTAATCTTGTCAGTAGCATGGATTAAGTGATTTACAGTTGATTTGAGTCAGTATGGCCTGTTGAGGCTCAAATCTAAGTCAAAGTCATGTAATGTGAACTAGAACAATGCCAAACATTGTAAATTCATAGAAAACGCTTTTCAGTAGCTGAAAAGCACTTTAAAGCAATAAAAGAAGGAAAGATTCAAAACTAGTAATCTAATGTCTTATTCTTGTCAGTAGCATGGATTTAAGTGATTTACAGTTGATTTGAGTCACTATGGCCTGTTTTAGGCTCAAATCTAAGTCAAAGTCATGTAATGTGACCTAGTACAATGCCAAACATTTTAAATTCATAGAAAACGCTTTTCAGTAGCTGAAAAGCACTTTAAAGCAATAAAAGAAGGAAAGACTCAGAACTGGGAATCTAATGTCTTAATCTTGTCAGTAGCATGGATTAAGTGATTTACAGTTGATTTGAGTCAGTATGGCCTGTTTAGGCTCAAATCTAAGTCAAAGTCATGTAATGTGAACTAGTACAATGCCAAACATTGTAAATTCATAGAAAACGCTTTTCAGTAGCTGAAAAGCACTTTAAACCAATAAAAGAAGGAAAGACTCAAAACTAGTAATCTATTGTCTTATTCTTGTCAGTAGCATGGATTTAAGTGATTTACAGTTGATTTGAGTCACTATGGCCTGTTTAGGCTCAAATCTAAGTCAAAGTCATGTAATGTGAACTAGTACAATGCCAAACATTGTAAATTCATAGAAAACGCTTTTCAGTAGCTGAAAAGCACTTTAAAGCAATAAAAGAAGGAAAGACTCAGAACTGGGAATCTAATGTCTTAATCTTGTCAGTAGCATGGTTTAAGTGATTTACAGTTGATTTGAGTCAGTATGGCCTGTTTAGGCTCAAATCTAAGTCAAAGTCATGTAATGTGAACTAGTACAATGCCAAACAATGTAATTGCATTGAAAACGTTATTCAGGAGCTGAAAAGCACTTTAAAGCAATAAAAGAAGGAAAGACTCAAAACTAGTAATCTAATGTCTTATACTTGTCAGTAGCATGGATTTAAGTGATTTACAGTTGATTTGAATCAGTGTGGCCTGTTTTAGGCTGAAATCTAACTCAAAGTCATGTAATGTGAACTAGTACAATGCCAAACAATGTAATTGCATTGAAAACGTTATTCAGGAGCTGAAAAGCACTTTAAAGCAATAAAAGAATGAAAGTCTCAAAACTAGGAATCTAATGGCTTACTCTTATCAATAGCATCAATTAAGTGATTTACAGGTGATCTGAGTCAGTGTGGCCTGTTTTAGGCTGAAGCAAATCATGTAATGTGACCTAGTACAATGCCAAACAATGTAATTGCATTGAAAACGTTATTCAGGAGCTGAAAACCACTTTAAAGCAATAAAAGAAGGAAAGACTCAGAACTGGGAATCTAATGTCTTAATCTTGTCAGTAGCATGGATTAAGTGATTTACAGTTGATTTGAGTCAGTATGGCCTGTTGAGGCTCAAATCTAAGTCAAAGTCATGTAATGTGAACTAGAACAATGCCAAACATTGTAAATTCATAGAAAACGCTTTTCAGTAGCTGAAAAGCACTTTAAAGCAATAAAAGAAGGAAAGATTCAAAACTAGTAATCTAATGTCTTATTCTTGTCAGTAGCATGGATTTAAGTGATTTACAGTTGATTTGAGTCACTATGGCCTGTTTTAGGCTCAAATCTAAGTCAAAGTCATGTAATGTGACCTAGTACAATGCCAAACATTGTAAATTCATAGAAAACGCTTTTCAGTAGCTGAAAAGCACTTTAAAGCAATAAAAGAAGGAAAGACTCAGAACTGGGAATCTAATGTCTTAATCTTGTCAGTAGCATGGATTAAGTGATTTACAGTTGATTTGAGTCAGTATGGCCTGTTTAGGCTCAAATCTAAGTCAAAGTCATGTAATGTGAACTAGTACAATGCCAAACATTGTAAATTCATAGAAAACGCTTTTCAGTAGCTGAAAAGCACTTTAAACCAATAAAAGAAGGAAAGCCTAAAAAATGGTAATCTATTGTCTTATTCTTGTCAGTAGCATGGATTTAAGTGATTTACAGTTGATTTGAGTCACTATGGCCTGTTTAGAATCAAATCTAAGTCAAAGTCATGTAATGTGAACTAGTACAATGCCAAACATTGTAAATTCATAGAAAACGCTTTTCAGTAGCTGAAAAGCACTTTAAAGCAATAAAAGAACGAAAGACTCAGAACTGGGAATCTAATGTCTTAATCTTGTCAGTAGCATGGATTACGTGATTTACAGTTGATTTGAGTCAGTATGGCCTGTTTAGGCTCAAATCTAAGTCAAAGTCATGTAATGTGAACTAGTACAATGCCAAACAATGTAATTGCATTGAAAACGTTATTCAGGAGCTGAAAAGCACTTTAAAGCAATAAAAGAAGGAAAGACTCAAAACTAGTAATCTAATGTCTTATTCTTGTCAGTAGCATGGATTTAAGTGATTTACAGTTGATTTGAGTCAGTATGGCCTGTTTAGGCTCAAATCTAAGTCAAAGTCATGTAATGTGAACTAGTACAATGCCAAACAATGTAATTGCATTGAAAACGTTATTCAGGAGCTGAAAAGCACTTTAAAGCAATAAAAGAAGGAAAGACTCAAAACTAGTAATCCAATGTCTTATACTTGTCAGTAGCATGGATTTAAGTGATTTGCAGGTGATTTGAGTCAGTTTGGCCTGTTTAGGCTGAAATATAAGTCAAAGTCATGTAATGTGACCTAGTACAATGCCAAACATTGTAAATTCATAGAAAACGCTTTTCAGTAGCTGAAAAGCACTTTAAAGCAATAAAAGAAGGAAAGACTCAAAACTAGTAATCTAATGTCTTATTCTTGTCAGTAGCATGGATTTAAGTGATTTACAGTTGATTTGAATCAGTGTGGCCTGTTTTAGGCTGAAATCTAACTCAAAGTCATGTAATGTGAACTAGTACAATGCCAAACAATGTAATTGCATTGAAAACGTTATTCAGGAGCTGAAAAGCACTTTAAAGCAATAAAAGAATGAAAGTCTCAAAACTAGGAATCTAATGGCTTACTCTTATCAATAGCATCAATTAAGTGATTTACAGGTGATCTGAGTCAGTGTGGCCTGTTTTAGGCTGAAGTAAATCATGTAATGTGACCTAGTACAATGCCAAACAATGTAATTGCATTGAAAACGTTATTCAGGAGCTGAAAAGCACTTTAAAGCAATAAAAGAAGGAAAGACTCAAAACTAGTAATCCAATGTCTTATACTTGTCAGTAGCATGGATTTAAGTGATTTGCAGGTGATTTGAGTCAGTTTGGCCTGTTTAGGCTGAAATATAAGTCAAAGTCATGTAATGTGACCTAGTACAATGCCAAACATTGTAAATTCATAGAAAACGCTTTTCAGTAGCTGAAAAGCACTTTAAAGCAATAAAAGAAGGAAAGACTCAGAACTGGGAATCTAATGTCTTAATCTTGTCAGTAGCATGGATTAAGTGATTTACAGTTGATTTGAGTCAGTATGGCCTGTTTAGGCTCAAATCTAAGTCAAAGTCATGTAATGTGAACTAGTACAATGCCAAACAATGTAATTGCATTGAAAACGTTATTCAGGAGCTGAAAAGCACTTTAAAGCAATAAAAGAAGGAAAGACTCAAAACTAGTAATCTAATGTCTTATTCTTGTCAGTAGCATGGATTTAAGTGATTTACAGTTGATTTGAGTCAGTATGGCCTGTTTAGGCTCAAATCTAAGTCAAAGTCATGTAATGTGAACTAGTACAATGCCAAACAATGTAATTGCATTGAAAACGTTATTCAGGAGCTGAAAAGCACTTTAAAGCAATAAAAGAAGGAAAGACTCAAAACTAGTAATCCAATGTCTTATACTTGTCAGTAGCATGGATTTAAGTGATTTGCAGGTGATTTGAGTCAGTTTGGCCTGTTTAGGCTGAAATATAAGTCAAAGTCATGTAATGTGACCTAGTACAATGCCAAACATTGTAAATTCATAGAAAACGCATTTCAGTAGCTGAAAAGCACTTTAAAGCAATAAAAGAAGGAAAGACTCAAAACTAGGAATCTAATGTCTTATTCTTGTCAGTAGCATGGATTTAAGTGATTTACAGTTGATTTGAATCAGTGTGGCCTGTTTTAGGCTGAAATCTAACTCAAAGTCATGTAATGTGAACTAGTACAATGCCAAACAATGTAATTGCATTGAAAACGTTATTCAGGAGCTGAAAAGCACTTTAAAGCAATAAAAGAAGGAAAGACTCAAAACTAGTAATCTAATGTCTTATACTTGTCAGTAGCATGGATTTAAGTGATTTACAGTTGATTTGAATCAGTGTGGCCTGTTTTAGAATGAAATCTAACTCAAAGTCATGTAATGTGAACTAGTACAATGCCAAACAATGTAATTGCATTGAAAACGTTATTCAGGAGCTGAAAAGCACTTTAAAGCAATAAAAGAATGAAAGTCTCAAAACTAGGAATCTAATGGCTTACTCTTATCAATAGCATCAATTAAGTGATTTACAGGTGATCTGAGTCAGTGTGGCCTGTTTTAGGCTGAAGTAAATCATGTAATGTGACCTAGTACAATGCCAAACAATGTAATTGCATTGAAAACGTTATTCAGGAGCTGAAAACCACTTTAAAGCAATAAAAGAAGGAAAGACTCAGAACTGGGAATCTAATGTCTTAATCTTGTCAGTAGCATGGATTAAGTGATTTACAGTTGATTTGAGTCAGTATGGCCTGTTGAGGCTCAAATCTAAGTCAAAGTCATGTAATGTGAACTAGAACAATGCCAAACATTGTAAATTCATAGAAAACGCTTTTCAGTAGCTGAAAAGCACTTTAAAGCAATAAAAGAAGGAAAGTCTCAAAACTAGGAATCTAATGGCTTAATCTTGTCAGTAGCATGGATTAAGTGATTTACAGGTTATTTAAGTCAGTGTGGCCTGTTTTAGGCTGAAATCTAAGTCAAATTCATGTAATGTGAACTAGTACATTGCCAAACATGGTCAATTCATAGAAAACGCTTTTCAGTAGCTGAAAAGCACTTTAAAGTAATAAAAGAAGGAAAGTCTCAAAACTAGGAATCTAATGGCTTAATCTTGTCAGTAGCATGGATTAAGTGATTTACAGTTGATTCGAGTCAGTGTGGCCTGTTTAGGCTTGAATCTAAGTCAAAGTCATGTAATGTGAACTAGTACAATGCCAAACATTGTAAATTCATAGAAAACGCTTTTCAGTAGCTGAAAAGCACTTTAAAGCAATAAAAGAAGGAAAGACTCAAAACTAGGAATCTAATGTCTTATTCTTGTCAGTAGCATGGATTTAAGTGATTTACAGGTGATTTGAGTCAGTGTGGCCTGTTTTAGGCTGAAATCTAACTCAAAGTTATGTAATGTGAACTAGTACAATGCCAAACAATGTAATTGCATTGAAAACGTTATTCAGGAGCTGAAAAGCACTTTAAAGCAATAAAAGAAGGAAAGACTCAAAACTAGGAATCTAATGTCTTATTCTTGTCAGTAGCATGGATTTAAGTGATTTACAGGTGATTTGAGTCAGTGTGGCCTGTTTTAGGCTGAAATCTAACTCAAAGTCATGTAATGTGAACTAGTACAATGCCAAACAATGTAATTGCATTGAAAACGTTATTCAGGAGCTGAAAAGCACTTTAAAGCAATAAAAGAATGAAAGTCTCAAAACTAGGAATCTAATGGCTTAATCTTGTCAGTAGCATGAATTAAGTGATTTACAGGTGATTTGAGTCAGTGTGGCCTGTTTTAGGCTGAAGTAAATCATGTAATGTGACCTAGTACAATGCCAAACATTGTAAATTCATAGAAAACGCTTTTCAGTAGCTGAAAAGCACTTTAAACCAATAAAAGAAGGAAAGACTCAAAACTAGTAATCTATTGTCTTATTCTTGTCAGTAGCATGGATTTAAGTGATTTACAGTTGATTTGAGTCACTATGGCCTGTTTAGGCTCAAATCTAAGTCAAAGTCATGTAATGTGAACTAGTACAATGCCAAACATTGTAAATTCATAGAAAACGCTTTTCAGTAGCTGAAAAGCACTTTAAAGCAATAAAAGAAGGAAAGACTCAGAACTGGGAATCTAATGTCTTAATCTTGTCAGTAGCATGGTTTAAGTGATTTACAGTTGATTTGAGTCAGTATGGCCTGTTTAGGCTCAAATCTAAGTCAAAGTCATGTAATGTGAACTAGTACAATGCCAAACAATGTAATTGCATTGAAAACGTTATTCAGGAGCTGAAAAGCACTTTAAAGCAATAAAAGAAGGAAAGACTCAAAACTAGTAATCTAATGTCTTATACTTGTCAGTAGCATGGATTTAAGTGATTTACAGTTGATTTGAATCAGTGTGGCCTGTTTTAGAATGAAATCTAACTCAAAGTCATGTAATGTGAACTAGTACAATGCCAAACAATGTAATTGCATTGAAAACGTTATTCAGGAGCTGAAAAGCACTTTAAAGCAATAAAAGAATGAAAGTCTCAAAACTAGGAATCTAATGGCTTACTCTTATCCATAGCATCAATTAAGTGATTTACAGGTGATCTGAGTCAGTGTGGCCTGTTTTAGGCTGAAGCAAATCATGTAATGTGACCTAGTACAATGCCAAACAATGTAATTGCATTGAAAACGTTATTCAGGAGCTGAAAACCACTTTAAAGCAATAAAAGAAGGAAAGACTCAGAACTGGGAATCTAATGTCTTAATCTTGTCAGTAGCATGGATTAAGTGATTTACAGTTGATTTGAGTCAGTATGGCCTGTTGAGGCTCAAATCTAAGTCAAAGTCATGTAATGTGAACTAGAACAATGCCAAACATTGTAAATTCATAGAAAACGCTTTTCAGTAGCTGAAAAGCACTTTAAAGCAATAAAAGAAGGAAAGATTCAAAACTAGTAATCTAATGTCTTATTCTTGTCAGTAGCATGGATTTAAGTGATTTACAGTTGATTTGAGTCACTATGGCCTGTTTAGGCTCAAATCTAAGTCAAAGTCATGTAATGTGAACTAGTACAATGCCAAACATTGTAAATTCATAGAAAACGCTTTTCAGTAGCTGAAAAGCACTTTAAAGCAATAAAAGAAGGAAAGACTCAGAACTGGGAATCTAATGTCTTAATCTTGTCAGTAGCATGGATTAAGTGATTTACAGTTGATTTGAGTCAGTATGGCCTGTTTAGGCTCAAATCTAAGTCAAAGTCATGTAATGTGAACTAGTACAATGCCAAACAATGTAATTGCATTGAAAACGTTATTCAGGAGCTGAAAAGCACTTTAAAGCAATAAAAGAAGGAAAGACTCAAAACTAGTAATCTAATGTCTTATTCTTGTCAGTAGCATGGATTTAAGTGATTTACAGTTGATTTGAGTCAGTATGGCCTGTTTAGGCTCAAATCTAAGTCAAAGTCATGTAATGTGAACTAGTACAATGCCAAACAATGTAATTGCATTGAAAACGTTATTCAGGAGCTGAAAAGCACTTTAAAGCAATAAAAGAAGGAAAGACTCAAAACTAGTAATCCAATGTCTTATACTTGTCAGTAGCATGGATTTAAGTGATTTGCAGGTGATTTGAGTCAGTTTGGCCTGTTTAGGCTGAAATATAAGTCAAAGTCATGTAATGTGACCTAGTACAATGCCAAACATTGTAAATTCATAGAAAACGCATTTCAGTAGCTGAAAAGCACTTTAAAGCAATAAAAGAAGGAAAGACTCAAAACTAGGAATCTAATGTCTTATTCTTGTCAGTAGCATGGATTTAAGTGATTTACAGTTGATTTGAATCAGTGTGGCCTGTTTTAGGCTGAAATCTAACTCAAAGTCATGTAATGTGAACTAGTACAATGCCAAACAATGTAATTGCATTGAAAACGTTATTCAGGAGCTGAAAAGCACTTTAAAGCAATAAAAGAATGAAAGTCTCAAAACTAGGAATCTAATGGCTTACTCTTATCAATAGCATCAATTAAGTGATTTACAGGTGATCTGAGTCAGTGTGGCCTGTTTTAGGCTGAAGTAAATCATGTAATGTGACCTAGTACAATGCCAAACAATGTAATTGCATTGAAAACGTTATTCAGGAGCTGAAAACCACTTTAAAGCAATAAAAGAAGGAAAGACTCAGAACTGGGAATCTAATGTCTTAATCTTGTCAGTAGCATGGATTAAGTGATTTACAGTTGATTTGAGTCAGTATGGCCTGTTGAGGCTCAAATCTAAGTCAAAGTCATGTAATGTGAACTAGAACAATGCCAAACATTGTAAATTCATAGAAAACGCTTTTCAGTAGCTGAAAAGCACTTTAAAGCAATAAAAGAAGGAAAGATTCAAAACTAGTAATCTAATGTCTTATTCTTGTCAGTAGCATGGATTTAAGTGATTTACAGTTGATTTGAGTCACTATGGCCTGTTTTAGGCTCAAATCTAAGTCAAAGTCATGTAATGTGACCTAGTACAATGCCAAACATTGTAAATTCATAGAAAACGCTTTTCAGTAGCTGAAAAGCACTTTAAAGCAATAAAAGAAGGAAAGACTCAGAACTGGGAATCTAATGTCTTAATCTTGTCAGTAGCATGGATTAAGTGATTTAGAGTTGATTTGAGTCAGTATGGCCTGTTTAGGCTCAAATCTAAGTCAAAGTCATGTAATGTGAACTAGTACAATGCCAAACATTGTAAATTCATAGAAAACGCTTTTCAGTAGCTGAAAAGCACTTTAAACCAATAAAAGAAGGAAAGACTCAAAACTAGTAATCTAATGTCTTATACTTGTCAGTAGCATGGATTCAAGTGATTTACAGGTGATTTGAGTCAGTTTGGCCTGTTTAGGCTGAAATATAAGTCAAAGTCATGTAATGTGAACTAGTACAATGCCAAACATTGTAAATTCATAGAAAACGCTTTTCAGTAGCTGAAAAGCACTTTAAAGCAATAAAAGAAGGAAAGACTCAAAACTAGGAATCTAATGTCTTATTCTTGTCAGTAGCATGGATTTAAGTGATTTACAGGTGATTTGAGTCAGTGTGGCCTGTTTTAGGCTGAAATCTAACTCAAAGTCATGTAATGTGAACTAGTACAATGCCAAACAATGTAATTGCATTGAAAACGTTATTCAGGAGCTGAAAAGCACTTTAAAGCAATAAAAGAAGGAAAGACTCAAAACTAGGAATCTAATGTCTTATTCTTGTCAGTAGCATGGATTTAAGTGATTTACAGGTGATTTGAGTCAGTGTGGCCTGTTTTAGGCTGAAATCTAACTCAAAGTCATGTAATGTGAACTAGTACAATGCCAAACAATGTAATTGCATTGAAAACGTTATTCAGGAGCTGAAAAGCACTTTAAAGCAATAAAAGAATGAAAGTCTCAAAACTAGGAATCTAATGGCTTAATCTTGTCAGTAGCATGAATTAAGTGATTTACAGGTGATTTGAGTCACTATGGCCTGTTTAGGCTCAAATCTAAGTCAAAGTCATGTAATGTGAACTAGTACAATGCCAAACATTGTAAATTCATAGAAAACGCTTTTCAGTAGCTGAAAAGCACTTTAAAGCAATAAAAGAAGGAAAGACTCAAAACTAGTAATCTAATGTCTTATACTTGTCAGTAGCATGGATTTAAGTGATTTACAGGTGATTTGAGTCAGTTTGGCCTGTTTAGGCTGAAATATAAATCAAAGTCATGTAATGTGACCTAGTACAATGCCAAACATTGTAAATTCATAGAAAACGCTTTTCAGTAGCTGAAAAGCACTTTAAAGCAATAAAAGAAGGAAAGACTCAGAACTGGGAATCTAATGTCTTAATCTTGTCAGTAGCATGGATTAAGTGATTTACAGTTGATTTGAGTCAGTATGGCCTGTTTAGGCTCAAATCTAAGTCAAAGTCATGTAATGTGAACTAGTACAATGCCAAACATTGTAAATTCATAGAAAACGCATTTCAGTAGCTGAAAAGCACTTTAAAGCAATACAAGAAGGAAAGACTCAAAACTAGTAATCTAATGTCTTATACTTGTCAGTAGCATGGATTTAAGTGATTTACAGGTGATTTGAGTCAGTTTGGCCTGTTTAGGCTGAAATATAAGTCAAAGTCATTTAATGTGAACTAGTACAATGCCAAACATTGTAAATTCATAGAAAACGCTTTTCAGTAGCTGAAAAGCACTTTAAAGCAATAAAAGAAGGAAAGACTCAACTAGGAATCTAATGTCTTATTCTTGTCAGTAGCATGGATTTAAGTGATTTACAGTTGATTTGAATCAGTGTGGCCTGTTTTAGGCTGAAATCTAACTCAAAGTCATGTAATGTGAACTAGTACAATGCCAAACAATGTAATTGCATTGAAAACGTTATTCAGGAGCTGAAAAGCACTTTAAAGCAATAAAAGAAGGAAAGACTCAAAACTAGTAATCTAATGTCTTATACTTGTCAGTAGCATGGATTTAAGTGATTTACAGGTGATTTGAGTCACTATGGCCTGTTTAGGCTCAAATCTAAGTCAAAGTCATGTAATGTGAACTAGTACAATGCCAAACAATGTAATTGCATTGAAAACGTTATTCAGGAGCTGAAAAGCACTTTAAAGCAATAAAAGAAGGAAAGACTCAAAACTAGTAATCTACTGGCTTAATCTTGTCAGTAGCATGGATTAAGTGATTTACAGGTGATTTGAGTCACTATGGCCTGTTTAGGCTCAAATCTAAGTCAAAGTCATGTAATGTGAACTAGTACAATGCCAAACATTGTAAATGCATTGAAAACGCTATTCAGGAGCTGAAAACCACTTAAAGCAATAAAAGAAGGAAAGACTCAAAACTAGGAATCTAATGTCTTATTCTTGTCAGTAGCATGGATTTAAGTGATTTACAGTTGATTTGAGTCACTATGGCCTGTTTAGGCTCAAATCTAATTCAAAGTCATGTATTGTGAACTAGTACAATGCCAAACATTGTAAATGCATTGAAAACGCTTTTCAGGAGCTGAAAAGCACTTTAAAAAAATGAAAGTCTCTTCAGGAGCTGAAAAGCACTTTAAAAGAAGGAAAGTCTCAAAACTCAGAATCTAATGGCTTAATCTTGTCAGTAGCATGGATTAAGTGATTTACAGGTGATTTGAGTCAGTGTGGCCTGTTTTAGGATGAGATCTAAGTCAAAGTCATGTAATGTGAACTAGTACAATGCCAAACATTGTAAATGCATTGAAAACGCTTTTCAGGAGCTGAAAAGCACTTTAAAAGAATGTAAGTCTCTTCAGGAGCTGAAAAGCACTTTAAAGCAATAAAAGAAGGAAAGTCTCAAAACTAAGAATCAAATGGCTACATCTTGTCAGTAGCATGTATTAGGTTATTTACAGGTTATTTAAGTCAGTGTGGCCTGTTTTAGGCTGAAATCTAAGTCAAATTCATGTAATGTGAACTAGTACATTGCCAAACATGGTCAATTCATAGAAAACGCTTTTCAGTAGCTGAAAAGCACTTTAAAGTAATAAAAGAAGGAAAGTCTCAAAACTAGGAATCTAATGGCTTAATCTTGTCAGTAGCATGGATTAAGTGATTTACAGTTGATTCGAGTCAGTGTGGCCTGTTTAGGCTTGAATCTAAGTCAAAGTCATGTAATGTGAACTAGTACAATGCCAAACATTGTAAATTCATAGAAAACGCTTTTAAGTAGCTGAAAAGCACTTTAAAGCAATAAAAGAATGAAAGTCTCAAACTCGGAATCTCATGGCTTAATCTTGTCAGTAGCATGGATTAAGTGATTAAAGGTGATTTGAGTCAGTGTGGCCTTTTTTAGGCTGAAGTCAAAGTCATGTAATGTGAACTAGTACAATGCCAAACATGGTCAATTCATAGAAAACGCTTTTCAGTAGCTGAAAAGCACTTTAAAGCAATAAAAGAAGGAAAGACTCAGAACTGGGAATCTAATGTCTTAATCTTGTCAGTAGCATGGATTAAGTGATTTACAGTTGATTTGAGTCAGTATGGCCTGTTTAGGCTCAAATCTAAGTCAAAGTCATGTAATGTGAACTAGTACAATGCCAAACATTGTAAATGCATTGAAAACAATATTCAGGAGCTGAAAACCACTTTAAAGCAATAAAAGAAGGAAAGACTCAAAACTAGGAATCTAATGTCTTATTCTTGTCAGTAGCATGGATTTAAGTGATTTACAGGTGATTTGAGTCAGTTTGGCCTGTTTAGGCTGAAATATAAGTCAAAGTCATTTAATGTGAACTAGTACAATGCCAAACATTGTAAATTCATAGAAAACGCTTTTCAGTAGCTGAAAAGCACTTTAAAGCAATAAAAGAAGGAAAGACTCAACTAGGAATCTAATGTCTTATTCTTGTCAGTAGCATGGATTTAAGTGATTTACAGTTGATTTGAATCAGTGTGGCCTGTTTTAGGCTGAAATCTAACTCAAAGTCATGTAATGTGAACTAGTACAATGCCAAACAATGTAATTGCATTGAAAACGTTATTCAGGAGCTGAAAAGCACTTTAAAGCAATAAAAGAAGGAAAGACTCAAAACTAGTAATCTAATGTCTTATACTTGTCAGTAGCATGGATTTAAGTGATTTACAGGTGATTTGAGTCACTATGGCCTGTTTAGGCTCAAATCTAAGTCAAAGTCATGTAATGTGAACTAGTACAATGCCAAACATTGTAAATGCATTGAAAACGCTATTCAGGAGCTGAAAACCACTTAAAGCAATAAAAGAAGGAAAGACTCAAAACTAGGAATCTAATGTCTTATTCTTGTCAGTAGCATGGATTTAAGTGATTTACAGTTGATTTGAGTCACTATGGCCTGTTTAGGCTCAAATCTAATTCAAAGTCATGTATTGTGAACTAGTACAATGCCAAACATTGTAAATGCATTGAAAACGCTTTTCAGGAGCTGAAAAGCACTTTAAAAAAATGAAAGTCTCTTCAGGAGCTGAAAAGCACTTTAAAAGAAGGAAAGTCTCAAAACTCAGAATCTAATGGCTTAATCTTGTCAGTAGCATGGATTAAGTGATTTACAGGTGATTTGAGTCAGTGTGGCCTGTTTTAGGCTGAAATCTAACTCAAAGTCATGTAATGTGAACTAGTACAATGCCAAACAATGTAATTGCATTGAAAACGTTATTCAGGAGCTGAAAAGCACTTTAAAGCAATAAAAGAATGAAAGTCTCAAAACTAGGAATCTAATGGCTTACTCTTATCAATAGCATCAATTAAGTGATTTACAGGTGATCTGAGTCAGTGTGGCCTGTTTTAGGCTGAAGTAAATCATGTAATGTGACCTAGTACAATGCCAAACAATGTAATTGCATTGAAAACGTTATTCAGGAGCTGAAAACCACTTTAAAGCAATAAAAGAAGGAAAGACTCAGAACTGGGAATCTAATGTCTTAATCTTGTCAGTAGCATGGATTAAGTGATTTACAGTTGATTTGAGTCAGTATGGCCTGTTGAGGCTCAAATCTAAGTCAAAGTCATGTAATGTGAACTAGAACAATGCCAAACATTGTAAATTCATAGAAAACGCTTTTCAGTAGCTGAAAAGCACTTTAAAGCAATAAAAGAAGGAAAGATTCAAAACTAGTAATCTAATGTCTTATTCTTGTCAGTAGCATGGATTTAAGTGATTTACAGTTGATTTGAGTCACTATGGCCTGTTTTAGGCTCAAATCTAAGTCAAAGTCATGTAATGTGACCTAGTACAATGCCAAACATTGTAAATTCATAGAAAACGCTTTTCAGTAGCTGAAAAGCACTTTAAAGCAATAAAAGAAGGAAAGACTCAGAACTGGGAATCTAATGTCTTAATCTTGTCAGTAGCATGGATTAAGTGATTTAGAGTTGATTTGAGTCAGTATGGCCTGTTTAGGCTCAAATCTAAGTCAAAGTCATGTAATGTGAACTAGTACAATGCCAAACATTGTAAATTCATAGAAAACGCTTTTCAGTAGCTGAAAAGCACTTTAAACCAATAAAAGAAGGAAAGACTCAAAACTAGTAATCTAATGTCTTATACTTGTCAGTAGCATGGATTCAAGTGATTTACAGGTGATTTGAGTCAGTTTGGCCTGTTTAGGCTGAAATATAAGTCAAAGTCATGTAATGTGAACTAGTACAATGCCAAACATTGTAAATTCATAGAAAACGCTTTTCAGTAGCTGAAAAGCACTTTAAAGCAATAAAAGAAGGAAAGACTCAAAACTAGGAATCTAATGTCTTATTCTTGTCAGTAGCATGGATTTAAGTGATTTACAGGTGATTTGAGTCAGTGTGGCCTGTTTTAGGCTGAAATCTAACTCAAAGTCATGTAATGTGAACTAGTACAATGCCAAACAATGTAATTGCATTGAAAACGTTATTCAGGAGCTGAAAAGCACTTTAAAGCAATAAAAGAAGGAAAGACTCAAAACTAGGAATCTAATGTCTTATTCTTGTCAGTAGCATGGATTTAAGTGATTTACAGGTGATTTGAGTCAGTGTGGCCTGTTTTAGGCTGAAATCTAACTCAAAGTCATGTAATGTGAACTAGTACAATGCCAAACAATGTAATTGCATTGAAAACGTTATTCAGGAGCTGAAAAGCACTTTAAAGCAATAAAAGAATGAAAGTCTCAAAACTAGGAATCTAATGGCTTAATCTTGTCAGTAGCATGAATTAAGTGATTTACAGGTGATTTGAGTCACTATGGCCTGTTTAGGCTCAAATCTAAGTCAAAGTCATGTAATGTGAACTAGTACAATGCCAAACATTGTAAATTCATAGAAAACGCTTTTCAGTAGCTGAAAAGCACTTTAAAGCAATAAAAGAAGGAAAGACTCAAAACTAGTAATCTAATGTCTTATACTTGTCAGTAGCATGGATTTAAGTGATTTACAGGTGATTTGAGTCAGTTTGGCCTGTTTAGGCTGAAATATAAATCAAAGTCATGTAATGTGACCTAGTACAATGCCAAACATTGTAAATTCATAGAAAACGCTTTTCAGTAGCTGAAAAGCACTTTAAAGCAATAAAAGAAGGAAAGACTCAGAACTGGGAATCTAATGTCTTAATCTTGTCAGTAGCATGGATTAAGTGATTTACAGTTGATTTGAGTCAGTATGGCCTGTTTAGGCTCAAATCTAAGTCAAAGTCATGTAATGTGAACTAGTACAATGCCAAACATTGTAAATTCATAGAAAACGCATTTCAGTAGCTGAAAAGCACTTTAAAGCAATACAAGAAGGAAAGACTCAAAACTAGTAATCTAATGTCTTATACTTGTCAGTAGCATGGATTTAAGTGATTTACAGGTGATTTGAGTCAGTTTGGCCTGTTTAGGCTGAAATATAAGTCAAAGTCATTTAATGTGAACTAGTACAATGCCAAACATTGTAAATTCATAGAAAACGCTTTTCAGTAGCTGAAAAGCACTTTAAAGCAATAAAAGAAGGAAAGACTCAACTAGGAATCTAATGTCTTATTCTTGTCAGTAGCATGGATTTAAGTGATTTACAGTTGATTTGAATCAGTGTGGCCTGTTTTAGGCTGAAATCTAACTCAAAGTCATGTAATGTGAACTAGTACAATGCCAAACAATGTAATTGCATTGAAAACGTTATTCAGGAGCTGAAAAGCACTTTAAAGCAATAAAAGAAGGAAAGACTCAAAACTAGTAATCTAATGTCTTATACTTGTCAGTAGCATGGATTTAAGTGATTTACAGGTGATTTGAGTCACTATGGCCTGTTTAGGCTCAAATCTAAGTCAAAGTCATGTAATGTGAACTAGTACAATGCCAAACAATGTAATTGCATTGAAAACGTTATTCAGGAGCTGAAAAGCACTTTAAAGCAATAAAAGAAGGAAAGACTCAAAACTAGTAATCTACTGGCTTAATCTTGTCAGTAGCATGGATTAAGTGATTTACAGGTGATTTGAGTCACTATGGCCTGTTTAGGCTCAAATCTAAGTCAAAGTCATGTAATGTGAACTAGTACAATGCCAAACATTGTAAATGCATTGAAAACGCTATTCAGGAGCTGAAAACCACTTAAAGCAATAAAAGAAGGAAAGACTCAAAACTAGGAATCTAATGTCTTATTCTTGTCAGTAGCATGGATTTAAGTGATTTACAGTTGATTTGAGTCACTATGGCCTGTTTAGGCTCAAATCTAATTCAAAGTCATGTATTGTGAACTAGTACAATGCCAAACATTGTAAATGCATTGAAAACGCTTTTCAGGAGCTGAAAAGCACTTTAAAAAAATGAAAGTCTCTTCAGGAGCTGAAAAGCACTTTAAAAGAAGGAAAGTCTCAAAACTCAGAATCTAATGGCTTAATCTTGTCAGTAGCATGGATTAAGTGATTTACAGGTGATTTGAGTCAGTGTGGCCTGTTTTAGGATGAGATCTAAGTCAAAGTCATGTAATGTGAACTAGTACAATGCCAAACATTGTAAATGCATTGAAAACGCTTTTCAGGAGCTGAAAAGCACTTTAAAAGAATGTAAGTCTCTTCAGGAGCTGAAAAGCACTTTAAAGCAATAAAAGAAGGAAAGTCTCAAAACTAAGAATCAAATGGCTACATCTTGTCAGTAGCATGTATTAGGTTATTTACAGGTTATTTAAGTCAGTGTGGCCTGTTTTAGGCTGAAATCTAAGTCAAATTCATGTAATGTGAACTAGTACATTGCCAAACATGGTCAATTCATAGAAAACGCTTTTCAGTAGCTGAAAAGCACTTTAAAGTAATAAAAGAAGGAAAGTCTCAAAACTAGGAATCTAATGGCTTAATCTTGTCAGTAGCATGGATTAAGTGATTTACAGTTGATTCGAGTCAGTGTGGCCTGTTTAGGCTTGAATCTAAGTCAAAGTCATGTAATGTGAACTAGTACAATGCCAAACATTGTAAATTCATAGAAAACGCTTTTAAGTAGCTGAAAAGCACTTTAAAGCAATAAAAGAATGAAAGTCTCAAACTCGGAATCTCATGGCTTAATCTTGTCAGTAGCATGGATTAAGTGATTAAAGGTGATTTGAGTCAGTGTGGCCTTTTTTAGGCTGAAGTCAAAGTCATGTAATGTGAACTAGTACAATGCCAAACATGGTCAATTCATAGAAAACGCTTTTCAGTAGCTGAAAAGCACTTTAAAGCAATAAAAGAAGGAAAGACTCAGAACTGGGAATCTAATGTCTTAATCTTGTCAGTAGCATGGATTAAGTGATTTACAGTTGATTTGAGTCAGTATGGCCTGTTTAGGCTCAAATCTAAGTCAAAGTCATGTAATGTGAACTAGTACAATGCCAAACATTGTAAATTCATAGAAAACGCATTTCAGTAGCTGAAAAGCACTTTAAAGCAATAAAAGAAGGAAAGACTCAAAACTAGTAATCTAATGTCTTATACTTGTCAGTAGCATGGATTTAAGTGATTTACAGGTGATTTGAGTCAGTTTGGCCTGTTTAGGCTGAAATATAAGTCAAAGTCATTTAATGTGAACTAGTACAATGCCAAACATTGTAAATTCATAGAAAACGCTTTTCAGTAGCTGAAAAGCACTTTAAAGCAATAAAAGAAGGAAAGACTCAACTAGGAATCTAATGTCTTATTCTTGTCAGTAGCATGGATTTAAGTGATTTACAGTTGATTTGAATCAGTGTGGCCTGTTTTAGGCTGAAATCTAACTCAAAGTCATGTAATGTGAACTAGTACAATGCCAAACAATGTAATTGCATTGAAAACGTTATTCAGGAGCTGAAAAGCACTTTAAAGCAATAAAAGAAGGAAAGACTCAAAACTAGTAATCTAATGTCTTATACTTGTCAGTAGCATGGATTTAAGTGATTTACAGGTGATTTGAGTCACTATGGCCTGTTTAGGCTCAAATCTAAGTCAAAGTCATGTAATGTGAACTAGTACAATGCCAAACATTGTAAATGCATTGAAAACGCTATTCAGGAGCTGAAAACCACTTAAAGCAATAAAAGAAGGAAAGACTCAAAACTAGGAATCTAATGTCTTATTCTTGTCAGTAGCATGGATTTAAGTGATTTACAGTTGATTTGAGTCACTATGGCCTGTTTAGGCTCAAATCTAATTCAAAGTCATGTATTGTGAACTAGTACAATGCCAAACATTGTAAATGCATTGAAAACGCTTTTCAGGAGCTGAAAAGCACTTTAAAAAAATGAAAGTCTCTTCAGGAGCTGAAAAGCACTTTAAAAGAAGGAAAGTCTCAAAACTCAGAATCTAATGGCTTAATCTTGTCAGTAGCATGGATTAAGTGATTTACAGGTGATTTGAGTCAGTGTGGCCTGTTTTAGGATGAGATCTAAGTCAAAGTCATGTAATGTGAACTAGTACAATGCCAAACATTGTAAATGCATTGAAAACGCTTTTCAGGAGCTGAAAAGCACTTTAAAAGAATGTAAGTCTCTTCAGGAGCTGAAAAGCACTTTAAAGCAATAAAAGAAGGAAAGTCTCAAAACTAAGAATCAAATGGCTACATCTTGTCAGTAGCATGTATTAGGTTATTTACAGGTTATTTAAGTCAGTGTGGCCTGTTTTAGGCTGAAATCTAAGTCAAATTCATGTAATGTGAACTAGTACATTGCCAAACATGGTCAATTCATAGAAAACGCTTTTCAGTAGCTGAAAAGCACTTTAAAGTAATAAAAGAAGGAAAGTCTCAAAACTAGGAATCTAATGGCTTAATCTTGTCAGTAGCATGGATTAAGTGATTTACAGTTGATTCGAGTCAGTGTGGCCTGTTTAGGCTTGAATCTAAGTCAAAGTCATGTAATGTGAACTAGTACAATGCCAAACATTGTAAATTCATAGAAAACGCTTTTCAGTAGCTGAAAAGCACTTTAAAGCAATAAAAGAAGGAAAGATTCAAAACTAGTAATCTAATGTCTTATTCTTGTCAGTAGCATGGATTTAAGTGATTTACAGTTGATTTGAGTCACTATGGCCTGTTTTAGGCTCAAATCTAGGTCAAAGTCATGTAATGTGACCTAGTACAATGCCAAACATTGTAAATTCATAGAAAACGCTTTTCAGTAGCTGAAAAGCACTTTAAAGCAATAAAAGAAGGAAAGACTCAGAACTGGGAATCTAATGTCTTAATCTTGTCAGTAGCATGGATTAAGTGATTTACAGTTGATTTGAGTCAGTATGGCCTGTTTAGGCTCAAATCTAAGTCAAAGTCATGTAATGTGAACTAGTACAATGCCAAACATTGTAAATTCATAGAAAACGCTTTTCAGTAGCTGAAAAGCACTTTAAAGCAATAAAAGAAGGAAAGATTCAAAACTAGTAATCTAATGTCTTATTCTTGTCAGTAGCATGGATTTAAGTGATTTACAGTTGATTTGAGTCACTATGGCCTGTTTTAGGCTCAAATCTAGGTCAAAGTCATGTAATGTGACCTAGTACAATGCCAAACATTGTAAATTCATAGAAAACGCTTTTCAGTAGCTGAAAAGCACTTTAAAGCAATAAAAGAAGGAAAGACTCAGAACTGGGAATCTAATGTCTTAATCTTGTCAGTAGCATGGATTAAGTGATTTACAGTTGATTTGAGTCAGTATGGCCTGTTTAGGCTCAAATCTAAGTCAAAGTCATGTAATGTGAACTAGTACAATGCCAAACATTGTAAATTCATAGAAAACGCTTTTCAGTAGCTGAAAAGCACTTTAAACCAATAAAAGAAGGAAAGACTCAAAAATGGTAATCTATTGTCTTATTCTTGTCAGTAGCATGGATTTAAGTGATTTACAGTTGATTTGAGTCACTATGGCCTGTTTAGGCTCAAATCTAAGTCAAAGTCATGTAATGTGAACTAGTACAATGCCAAACATTGTAAATTCATAGAAAACGCTTTTCAGTAGCTGAAAAGCACTTTAAAGCAATAAAAGAAGGAAAGACTCAGAACTGGGAATCTAATGTCTTAATCTTGTCAGTAGCATGGATTAAGTGATTTACAGTTGATTTGAGTCAGTATGGCCTGTTTAGGCTCAAATCTAAGTCAAAGTCATGTAATGTGAACTAGTACAATGCCAAACAATGTAATTGCATTGAAAACGTTATTCAGGAGCTGAAAAGCACTTTAAAGCAATAAAAGAAGGAAAGACTCAAAACTAGTAATCTAATGTCTTATTCTTGTCAGTAGCATGGATTTAAGTGATTTACAGTTGATTTGAGTCAGTATGGCCTGTTTAGGCTCAAATCTAAGTCAAAGTCATGTAATGTGAACTAGTACAATGCCAAACAATGTAATTGCATTGAAAACGTTATTCAGGAGCTGAAAAGCACTTTAAAGCAATAAAAGAAGGAAAGACTCAAAACTAGTAATCCAATGTCTTATACTTGTCAGTAGCATGGATTTAAGTGATTTGCAGGTGATTTGAGTCAGTTTGGCCTGTTTAGGCTGAAATCTAAGTCAAAGTCATGTAATGTGACCTAGTACAATGCCAAACATTGTAAATTCATAGAAAACGCATTTCAGTAGCTGAAAAGCACTTTAAAGCAATAAAAGAAGGAAAGACTCAAAACTAGGAATCTAATGTCTTATTCTTGTCAGTAGCATGGATTTAAGTGATTTACAGTTGATTTGAATCAGTGTGGCCTGTTTTAGGCTGAAATCTAACTCAAAGTCATGTAATGTGAACTAGTACAATGCCAAACAATGTAATTGCATTGAAAACGTTATTCAGGAGCTGAAAAGCACTTTAAAGCAATAAAAGAATGAAAGTCTCAAAACTAGGAATCTAATGGCTTACTCTTATCAATAGCATCAATTAAGTGATTTACAGGTGATCTGAGTCAGTGTGGCCTGTTTTAGGCTGAAGTAAATCATGTAATGTGACCTAGTACAATGCCAAACAATGTAATTGCATTGAAAACGTTATTCAGGAGCTGAAAACCACTTTAAAGCAATAAAAGAAGGAAAGACTCAGAACTGGGAATCTAATGTCTTAATCTTGTCAGTAGCATGGATTAAGTGATTTACAGTTGATTTGAGTCAGTATGGCCTGTTGAGGCTCAAATCTAAGTCAAAGTCATGTAATGTGAACTAGAACAATGCCAAACATTGTAAATTCATAGAAAACGCTTTTCAGTAGCTGAAAAGCACTTTAAAGCAATAAAAGAAGGAAAGATTCAAAACTAGTAATCTAATGTCTTATTCTTGTCAGTAGCATGGATTTAAGTGATTTACAGTTGATTTGAGTCACTATGGCCTGTTTTAGGCTCAAATCTAAGTCAAAGTCATGTAATGTGACCTAGTACAATGCCAAACATTGTAAATTCATAGAAAACGCTTTTCAGTAGCTGAAAAGCACTTTAAAGCAATAAAAGAAGGAAAGACTCAGAACTGGGAATCTAATGTCTTAATCTTGTCAGTAGCATGGATTAAGTGATTTACAGTTGATTTGAGTCAGTATGGCCTGTTTAGGCTCAAATCTAAGTCAAAGTCATGTAATGTGAACTAGTACAATGCCAAACATTGTAAATTCATAGAAAACGCTTTTCAGTAGCTGAAAAGCACTTTAAACCAATAAAAGAAGGAAAGACTCAAAACTAGTAATCTAATGTCTTATACTTGTCAGTAGCATGGATTCAAGTGATTTACAGGTGATTTGAGTCAGTTTGGCCTGTTTAGGCTGAAATATAAGTCAAAGTCATGTAATGTGAACTAGTACAATGCCAAACATTGTAAATTCATAGAAAACGCTTTTCAGTAGCTGAAAAGCACTTTAAAGCAATAAAAGAAGGAAAGACTCAAAACTAGGAATCTAATGTCTTATTCTTGTCAGTAGCATGGATTTAAGTGATTTACAGGTGATTTGAGTCAGTGTGGCCTGTTTTAGTCTGAAATCTAACTCAAAGTCATGTAATGTGAACTAGTACAATGCCAAACAATGTAATTGCATTGAAAACGTTATTCAGGAGCTGAAAAGCACTTTAAAGCAATAAAAGAATGAAAGTCTCAAAACTAGGAATCTAATGGCTTACTCTTATCAATAGCATCAATTAAGTGATTTACAGGTGATCTGAGTCAGTGTGGCCTGTTTTAGGCTGAAGCAAATCATGTAATGTGACCTAGTACAATGCCAAACAATGTAATTGCATTGAAAACGTTATTCAGGAGCTGAAAACCACTTTAAAGCAATAAAAGAAGGAAAGACTCAGAACTGGGAATCTAATGTCTTAATCTTGTCAGTAGCATGGATTAAGTGATTTACAGTTGATTTGAGTCAGTATGGCCTGTTGAGGCTCAAATCTAAGTCAAAGTCATGTAATGTGAACTAGAACAATGCCAAACATTGTAAATTCATAGAAAACGCTTTTCAGTAGCTGAAAAGCACTTTAAAGCAATAAAAGAAGGAAAGATTCAAAACTAGTAATCTAATGTCTTATTCTTGTCAGTAGCATGGATTTAAGTGATTTACAGTTGATTTGAGTCACTATGGCCTGTTTTAGGCTCATATCTAAGTCAAAGTCATGTAATGTGACCTAGTACAATGCCAAACATTGTAAATTCATAGAAAACGCTTTTCAGTAGCTGAAAAGCACTTTAAAGCAATAAAAGAAGGAAAGACTCAGAACTGGGAATCTAATGTCTTAATCTTGTCAGTAGCATGGATTAAGTGATTTACAGTTGATTTGAGTCAGTATGGCCTGTTTAGGCTCAAATCTAAGTCAAAGTCATGTAATGTGAACTAGTACAATGCCAAACATTGTAAATTCATAGAAAACGCTTTTCAGTAGCTGAAAAGCACTTTAAACCAATAAAAGAAGGAAAGACTCAAAAATGGTAATCTATTGTCTTATTCTTGTCAGTAGCATGGATTTAAGTGATTTACAGTTGATTTGAGTCACTATGGCCTGTTTAGGCTCAAATCTAAGTCAAAGTCATGTAATGTGAACTAGTACAATGCCAAACATTGTAAATTCATAGAAAACGCTTTTCAGTAGCTGAAAAGCACTTTAAAGCAATAAAAGAAGGAAAGACTCAGAACTGGGAATCTAATGTCTTAATCTTGTCAGTAGCATGGATTAAGTGATTTACAGTTGATTTGAGTCAGTATGGCCTGTTTAGGCTCAAATCTAAGTCAAAGTCATGTAATGTGAACTAGTACAATGCCAAACAATGTAATTGCATTGAAAACGTTATTCAGGAGCTGAAAAGCACTTTAAAGCAATAAAAGAAGGAAAGACTCAAAACTAGTAATCTAATGTCTTATTCTTGTCAGTAGCATGGATTTAAGTGATTTACAGTTGATTTGAGTCAGTATGGCCTGTTTAGGCTCAAATCTAAGTCAAAGTCATGTAATGTGAACTAGTACAATGCCAAACAATGTAATTGCATTGAAAACGTTATTCAGGAGCTGAAAAGCACTTTAAAGCAATAAAAGAAGGAAAGACTCAAAACTAGTAATCCAATGTCTTATACTTGTCAGTAGCATGGATTTAAGTGATTTGCAGGTGATTTGAGTCAGTTTGGCCTGTTTAGGCTGAAATATAAGTCAAAGTCATGTAATGTGACCTAGTACAATGCCAAACATTGTAAATTCATAGAAAACGCATTTCAGTAGCTGAAAAGCACTTTAAAGCAATAAAAGAAGGAAAGACTCAAAACTAGGAATCTAATGTCTTATTCTTGTCAGTAGCATGGATTTAAGTGATTTACAGTTGATTTGAATCAGTGTGGCCTGTTTTAGGCTGAAATCTAACTCAAAGTCATGTAATGTGAACTAGTACAATGCCAAACAATGTAATTGCATTGAAAACGTTATTCAGGAGCTGAAAAGCACTTTAAAGCAATAAAAGAATGAAAGTCTCAAAACTAGGAATCTAATGGCTTACTCTTATCAATAGCATCAATTAAGTGATTTACAGGTGATCTGAGTCAGTGTGGCCTGTTTTAGGCTGAAGTAAATCATGTAATGTGACCTAGTACAATGCCAAACAATGTAATTGCATTGAAAACGTTATTCAGGAGCTGAAAACCACTTTAAAGCAATAAAAGAAGGAAAGACTCAGAACTGGGAATCTAATGTCTTAATCTTGTCAGTAGCATGGATTAAGTGATTTACAGTTGATTTGAGTCAGTATGGCCTGTTGAGGCTCAAATCTAAGTCAAAGTCATGTAATGTGAACTAGAACAATGCCAAACATTGTAAATTCATAGAAAACGCTTTTCAGTAGCTGAAAAGCACTTTAAAGCAATAAAAGAAGGAAAGATTCAAAACTAGTAATCTAATGTCTTATTCTTGTCAGTAGCATGGATTTAAGTGATTTACAGTTGATTTGAGTCACTATGGCCTGTTTTAGGCTCAAATCTAAGTCAAAGTCATGTAATGTGACCTAGTACAATGCCAAACATTGTAAATTCATAGAAAACGCTTTTCAGTAGCTGAAAAGCACTTTAAAGCAATAAAAGAAGGAAAGACTCAGAACTGGGAATCTAATGTCTTAATCTTGTCAGTAGCATGGATTAAGTGATTTACAGTTGATTTGAGTCAGTATGGCCTGTTTAGGCTCAAATCTAAGTCAAAGTCATGTAATGTGAACTAGTACAATGCCAAACATTGTAAATTCATAGAAAACGCATTTCAGTAGCTGAAAAGCACTTTAAAGCAATAAAAGAAGGAAAGACTCAAAACTAGTAATCTAATGTCTTATACTTG
Organism: Osmerus mordax; assembly: GCF_038355195.1. NCBI lineage: Eukaryota > Metazoa > Chordata > Actinopteri > Osmeriformes > Osmeridae > Osmerus > Osmerus mordax. The sequence continues at coordinate 7,019,074 of NC_090050.1, read as the reverse complement.
TCAGTAGCATGGATTTAAGTGATTTACAGGTGATTTGAGTCAGTTTGGCCTGTTTAGGCTGAAATATAAGTCAAAGTCATTTAATGTGAACTAGTACAATGCCAAACATTGTAAATTCATAGAAAACGCTTTTCAGTAGCTGAAAAGCACTTTAAAGCAATAAAAGAAGGAAAGACTCAACTAGGAATCTAATGTCTTATTCTTGTCAGTAGCATGGATTTAAGTGATTTACAGTTGATTTGAATCAGTGTGGCCTGTTTTAGGCTGAAATCTAACTCAAAGTCATGTAATGTGAACTAGTACAATGCCAAACAATGTAATTGCATTGAAAACGTTATTCAGGAGCTGAAAAGCACTTTAAAGCAATAAAAGAAGGAAAGACTCAAAACTAGTAATCTAATGTCTTATACTTGTCAGTAGCATGGATTTAAGTGATTTACAGGTGATTTGAGTCACTATGGCCTGTTTAGGCTCAAATCTAAGTCAAAGTCATGTAATGTGAACTAGTACAATGCCAAACAATGTAATTGCATTGAAAACGTTATTCAGGAGCTGAAAAGCACTTTAAAGCAATAAAAGAAGGAAAGACTCAAAACTAGTAATCTACTGGCTTAATCTTGTCAGTAGCATGGATTAAGTGATTTACAGGTGATTTGAGTCACTATGGCCTGTTTAGGCTCAAATCTAAGTCAAAGTCATGTAATGTGAACTAGTACAATGCCAAACATTGTAAATGCATTGAAAACGCTATTCAGTAGCTGAAAAGCACTTTAAAGCAATAAAAGAAGGAAAGATTCAAAACTAGTAATCTAATGTCTTATTCTTGTCAGTAGCATGGATTTAAGTGATTTACAGTTGATTTGAGTCACTATGGCCTGTTTTAGGCTCAAATCTAAGTCAAAGTCATGTAATGTGACCTAGTACAATGCCAAACATTGTAAATTCATAGAAAACGCTTTTCAGTAGCTGAAAAGCACTTTAAAGCAATAAAAGAAGGAAAGACTCAGAACTGGGAATCTAATGTCTTAATCTTGTCAGTAGCATGGATTAAGTGATTTACAGTTGATTTGAGTCAGTATGGCCTGTTTAGGCTCAAATCTAAGTCAAAGTCATGTAATGTGAACTAGTACAATGCCAAACATTGTAAATTCATAGAAAACGCATTTCAGTAGCTGAAAAGCACTTTAAAGCAATAAAAGAAGGAAAGACTCAAAACTAGTAATCTAATGTCTTATACTTGTCAGTAGCATGGATTTAAGTGATTTACAGGTGATTTGAGTCAGTTTGGCCTGTTTAGGCTGAAATATAAGTCAAAGTCATTTAATGTGAACTAGTACAATGCCAAACATTGTAAATTCATAGAAAACGCTTTTCAGTAGCTGAAAAGCACTTTAAAGCAATAAAAGAAGGAAAGACTCAACTAGGAATCTAATGTCTTATTCTTGTCAGTAGCATGGATTTAAGTGATTTACAGTTGATTTGAATCAGTGTGGCCTGTTTTAGGCTGAAATCTAACTCAAAGTCATGTAATGTGAACTAGTACAATGCCAAACAATGTAATTGCATTGAAAACGTTATTCAGGAGCTGAAAAGCACTTTAAAGCAATAAAAGAAGGAAAGACTCAAAACTAGTAATCTAATGTCTTATACTTGTCAGTAGCATGGATTTAAGTGATTTACAGGTGATTTGAGTCACTATGGCCTGTTTAGGCTCAAATCTAAGTCAAAGTCATGTAATGTGAACTAGTACAATGCCAAACAATGTAATTGCATTGAAAACGTTATTCAGGAGCTGAAAAGCACTTTAAAGCAATAAAAGAAGGAAAGACTCAAAACTAGTAATCTACTGGCTTAATCTTGTCAGTAGCATGGATTAAGTGATTTACAGGTGATTTGAGTCACTATGGCCTGTTTAGGCTCAAATCTAAGTCAAAGTCATGTAATGTGAACTAGTACAATGCCAAACATTGTAAATGCATTGAAAACGCTATTCAGGAGCTGAAAACCACTTAAAGCAATAAAAGAAGGAAAGACTCAAAACTAGGAATCTAATGTCTTATTCTTGTCAGTAGCATGGATTTAAGTGATTTACAGTTGATTTGAGTCACTATGGCCTGTTTAGGCTCAAATCTAATTCAAAGTCATGTATTGTGAACTAGTACAATGCCAAACATTGTAAATGCATTGAAAACGCTTTTCAGGAGCTGAAAAGCACTTTAAAAAAATGAAAGTCTCTTCAGGAGCTGAAAAGCACTTTAAAAGAAGGAAAGTCTCAAAACTCAGAATCTAATGGCTTAATCTTGTCAGTAGCATGGATTAAGTGATTTACAGGTGATTTGAGTCAGTGTGGCCTGTTTTAGGATGAGATCTAAGTCAAAGTCATGTAATGTGAACTAGTACAATGCCAAACATTGTAAATGCATTGAAAACGCTTTTCAGGAGCTGAAAAGCACTTTAAAAGAATGTAAGTCTCTTCAGGAGCTGAAAAGCACTTTAAAGCAATAAAAGAAGGAAAGTCTCAAAACTAAGAATCAAATGGCTACATCTTGTCAGTAGCATGTATTAGGTTATTTACAGGTTATTTAAGTCAGTGTGGCCTGTTTTAGGCTGAAATCTAAGTCAAATTCATGTAATGTGAACTAGTACATTGCCAAACATGGTCAATTCATAGAAAACGCTTTTCAGTAGCTGAAAAGCACTTTAAAGTAATAAAAGAAGGAAAGTCTCAAAACTAGGAATCTAATGGCTTAATCTTGTCAGTAGCATGGATTAAGTGATTTACAGTTGATTCGAGTCAGTGTGGCCTGTTTAGGCTTGAATCTAAGTCAAAGTCATGTAATGTGAACTAGTACAATGCCAAACATTGTAAATTCATAGAAAACGCTTTTAAGTAGCTGAAAAGCACTTTAAAGCAATAAAAGAATGAAAGTCTCAAACTCGGAATCTCATGGCTTAATCTTGTCAGTAGCATGGATTAAGTGATTAAAGGTGATTTGAGTCAGTGTGGCCTTTTTTAGGCTGAAGTCAAAGTCATGTAATGTGAACTAGTACAATGCCAAACATTGTAAATTCATAGAAAACGCTTTTCAGTAGCTGAAAAGCACTTTAAAGCAATAAAAGAATGAAAGTCTCAAACTCGGAATCTCATGGCTTAATCTTGTCAGTAGCATGGATTAAGTGATTAAAGGTGATTTGAGTCAGTGTGGCCTGTTTTAGGCTGAAATCTAAGTCAAATTCATGTAATGTGAACTAGTACATTGCCAAACATGGTCAATTCATAGAAAACGCTTTTCAGTAGCTGAAAAGCACTTTAAAGCAATAAAAGAAGGAAAGTCTCAAAACTAGGAATCTAATGGCTTAATCTTGTCAGTAGCATGGATTAAGTGATTTACAGTTGATTCGAGTCAGTGTGGCCTGTTTAGGCTCGAATCTAAGTCAAAGTCATGTAATGTGAACTAGTACAATGCCAAACATTGTAAATTCATAGAAAACGCTTTTAAGTAGCTGAAAAGCACTTTAAAGCAATAAAAGAAGGAAAGACTCAAAACTGGGAATCTACTGGCTTAATCTTGTCAGTAGCATGGATTAAGTGATTTACAGGTGATTTGAGTCAGTTTGGCCTGTTTAGGCTGAAATCTAAATCAAAGTCATGTAATGTGAACTAGTACAATGCCAAACATTGTAATGCATTGAAAACGCTATTCAGGAGCTGAAAAGCACTTTAAAGCAATAAAAGAAGGAAAGACTCAAAACTGGGAATCTACTGGCTTAATCTTGTCAGTAGCATGGATTAAGTGCTTTACAGTTGATTTGAGTCAGTGTGGCCTGTTTAGGCTGAAGTCAAAGTCATGTAATGTGAACTAGTACAATGCCAAACATTGTACATTCATAGAAAACGCTTTTCAGTAGCTGAAAAGCACTTTAAAGCAATAAAAGAAGGAAAGATTCAAAACTAGTAATCTAATGTCTTATTCTTGTCAGTAGCATGGATTTAAGTGATTTACAGTTGATTTGAGTCACTATGGCCTGTTTAGGCTCAAATCTAAGTCAAAGTCATGTAATGTGAACTAGTACAATGCCAAACATTGTAAATTCATAGAAAACGCTTTTCAGTAGCTGAAAAGCACTTTAAAGCAATAAAAGAAGGAAAGACTCAGAACTGGGAATCTAATGTCTTAATCTTGTCAGTAGCATGGATTAAGTGATTTACAGTTGATTTGAGTCAGTATGGCCTGTTTAGGCTCAAATCTAAGTCAAAGTCATGTAATGTGAACTAGTACAATGCCAAACAATGTAATTGCATTGAAAACGTTATTCAGGAGCTGAAAAGCACTTTAAAGCAATAAAAGAAGGAAAGACTCAAAACTAGTAATCTAATGTCTTATTCTTGTCAGTAGCATGGATTTAAGTGATTTACAGTTGATTTGAGTCAGTATGGCCTGTTTAGGCTCAAATCTAAGTCAAAGTCATGTAATGTGAACTAGTACAATGCCAAACAATGTAATTGCATTGAAAACGTTATTCAGGAGCTGAAAAGCACTTTAAAGCAATAAAAGAAGGAAAGACTCAAAACTAGTAATCCAATGTCTTATACTTGTCAGTAGCATGGATTTAAGTGATTTGCATGTGATTTGAGTCAGTTTGGCCTGTTTAGGCTGAAATATAAGTCAAAGTCATGTAATGTGACCTAGTACAATGCCAAACATTGTAAATTCATAGAAAACGCATTTCAGTAGCTGAAAAGCACTTTAAAGCAATAAAAGAAGGAAAGACTCAAAACTAGGAATCTAATGTCTTATTCTTGTCAGTAGCATGGATTTAAGTGATTTACAGTTGATTTGAATCAGTGTGGCCTGTTTTAGGCTGAAATCTAACTCAAAGTCATGTAATGTGAACTAGTACAATGCCAAACAATGTAATTGCATTGAAAACGTTATTCAGGAGCTGAAAAGCACTTTAAAGCAATAAAAGAATGAAAGTCTCAAAACTAGGAATCTAATGGCTTACTCTTATCAATAGCATCAATTAAGTGATTTACAGGTGATCTGAGTCAGTGTGGCCTGTTTTAGGCTGAAGTAAATCATGTAATGTGACCTAGTACAATGCCAAACAATGTAATTGCATTGAAAACGTTATTCAGGAGCTGAAAACCACTTTAAAGCAATAAAAGAAGGAAAGACTCAGAACTGGGAATCTAATGTCTTAATCTTGTCAGTAGCATGGATTAAGTGATTTACAGTTGATTTGAGTCAGTATGGCCTGTTGAGGCTCAAATCTAAGTCAAAGTCATGTAATGTGAACTAGAACAATGCCAAACATTGTAAATTCATAAAAAACGCTTTTCAGTAGCTGAAAAGCACTTTAAAGCAATAAAAGAAGGAAAGATTCAAAACTAGTAATCTAATGTCTTATTCTTGTCAGTAGCATGGATTTAAGTGATTTACAGTTGATTTGAGTCACTATGGCCTGTTTTAGGCTCAAATCTAAGTCAAAGTCATGTAATGTGACCTAGTACAATGCCAAACATTGTAAATTCATAGAAAACGCTTTTCAGTAGCTGAAAAGCACTTTAAAGCAATAAAAGAAGGAAAGACTCAGAACTGGGAATCTAATGTCTTAATCTTGTCAGTAGCATGGATTAAGTGATTTACAGTTGATTTGAGTCAGTATGGCCTGTTTAGGCTCAAATCTAAGTCAAAGTCATGTAATGTGAACTAGTACAATGCCAAACATTGTAAATTCATAGAAAACGCTTTTCAGTAGCTGAAAAGCACTTTAAACCAATAAAAGAAGGAAAGACTCAAAACTAGTAATCTAATGTCTTATACTTGTCAGTAGCATGGATTCAAGTGATTTACAGGTGATTTGAGTCAGTTTGGCCTGTTTAGGCTGAAATATAAGTCAAAGTCATGTAATGTGAACTAGTACAATGCCAAACATTGTAAATTCATAGAAAACGCTTTTCAGTAGCTGAAAAGCACTTTAAAGCAATAAAAGAAGGAAAGACTCAAAACTAGGAATCTAATGTCTTATTCTTGTCAGTAGCATGGATTTAAGTGATTTACAGGTGATTTGAGTCAGTGTGGCCTGTTTTAGGCTGAAATCTAACTCAAAGTCATGTAATGTGAACTAGTACAATGCCAAACAATGTAATTGCATTGAAAACGTTATTCAGGAGCTGAAAAGCACTTTAAAGCAATAAAAGAAGGAAAGACTCAAAACTAGGAATCTAATGTCTTATTCTTGTCAGTAGCATGGATTTAAGTGATTTACAGGTGATTTGAGTCATTGTGGCCTGTTTTAGGCTGAAATCTAACTCAAAGTCATGTAATGTGAACTAGTACAATGCCAAACAATGTAATTGCATTGAAAACGTTATTCAGGAGCTGAAAAGCACTTTAAAGCAATAAAAGAATGAAAGTCTCAAAACTAGGAATCTAATGGCTTAATCTTGTCAGTAGCATGAATTAAGTGATTTACAGGTGATTTGAGTCAGTGTGGCCTGTTTTAGGCTGAAGTAAATCAGGTAATGTGACCTAGTACAATGCCAAACATTGTAAATTCATAGAAAACGCTTTTCAGTAGCTGAAAAGCACTTTAAAGCAATAAAAGAAGGAAAGACTCAAAACTAGTAATCTAATGTCTTATACTTGTCAGTAGCATGGATTTAAGTGATTTACAGGTGATTTGAGTCAGTTTGGCCTGTTTAGGCTGAAATATAAATCAAAGTCATGTAATGTGACCTAGTACAATGCCAAACATTGTAAATTCATAGAAAACGCTTTTCAGTAGCTGAAAAGCACTTTAAAGCAATAAAAGAAGGAAAGACTCAGAACTGGGAATCTAATGTCTTAATCTTGTCAGTAGCATGGATTAAGTGATTTACAGTTGATTTGAGTCAGTATGGCCTGTTTAGGCTCAAATCTAAGTCAAAGTCATGTAATGTGAACTAGTACAATGCCAAACATTGTAAATTCATAGAAAACGCATTTCAGTAGCTGAAAAGCACTTTAAAGCAATAAAAGAAGGAAAGACTCAAAACTAGTAATCTAATGTCTTATACTTGTCAGTAGCATGGATTTAAGTGATTTACAGGTGATTTGAGTCAGTTTGGCCTGTTTAGGCTGAAATCTAACTCAAAGTCATGTAATGTGAACTAGTACAATGCCAAACAATGTAATTGCATTGAAAACGTTATTCAGGAGCTGAAAAGCACTTTAAAGCAATAAAAGAATGAAAGTCTCAAAACTAGGAATCTAATGGCTTAATCTTGTCAGTAGCATGAATTAAGTGATTTACAGGTGATTTGAGTCAGTGTGGCCTGTTTTAGGCTGAAGTAAATCATGTAATGTGACCTAGTACAATGCCAAACATTGTAAATTCATAGAAAACGCTTTTCAGTAGCTGAAAAGCACTTTAAAGCAATAAAAGAAGGAAAGACTCAAAACTAGTAATCTAATGTCTTATACTTGTCAGTAGCATGGATTTAAGTGATTTACAGGTGATTTGAGTCAGTTTGGCCTGTTTAGGCTGAAATATAAATCAAAGTCATGTAATGTGACCTAGTACAATGCCAAACATTGTAAATTCATAGAAAACGCTTTTCAGTAGCTGAAAAGCACTTTAAAGCAATAAAAGAAGGAAAGACTCAGAACTGGGAATCTAATGTCTTAATCTTGTCAGTAGCATGGATTAAGTGATTTACAGTTGATTTGAGTCAGTATGGCCTGTTTAGGCTCAAATATAAGTCAAAGTCATTTAATGTGAACTAGTACAATGCCAAACATTGTAAATTCATAGAAAACGCTTTTCAGTAGCTGAAAAGCACTTTAAAGCAATAAAAGAATGAAAGACTCAAACTCGGAATCTCATGGCTTAATCTTGTCAGTAGCATGGATTAAGTGATTAAAGGTGATTTGAGTCAGTGTGGCCTGTTTTAGGCTGAAGTCAAAGTCATGTAATGTGAACTAGTACAATGCCAAACATTGTAAATTCATAGAAAACGCTATTCAGGAGCTGAAAAGCACGTTAAAGCAATAAAAGGAGGACAGACTCAAAACTGGGAATCTACTGGCTTAATCTTGTCAGTAGCATGGATTAAGTGATTTACAGGTGATTTGAGTCCGTTTGGCCTGTTTAGGCTGAAATCTAAATCAAAGTCATGTAATGTGAACTAGTACAATGCCAAACAATGTAATTGCATTGAAAACGTTATTCAGGAGCTGAAAAGCACTTTAAAGCAATAAAAGAAGGAAAGACTCAGAACTGGGAATCTAATGTCTTAAGCTTGTCAGTAGCATGGATTAAGTGATTTACAGTTGATTTGAGTCAGTATGGCCTGTTTAGGCTCAAATCTAAGTCAAAGTCATGTAATGTGAACTAGTACAATGCCAAACATTGTAAATTCATAGAAAACGCTTTTCAGTAGCTGAAAAGCACTTTAAAGCAATAAAAGAAGGAAAGACTCAAAACTAGTAATTTAATGTCTTATACTTGTCAGTAGCATGGATTTAAGTGATTTACAGTTGATTTGAGTCAGTTTGGCCTGTTTAGGCTGAAATATAAGTCAAAGTCATGTAATGTGAACTAGTACAATGCCAAACATGGTCAATTCATAGAAAACGCTTTTCAGTAGCTGAAAAGCACTTTAAAGTAATAAAAGAAGGAAAGTCTCAAAACTAGGAATCTAATGGCTTAATCTTGTCAGTAGCATGGATTAAGTGATTTACAGTTGATTCGAGTCAGTGTGGCCTGTTTAGGCTCGAATCTAAGTCAAAGTCATGTAATGTGAACTAGTACAATGCCAAACATTGTAAATTCATAGAAAACGCTTTTAAGTAGCTGAAAAGCACTTTAAAGCAATAAAAGAATGAAAGTCTCAAACTCGGAATCTCATGGCTTAATCTTGTCAGTAGCATGGATTAAGTGATTAAAGGTGATTTGAGTCAGTGTGGCCTTTTTTAGGCTGAAGTCAAAGTCATGTAATGTGAACTAGTACAATGCCAAACATTGTAAATTCATAGAAAACGCTTTTCAGTAGCTGAAAAGCACTTTAAAGCAATAAAAGAATGAAAGTCTCAAACTCGGAATCTCATGGCTTAATCTTGTCAGTAGCATGGATTAAGTGATTAAAGGTGATTTGAGTCAGTGTGGCCTGTTTTAGGCTGAAATCTAAGTCAAATTCATGTAATGTGAACTAGTACATTGCCAAACATGGTCAATTCATAGAAAACGCTTTTCAGTAGCTGAAAAGCACTTTAAAGCAATAAAAGAAGGAAAGTCTCAAAACTAGGAATCTAATGGCTTAATCTTGTCAGTAGCATGGATTAAGTGATTTACAGTTGATTCGAGTCAGTGTGGCCTGTTTAGGCTCGAATCTAAGTCAAAGTCATGTAATGTGAACTAGTACAATGCCAAACATTGTAAATTCATAGAAAACGCTTTTAAGTACCTGAAAAGCACTTTAAAGCAATAAAAGAAGGAAAGACTCAAAACTGGGAATCTACTGGCTTAATCTTGTCAGTAGCATGGATTAAGTGATTTACAGGTGATTTGAGTCAGTTTGGACTGTTTAGGCTGAAATCTAAATCAAAGTCATGTAATGTGAACTAGTACAATGCCAAACATTGTAATGCATTGAAAACGCTATTCAGGAGCTGAAAAGCACTTTAAAGCAATAAAAGAAGGAAAGACTCAAAACTGGGAATCTACTGGCTTAATCTTGTCAGTAGCATGGATTAAGTGATTTACAGTTGATTCGAGTCAGTGTGGCCTGTTTAGGCTCGAATCTAAGTCAAAGTCATGTAATGTGAACTAGTACAATGCCAAACATTGTAAATTCATAGAAAACGCTTTTAAGTACCTGAAAAGCACTTTAAAGCAATAAAAGAAGGAAAGACTCAAAACTGGGAATCTACTGGCTTAATCTTGTCAGTAGCATGGATTAAGTGATTTACAGTTGATTCGAGTCAGTGTGGCCTGTTTAGGCTCGAATCTAAGTCAAAGTCATGTAATGTGAACTAGTACAATGCCAAACATTGTAAATTCATAGAAAACGCTTTTAAGTACCTGAAAAGCACTTTAAAGCAATAAAAGAAGGAAAGACTCAAAACTGGGAATCTACTGGCTTAATCTTGTCAGTAGCATGGATTAAGTGATTTACAGGTGATTTGAGTCAGTTTGGACTGTTTAGGCTGAAATCTAAATCAAAGTCATGTAATGTGAACTAGTACAATGCCAAACATTGTAATGCATTGAAAACGCTATTCAGGAGCTGAAAAGCACTTTAAAGCAATAAAAGAAGGAAAGACTCAAAACTGGGAATCTACTGGCTTAATCTTGTCAGTAGCATGGATTAAGTGCTTTACAGTTGATTTGAGTCAGTGTGGCCTGTTTAGGCTGAAGTCAAAGTCATGTAATGTGAACTAGTACAATTCCAAACATTGTAAATTCTTAGAAAACGCTATTCAGGAGCTGAAAACCACTTTAAAGCAATAAAAGAAGGAAAGACTCAGAACTGGGAATCTAATGTCTTAATCTTGTCAGTAGCATGGATTAAGTGATTTACAGTTGATTTGAGTCAGTATGGCCTGTTTAGGCTCAAATCTAAGTCAAAGTCATGTAATGTGAACTAGTACAATGCCAAACATTGTAAATTCATAGAAAACGCTTTTCAGTAGCTGAAAAGCACTTTAAAGCAATAAAAGAAGGAAAGACTCAAAACTAGGAATCTAATGTCTTATTCTTGTCAGTAGCATGGATTTAAGTGATTTACAGTTGATATGAGTCACTATGGCCTGTTTAGGCTCAAATCTAAGTCAAAGTCATGTAATGTGAACTAGTACAATGCCAAACATTGTAAATTCATAGAAAACGCTTTTCAGTAGCTGAAAAGCACTTTAAAGCAATAAAAGAATGAAAGTCTCAAACTCGGAATCTCATGGCTTAATCTTGTCAGTAGCATGGATTAAGTGATTAAAGGTGATTTGAGTCAGTGTGGCCTGTTTTAGGCTGAAGTCAAAGTCATGTAATGTGAACTAGTACAATGCCAAACATTGTAAATTCATAGAAAACGCTTTTCAGTAGCTGAAAAGCACTTTAAAGCAATAAAAGAAGGAAAGACTCAGAACTGGGAATCTAATGTCTTAATCTTGTCAGTAGCATGGATTAAGGTATTTACAGTTGATTTGAGTCAGTATGGCCTGTTTAGGCTCAAATATAAGTCAAAGTCATGTAATGTGAACTAGTACAATGCCAAACATTGTAAATGCATTGAAAACGCTATTCAGGAGCTGAAAACCACTTTAAAGCAATAAAAGAAGGAAAGACTCAGAACTGGGAATCTAATGTCTTAATCTTGTCAGTAGCATGGATTAAGTGATTTACAGTTGATTTGAGTCAGTATGGCCTGTTTAGGCTCAAATGTAAGTCAAAGTCATGTAATGTGAACTAGTACAATGCCAAACATTGTAAATTCATAGAAAACGCTTTTCAGTAGCTGAAAAGCACTTTAAAGCAATAAAAGTAGGAAAGACTCAAAACTAGTAATCTAATGTCTTATTCTTGTCAGTAGCATGGATTTAAGTGATTTACAGTTGATTTGAGTCACTATGGCCTGTTTAGGCTCAAATCTAAGTCAAAGTCATGTAATGTGAACTAGTACAATGCCAAACATTGTAAATTCATAGAAAACGCTTTTCAGTAGCTGAAAAGCACTTTAAAGCAATAAAAGAAGGAAAGACTCAAAACTAGGAATCTAATGTCTTATTCTTGTCAGTAGCATGGATTTAAGTGATTTACAGTTGATTTGAATCAGTGTGTCCTGTTTTAGGCTGAAATCTAACTCAAAGTCATGTAATGTGAACTAGTACAATGCCAAACAATGTAATTGCATTGAAAACGTTATTCAGGAGCTGAAAAGCACTTTAAAGCAATAAAAGAAGGAAAGACTCAGAACTGGGAATCTAATGTCTTAATCTTGTCAGTAGCATGGATTAAGTGATTTACAGTTGATTTGAGTCAGTTTGGCCTGTTTAGGCTGAAATATAAGTCAAAGTCATGTAATGTGAACTAGTACAATTCCAAACATTGTAAATTCTTAGAAAACGCTATTCAGGAGCTGAAAACCACTTTAAAGCAATAAAAGAAGGAAAGACTCAGAACTGGGAATCTAATGTCTTAATCTTGTCAGTAGCATGGATTAAGTGATTTACAGTTGATTTGAATCAGTATGGCCTGTTTAGGCTCAAATGTAAGTCAAAGTCATGTAATGTGAACTAGTACAATGCCAAACATTGTAAATTCATAGAAAACGCTTTTCAGTAGCTGAAAAGCACTTTAAAGCAATAAAAGGAGGAAAGACTCAAAACTGGGAATCTACTGGCTTAATCTTGTCAGTAGCATGGATTAAGTGATTTACAGGTGATTTGAGTCAGTTTGGCCTGTTTAGGCTGAAATCTAAATCAAAGTCATGTAATGTGAACTAGTACAATGCCAAACATTGTAAATGCATTGAAAACGCTATTCAGGAGCTGAAAACCACTTTAAAGCAATAAAAGAAGGAAAGACTCAAAACTAGGAATCTAATGTCTTATTCTTGTCAGTAGCATGGATTTAAGTGATTTACAGGTTATTTGAGTCAGTGTGGCCTGTTTTAGGCTGAAATCTAAGTCAAATTCATGTAATGAACTAGTACAATGCCAAACATGGTCAATTCATAGAAAACGCTTTTCAGTAGCTGAAAAGCACTTTAAAGCAATAAAAGAATGAAAGTCTCAAAACTAGGAATCTAATGGCTTAATCTTGTCAGTAGCATGGATTAAGTGATTTACAGTTGATTTGAGTCACTATGGCCTGTTTAGGCTCGAATCTAAGTCAAAGTCATGTAATGTGAACTAGTACAATGCCAAACATTGTAAATTCATAGAAAACGCTTTTCAGTAGCTGAAAAGCACTTTAAAGCAATAAAAGAATGAAAGTCTCAAAACTAGGAATCTAATGGCTTAATCTTGTCAGTAGCATGGATTAAGTGATTTACAGTTGATTTGAGTCACTATGGCCTGTTTAGGCTCGAATCTAAGTCAAAGTCATGTAATGTGAACTAGTACAATGCCAAACATTGTAAATGCATTGAAAACAATATTCAGGAGCTGAAAACCACTTTAAAGCAATAAAAGAAGGAAAGACTCAAAACTAGGAATCTAATGTCTTATTCTTGTCAGTAGCATGGATTTAAGTGATTTACAAGTTATTTGAGTCAGTGTGGCCTGTTTTAGGCTGAAATCTAAGTCAAATTCATGTAATGAACTAGTACAATGCCAAACATGGTCATTTCATAGAAAACGCTTTTCAGGAGCTGAAAAGCACTTTAAAGCAATAAAAGAATGATAGTCTCAAACTCGGAATCTCATGGCTTAATCTTGTCAGTAGCATGGATTAAGTGATTAAAGGTGATTTGAGTCAGTTTGGCCTGTTTAGGCTGAAATATAAGTCAAAGTCATGTAATGTGAACTAGTACAATTCCAAACATTGTAAATTCTTAGAAAACGCTATTCAGGAGCTGAAAACCACTTTAAAGCAATAAAAGAAGGAAAGACTCAGAACTGGGAATCTAATGTCTTAATCTTGTCAGTAGCATGGATTAAGTGATTTACAGTTGATTTGAGTCAGTATGGCCTGTTTAGGCTCAAATCTAAGTCAAAGTCATGTAATGTGAACTAGTACAATGCCAAACATTGTAAATTCATAGAAAACGCTTTTCAGTAGCTGAAAAGCACTTTAAAGCAATAAAAGAAGGAAAGACTCAAAACTAGTAATCTAATGTCTTATACTTGTCAGTAGCATGGATTTAAGTGATTTACAGTTGATTTGAGTCAGTTTGGCCTGTTTAGGCTGAAATATAAGTCAAAGTCATGTAATGTGAACTAGTACAATTCCAAACATTGTAAATTCTTAGAAAACGCTATTCAGGAGCTGAAAACCACTTTAAAGCAATAAAAGAAGGAAAGACTCAGAACTGGGAATCTAATGTCTTAATCTTGTCAGTAGCATGGATTAAGTGATTTACAGTTGATTTGAGTCAGTATGGCCTGTTTAGGCTCAAATGTAAGTCAAAGTCATGTAATGTGAACTAGTACAATGCCAAACATTGTAAATTCATAGAAAACGCTTTTCAGTAGCTGAAAAGCACTTTAAAGCAATAAAAGGAGGAAAGACTCAAAACTAGTAAACTAATGTCTTATTCTTGTCAGTAGCATGGATTTAAGTGATTTACAGTTGATTTGAGTCACTATGGCCTGTTTAGGCTCAAATCTAAGTCAAAGTCATGTAATGTGAACTAGTACAATGCCAAACATTGTAAATTCATAGAAAACGCTTTTCAGTAGCTGAAAAGCACTTTAAAGCAATAAAAGAAGGAAAGACTCAAAACTAGTAATCTAATGTCTTATACTTGTCAGTAGCATGGATTTAAGTGATTTACAGTTGATTTGAGTCAGTTTGGCCTGTTTAGGCTGAAATATAAGTCAAAGTCATGTAATGTGAACTAGTACAATTCCAAACATTGTAAATTCTTAGAAAACGCTATTCAGGAGCTGAAAACCACTTTAAAGCAATAAAAGAAGGAAAGACTCAGAACTGGGAATCTAATGTCTTAATCTTGTCAGTAGCATGGATTAAGTGATTTACAGTTGATTTGAGTCACTATGGCCTGTTTAGGCTCGAATCTAAGTCAAAGTCATGTAATGTGAACTAGTACAATGCCAAACATTGTAAATTCATAGAAAACGCTTTTCAGTAGCTGAAAAGCACTTTAAAGCAATAAAAGAATGAAAGTCTCAAAACTAGGAATCTAATGGCTTAATCTTGTCAGTAGCATGGATTAAGTGATTTACAGTTGATTTGAGTCACTATGGCCTGTTTAGGCTCGAATCTAAGTCAAAGTCATGTAATGTGAACTAGTACAATGCCAAACATTGTAAATGCATTGAAAACAATATTCAGGAGCTGAAAACCACTTTAAAGCAATAAAAGAAGGAAAGACTCAAAACTAGGAATCTAATGTCTTATTCTTGTCAGTAGCATGGATTTAAGTGATTTACAAGTTATTTGAGTCAGTGTGGCCTGTTTTAGGCTGAAATCTAAGTCAAATTCATGTAATGAACTAGTACAATGCCAAACATGGTCATTTCATAGAAAACGCTTTTCAGGAGCTGAAAAGCACTTTAAAGCAATAAAAGAATGATAGTCTCAAACTCGGAATCTCATGGCTTAATCTTGTCAGTAGCATGGATTAAGTGATTAAAGGTGATTTGAGTCAGTTTGGCCTGTTTAGGCTGAAATATAAGTCAAAGTCATGTAATGTGAACTAGTACAATTCCAAACATTGTAAATTCTTAGAAAACGCTATTCAGGAGCTGAAAACCACTTTAAAGCAATAAAAGAAGGAAAGACTCAGAACTGGGAATCTAATGTCTTAATCTTGTCAGTAGCATGGATTAAGTGATTTACAGTTGATTTGAATCAGTATGGCCTGTTTAGGCTCAAATCTAAGTCAAAGTCATGTAATGTGAACTAGTACAATGCCAAACATTGTAAATTCATAGAAAACGCTTTTCAGTAGCTGAAAAGCACTTTAAAGCAATAAAAGGAGGAAAGACTCAAAACTGGGAATCTACTGGCTTAATCTTGTCAGTAGCATGGATTAAGTGATTTACAGGTGATTTGAGTCAGTTTGGCCTGTTTAGGCTGAAATCTAAATCAAAGTCATGTAATGTGAACTAGTACAATGCCAAACATTGTAAATGCATTGAAAACGCTATTCAGGAGCTGAAAACCACTTTAAAGCAATAAAAGAAGGAAAGACTCAAAACTAGGAATCTAATGTCTTATTCTTGTCAGTAGCATGGATTTAAGTGATTTACAGGTTATTTGAGTCAGTGTGGCCTGTTTTAGGCTGAAATCTAAGTCAAATTCATGTAATGAACTAGTACAATGCCAAACATGGTCAATTCATAGAAAACGCTTTTCAGTAGCTGAAAAGCACTTTAAAGCAATAAAAGAATGAAAGTCTCAAAACTAGGAATCTAATGGCTTAATCTTGTCAGTAGCATGGATTAAGTGATTTACAGTTGATTTGAGTCACTATGGCCTGTTTAGGCTCGAATCTAAGTCAAAGTCATGTAATGTGAACTAGTACAATGCCAAACATTGTAAATTCATAGAAAACGCTTTTCAGTAGCTGAAAAGCACTTTAAAGCAATAAAAGAATGAAAGTCTCAAAACTAGGAATCTAATGGCTTAATCTTGTCAGTAGCATGGATTAAGTGATTTACAGTTGATTTGAGTCACTATGGCCTGTTTAGGCTCGAATCTAAGTCAAAGTCATGTAATGTGAACTAGTACAATGCCAAACATTGTAAATGCATTGAAAACAATATTCAGGAGCTGAAAACCACTTTAAAGCAATAAAAGAAGGAAAGACTCAAAACTAGGAATCTAATGTCTTATTCTTGTCAGTAGCATGGATTTAAGTGATTTACAAGTTATTTGAGTCAGTGTGGCCTGTTTTAGGCTGAAATCTAAGTCAAATTCATGTAATGAACTAGTACAATGCCAAACATGGTCATTTCATAGAAAACGCTTTTCAGGAGCTGAAAAGCACTTTAAAGCAATAAAAGAATGATAGTCTCAAACTCGGAATCTCATGGCTTAATCTTGTCAGTAGCATGGATTAAGTGATTAAAGGTGATTTGAGTCAGTTTGGCCTGTTTAGGCTGAAATATAAGTCAAAGTCATGTAATGTGAACTAGTACAATTCCAAACATTGTAAATTCTTAGAAAACGCTATTCAGGAGCTGAAAACCACTTTAAAGCAATAAAAGAAGGAAAGACTCAGAACTGGGAATCTAATGTCTTAATCTTGTCAGTAGCATGGATTAAGTGATTTACAGTTGATTTGAGTCAGTATGGCCTGTTTAGGCTCAAATCTAAGTCAAAGTCATGTAATGTGAACTAGTACAATGCCAAACATTGTAAATTCATAGAAAACGCTTTTCAGTAGCTGAAAAGCACTTTAAAGCAATAAAAGAAGGAAAGACTCAAAACTAGTAATCTAATGTCTTATACTTGTCAGTAGCATGGATTTAAGTGATTTACAGTTGATTTGAGTCAGTTTGGCCTGTTTAGGCTGAAATATAAGTCAAAGTCATGTAATGTGAACTAGTACAATTCCAAACATTGTAAATTCTTAGAAAACGCTATTCAGGAGCTGAAAACCACTTTAAAGCAATAAAAGAAGGAAAGACTCAGAACTGGGAATCTAATGTCTTAATCTTGTCAGTAGCATGGATTAAGTGATTTACAGTTGATTTGAGTCAGTATGGCCTGTTTAGGCTCAAATGTAAGTCAAAGTCATGTAATGTGAACTAGTACAATGCCAAACATTGTAAATTCATAGAAAACGCTTTTCAGTAGCTGAAAAGCACTTTAAAGCAATAAAAGGAGGAAAGACTCAAAACTAGTAAACTAATGTCTTATTCTTGTCAGTAGCATGGATTTAAGTGATTTACAGTTGATTTGAGTCACTATGGCCTGTTTAGGCTCAAATCTAAGTCAAAGTCATGTAATGTGAACTAGTACAATGCCAAACATTGTAAATTCATAGAAAACGCTTTTCAGTAGCTGAAAAGCACTTTAAAGCAATAAAAGAAGGAAAGACTCAAAACTAGTAATCTAATGTCTTATACTTGTCAGTAGCATGGATTTAAGTGATTTACAGTTGATTTGAGTCAGTTTGGCCTGTTTAGGCTGAAATATAAGTCAAAGTCATGTAATGTGAACTAGTACAATTCCAAACATTGTAAATTCTTAGAAAACGCTATTCAGGAGCTGAAAACCACTTTAAAGCAATAAAAGAAGGAAAGACTCAGAACTGGGAATCTAATGTCTTAATCTTGTCAGTAGCATGGATTAAGTGATTTACAGTTGATTTGAATCAGTATGGCCTGTTTAGGCTCAAATGTAAGTCAAAGTCATGTAATGTGAACTAGTACAATGCCAAACATTGTAAATTCATAGAAAACGCTTTTCAGTAGCTGAAAAGCACTTTAAAGCAATAAATGGAGGAAAGACTCAAAACTGGGAATCTACTGGCTTAATCTTGTCAGTAGCATGGATTAAGTGATTTACAGGTGATTTGAGTCAGTTTGGCCTGTTTAGGCTGAAATCTAAATCAAAGTCATGTAATGTGAACTAGTACAATGCCAAACATTGTAAATGCATTGAAAACGCTATTCAGGAGCTGAAAACCACTTTAAAGCAATAAAAGAAGTTAAGACTCAAAACTAGGAATCTAATGTCTTATTCTTGTCAGTAGCATGGATTTAAGTGATTTACAGGTTATTTGAGTCAGTGTGGCCTGTTTTAGGCTGAAATCTAAGTCAAATTCATGTAATGAACTAGTACAATGCCAAACATGGTCAATTCATAGAAAACGCTTTTCAGTAGCTGAAAAGCACTTTAAAGCAATAAAAGAATGAAAGTCTCAAAACTAGGAATCTAATGGCTTAATCTTGTCAGTAGCATGGATTAAGTGATTTACAGTTGATTTGAGTCACTATGGCCTGTTTAGGCTCGAATCTAAGTCAAAGTCATGTAATGTGAACTAGTACAATGCCAAACATTGTAAATTCATAGAAAACGCTTTTCAGTAGCTGAAAAGCACTTTAAAGCAATAAAAGAATGAAAGTCTCAAACTCGGAATCTCATGGCTTAATCTTGTCAGTAGCATGGATTAAGTGATTAAAGGTGATTTGAGTCAGTGTGGCCTGTTTTAGGCTGAAGTCAAAGTCATGTAATGTGAACTAGTACAATGCCAAACATTGTAAATTCATAGAAAACGCTATTCAGGAGCTGAAAAGCACTTTAAAGCAATAAAAGGAGGAAAGACTCAAAACTGGGAATCTACTGGCTTAATCTTGTCAGTAGCATGGATTAAGTGATTTACAGTTGATTTGAGTCAGTATGGCCTGTTTAGGCTCAAATCTAAGTCAAAGTCATGTAATGTGAACTAGTACAATGCCAAACATTGTAAATTCATAGAAAACTTTTTTCAGTAGCTGAAAAGCACTTTAAAGCAATAAAAGAAGGAAAGACTCAGAACTGGGAATCTAATGTCTTAATCTTGTCAGTAGCATGGATTAAGGTATTTACAGTTGATTTGAGTCAGTATGGCCTGTTTAGGCTCAAATATAAGTCAAAGTCATGTAATGTGAACTAGTACAATGCCAAACATTGTAAATGCATTGAAAACGCTATTCAGGAGCTGAAAACCACTTTAAAGCAATAAAAGAAGGAAAGACTCAGAACTGGGAATCTAATGTCTTAATCTTGTCAGTAGCATGGATTAAGTGATTTACAGTTGATTTGAGTCAGTATGGCCTGTTTAGGCTCAAATGTAAGTCAAAGTCATGTAATGTGAACTAGTACAATGCCAAACATTGTAAATTCATAGAAAACGCTTTTCAGTAGCTGAAAAGCACTTTAAAGCAATAAAAGTAGGAAAGACTCAAAACTAGTAATCTAATGTCTTATTCTTGTCAGTAGCATGGATTTAAGTGATTTACAGTTGATTTGAGTCACTATGGCCTGTTTAGGCTCAAATCTAAGTCAAAGTCATGTAATGTGAACTAGTACAATGCCAAACATTGTAAATTCATAGAAAACGCTTTTCAGTAGCTGAAAAGCACTTTAAAGCAATAAAAGAAGGAAAGACTCAAAACTAGGAATCTAATGTCTTATTCTTGTCAGTAGCATGGATTTAAGTGATTTACAGTTGATTTGAATCAGTGTGTCCTGTTTTAGGCTGAAATCTAACTCAAAGTCATGTAATGTGAACTAGTACAATGCCAAACAATGTAATTGCATTGAAAACGTTATTCAGGAGCTGAAAAGCACTTTAAAGCAATAAAAGAAGGAAAGACTCAGAACTGGGAATCTAATGTCTTAATCTTGTCAGTAGCATGGATTAAGTGATTTACAGTTGATTTGAGTCAGTATGGCCTGTTTAGGCTCAAATGTAAGTCAAAGTCATGTAATGTGAACTAGTACAATGCCAAACATTGTAAATTCATAGAAAACGCTTTTCAGTAGCTGAAAAGCACTTTAAAGCAATAAAAGGAGGAAAGACTCAAAACTAGTAATCTAATGTCTTATACTTGTCAGTAGCATGGATTTAAGTGATTTACAGTTGATTTGAGTCAGTTTGGCCTGTTTAGGCTGAAATATAAGTCAAAGTCATGTAATGTGAACTAGTACAATGCCAAACATTGTAAATTCATAGAAAACGCCTTTCAGTAGCTGAAAAGCACTTTAAAGCAATAAAAGGAGGAAAGACTCAAAACTAGTAATCTAATGTCTTATACTTGTCAGTAGCATGGATTTAAGTGATTTACAGTTGATTTGAGTCAGTTTGGCCTGTTTAGGCTGAAATATAAGTCAAAGTCATGTAATGTGAACTAGTACAATTCCAAACATTGTAAATTCTTAGAAAACGCTATTCAGGAGCTGAAAACCACTTTAAAGCAATAAAAGAAGGAAAGACTCAGAACTGGGAATCTAATGTCTTAATCTTGTCAGTAGCATGGATTAAGTGATTTACAGTTGATTTGAGTCAGTATGGCCTGTTTAGGCTCAAATGTAAGTCAAAGTCATGTAATGTGAACTAGTACAATGCCAAACATTGTAAATTCATAGAAAACGCTTTTCAGTAGCTGAAAAGCACTTTAAAGCAATAAAAGGAGGAAAGACTCAAAACTAGTAAACTAATGTCTTATTCTTGTCAGTAGCATGGATTTAAGTGATTTACAGTTGATTTGAGTCACTATGGCCTGTTTAGGCTCAAATCTAAGTCAAAGTCATGTAATGTGAACTAGTACAATGCCAAACATTGTAAATTCATAGAAAACGCTTTTCAGTAGCTGAAAAGCACTTTAAAGCAATAAAAGAAGGAAAGACTCAAAACTAGTAATCTAATGTCTTATACTTGTCAGTAGCATGGATTTAAGTGATTTACAGTTGATTTGAGTCAGTTTGGCCTGTTTAGGCTGAAATATAAGTCAAAGTCATGTAATGTGAACTAGTACAATTCCAAACATTGTAAATTCTTAGAAAACGCTATTCAGGAGCTGAAAACCACTTTAAAGCAATAAAAGAAGGAAAGACTCAGAACTGGGAATCTAATGTCTTAATCTTGTCAGTAGCATGGATTAAGTGATTTACAGTTGATTTGAATCAGTATGGCCTGTTTAGGCTCAAATGTAAGTCAAAGTCATGTAATGTGAACTAGTACAATGCCAAACATGGTCAATTCATACAAAACGCTTTTCAGTAGCTGAAAAGCACTTTAAAGCAATAAAAGAATGAAAGTCTCAAAACTAGGAATCTACTGGCTTAATCTTGTCAGTAGCATGGATTAAGTGATTTACAGTTGATTTGAGTCACTATGGCCTGTTTAGGCTCGAATCTAAGTCAAAGTCATGTAATGTGAACTAGTACAATGCCAAACATTGTAAATTCATAGAAAACGCTTTTCAGTAGCTGAAAAGCACTTTAAAGCAATAAAAGAATGAAAGTCTCAAACTCGGAATCTCATGGCTTAATCTTGTCAGTAGCATGGATTAAGTGATTAAAGGTGATTTGAGTCAGTGTGGCCTGTTTTAGGCTGAAGTCAAAGTCATGTAATGTGAACTAGTACAATGCCAAACATTGTAAATTCATAGAAAACGCTATTCAGGAGCTGAAAAGCACTTTAAAGCAATAAAAGGAGGAAAGACTCAAAACTGGGAATCTGCTGGCTTAATCTTGTCAGTAGCATGGATTAAGTGATTTACAGTTGATTTGAGTCAGTATGGCCTGTTTAGGCTCAAATCTAAGTCAAAGTCATGTAATGTGAACTAGTACAATGCCAAACATTGTAAATTCATAGAAAACGCTTTTCAGTAGCTGAAAAGCACTTTAAAGCAATAAAAGGAGGAAAGACTCAAAACTGGGAATCTACTGGCTTAATCTTGTCAGTAGCATGGATTAAGTGATTTACAGGTGATTTGAGTCAGTTTGGCCTGTTTAGGCTGAAATCTAAATCAAAGTCATGTAATGTGAACTAGTACAATGCCAAACATTGTAAATTCATAGAAAACGCTTTTCAGTAGCTGAAAAGCACTTTAAAGCAATAAAAGAATGAAAGTCTCAAACTCGGAATCTCATGGCTTAATCTTGTCAGTAGCATGGATTAAGTGATTAAAGGTGATTTGAGTCAGTGTGGCCTGTTTTAGGCTGAAGTCAAAGTCATGTAATGTGAACTAGTACAATGCCAAACATTGTAAATTCATAGAAAACGCTATTCAGGAGCTGAAAAGCACTTTAAAGCAATAAAAGGAGGAAAGACTCAAAACTGGGAATCTACTGGCTTAATCTTGTCAGTAGCATGGATTAAGTGATTTACAGGTGATTTGAGTCAGTTTGGCCTGTTTAGGCTGAAATCTAAATCAAAGTCATGTAATGTGAACTAGTACAATGCCAAACATTGTAAATGAATTGAAAACGCTATTCAGGAGCTGAAAACCACTTTAAAGCAATAAAAGAAGGAAAGACTCAAAACTAGGAATCTAATGTCTTATTCTTGTCAGTAGCATGGATTTAAGTGATTTACAGTTGATTTGAGTCAGTTTGGCCTGTTTAGGCTGAAATATAAGTCAAAGTCATGTAATGTGAACTAGTACAATTCCAAACATTGTAAATTCTTAGAAAACGCTATTCAGGAGCTGAAAACCACTTTAAAGCAATAAAAGAAGGAAAGACTCAGAACTGGGAATCTAATGTCTTAATCTTGTCAGTAGCATGGATTAAGTGATTTACAGTTGATTTGAGTCAGTATGGCCTGTTTAGGCTCAAATGTAAGTCAAAGTCATGTAATGTGAACTAGTACAATGCCAAACATTGTAAATTCATAGAAAACGCTTTTCAGTAGCTGAAAAGCACTTTAAAGCAATAAAAGTAGGAAAGACTCAAAACTAGTAATCTAATGTCTTATTCTTGTCAGTAGCATGGATTTAAGTGATTTACAGTTGATTTGAGTCACTATGGCCTGTTTAGGCTCAAATGTAAGTCAAAGTCATGTAATGTGAACTAGTACAATGCCAAACATTGTAAATTCATAGAAAACGCTTTTCAGTAGCTGAAAAGCACTTTAAAGCAATAAAAGGAGGAAAGACTCAAAACTGGGAATCTACTGGCTTAATCTTGTCAGTAGCATGGATTAAGTGATTTACAGGTGATTTGAGTCAGTTTGGCCTGTTTAGGCTGAAATCTAAATCAAAGTCATGTAATGTGAACTAGTACAATGCCAAACATTGTAAATGCATTGAAAACGCTATTCAGGAGCTGAAAACCACTTTAAAGCAATAAAAGAAGGAAAGACTCAAAACTAGGAATCTAATGTCTTATTCTTGTCAGTAGCATGGATTTAAGTGATTTACAGGTTATTTGAGTCAGTGTGGCCTGTTTTAGGCTGAAATCTAAGTCAAATTCATGTAATGAACTAGTACAATGCCAAACATGGTCAATTCATAGAAAACGCTTTTCAGTAGCTGAAAAGCACTTTAAAGCAATAAAAGAATGAAAGTCTCAAAACTAGGAATCTAATGGCTTAATCTTGTCAGTAGCATGGATTAAGTGATTTACAGTTGATTTGAGTCACTATGGCCTGTTTAGGCTCGAATCTAAGTCAAAGTCATGTAATGTGAACTAGTACAATGCCAAACATTGTAAATTCATAGAAAACGCTTTTCAGTAGCTGAAAAGCACTTTAAAGCAATAAAAGAATGAAAGTCTCAAACTCGGAATCTCATGGCTTAATCTTGTCAGTAGCATGGATTAAGTGATTAAAGGTGATTTGAGTCAGTGTGGCCTGTTTTAGGCTGAAGTCAAAGTCATGTAATGTGAACTAGTACAATGCCAAACATTGTAAATTCATAGAAAACGCTATTCAGGAGCTGAAAAGCACTTTAAAGCAATAAAAGGAGGAAAGACTCAAAACTGGGAATCTACTGGCTTAATCTTGTCAGTAGCATGGATTAAGTGATTTACAGTTGATTTGAGTCAGTATGGCCTGTTTAGGCTCAAATCTAAGTCAAAGTCATGTAATGTGAACTAGTACAATGCCAAACATTGTAAATTCATAGAAAACGCTTTTCAGTAGCTGAAAAGCACTTTAAAGCAATAAAAGAAGGAAAGACTCAAAACTAGGAATCTAATGTCTTATTCTTGTCAGTAGCATGGATTTAAGTGATTTACAGTTGATTTGAATCAGTGTGTCCTGTTTTAGGCTGAAATCTAACTCAAAGTCATGTAATGTGAACTAGTACAATGCCAAACAATGTAATTGCATTGAAAACGTTATTCAGGAGCTGAAAAGCACTTTAAAGCAATAAAAGAAGGAAAGACTCAGAACTGGGAATCTAATGTCTTAATCTTGTCAGTAGCATGGATTAAGTGATTTACAGTTGATTTGAGTCAGTATGGCCTGTTTAGGCTCAAATGTAAGTCAAAGTCATGTAATGTGAACTAGTACAATGCCAAACATTGTAAATTCATAGAAAACGCTTTTCAGTAGCTGAAAAGCACTTTAAAGCAATAAAAGGAGGAAAGACTCAAAACTAGTAAACTAATGTCTTATTCTTGTCAGTAGCATGGATTTAAGTGATTTACAGTTGATTTGAGTCACTATGGCCTGTTTAGGCTCAAATCTAAGTCAAAGTCATGTAATGTGAACTAGTACAATGCCAAACATTGTAAATTCATAGAAAACGCTTTTCAGTAGCTGAAAAGCACTTTAAAGCAATAAAAGAAGGAAAGACTCAAAACTAGTAATCTAATGTCTTATACTTGTCAGTAGCATGGATTTAAGTGATTTACAGTTGATTTGAGTCAGTTTGGCCTGTTTAGGCTGAAATATAAGTCAAAGTCATGTAATGTGAACTAGTACAATTCCAAACATTGTAAATTCTTAGAAAACGCTATTCAGGAGCTGAAAACCACTTTAAAGCAATAAAAGAAGGAAAGACTCAGAACTGGGAATCTAATGTCTTAATCTTGTCAGTAGCATGGATTAAGTGATTTACAGTTGATTTGAATCAGTATGGCCTGTTTAGGCTCAAATGTAAGTCAAAGTCATGTAATGTGAACTAGTACAATGCCAAACATTGTAAATTCATAGAAAACGCTTTTCAGGAGCTGAAAAGCACTTTAAAGCAATAAAAGAAGGAAAGACTCAGAACTGGGAATCTAATGTCTTAATCTTGTCAGTAGCATGGATTAAGTGATTTACAGTTGATTTGAGTCAGTATGGCCTGTTTAGGCTCAAATGTAAGTCAAAGTCATGTAATGTGAACTAGTACAATGCCAAACATTGTAAATTCATAGAAAACGCTTTTCAGTAGCTGAAAAGCACTTTAAAGCAATAAAAGGAGGAAAGACTCAAAACTAGTAAACTAATGTCTTATTCTTGTCAGTAGCATGGATTTAAGTGATTTACAGTTGATTTGAGTCACTATGGCCTGTTTAGGCTCAAATCTAAGTCAAAGTCATGTAATGTGAACTAGTACAATGCCAAACATTGTAAATTCATAGAAAACGCTTTTCAGTAGCTGAAAAGCACTTTAAAGCAATAAAAGAAGGAAAGACTCAAAACTAGTAATCTAATGTCTTATACTTGTCAGTAGCATGGATTTAAGTGATTTACAGTTGATTTGAGTCAGTTTGGCCTGTTTAGGCTGAAATATAAGTCAAAGTCATGTAATGTGAACTAGTACAATTCCAAACATTGTAAATTCTTAGAAAACGCTATTCAGGAGCTGAAAACCACTTTAAAGCAATAAAAGAAGGAAAGACTCAGAACTGGGAATCTAATGTCTTAATCTTGTCAGTAGCATGGATTAAGTGATTTACAGTTGATTTGAATCAGTATGGCCTGTTTAGGCTCAAATGTAAGTCAAAGTCATGTAATGTGAACTAGTACAATGCCAAACATTGTAAATTCATAGAAAACGCTTTTCAGTAGCTGAAAAGCACTTTAAAGCAATAAAAGGAGGAAAGACTCAAAACTGGGAATCTACTGGCTTAATCTTGTCAGTAGCATGGATTAAGTGATTTACAGGTGATTTGAGTCAGTTTGGCCTGTTTAGGCTGAAATCTAAATCAAAGTCATGTAATGTGAACTAGTACAATGCCAAACATTGTAAATGCATTGAAAACGCTATTCAGGAGCTGAAAACCACTTTAAAGCAATAAAAGAAGGAAAGACTCAAAACTAGGAATCTAATGTCTTATTCTTGTCAGTAGCATGGATTTAAGTGATTTACAGGTTATTTGAGTCAGTGTGGCCTGTTTTAGGCTGAAATCTAAGTCAAATTCATGTAATGAACTAGTACAATGCCAAACATGGTCAATTCATAGAAAACGCTTTTCAGTAGCTGAAAAGCACTTTAAAGCAATAAAAGAATGAAAGTCTCAAAACTAGGAATCTAATGGCTTAATCTTGTCAGTAGCATGGATTAAGTGATTTACAGTTGATTTGAGTCACTATGGCCTGTTTAGGCTCGAATCTAAGTCAAAGTCATGTAATGTGAACTAGTACAATGCCAAACATTGTAAATTCATAGAAAACGCTTTTCAGTAGCTGAAAAGCACTTTAAAGCAATAAAAGAATGAAAGTCTCAAACTCGGAATCTCATGGCTTAATCTTGTCAGTAGCATGGATTAAGTGATTAAAGGTGATTTGAGTCAGTGTGGCCTGTTTTAGGCTGAAGTCAAAGTCATGTAATGTGAACTAGTACAATGCCAAACATTGTAAATTCATAGAAAACGCTATTCAGGAGCTGAAAAGCACTTTAAAGCAATAAAAGGAGGAAAGACTCAAAACTGGGAATCTACTGGCTTAATCTTGTCAGTAGCATGGATTAAGTGATTTACAGTTGATTTGAGTCAGTATGGCCTGTTTAGGCTCAAATCTAAGTCAAAGTCATGTAATGTGAACTAGTACAATGCCAAACATTGTAAATTCATAGAAAACGCTTTTCAGTAGCTGAAAAGCACTTTAAAGCAATAAAAGAAGGAAAGACTCAAAACTAGGAATCTAATGTCTTATTCTTGTCAGTAGCATGGATTTAAGTGATTTACAGTTGATTTGAATCAGTGTGTCCTGTTTTAGGCTGAAATCTAACTCAAAGTCATGTAATGTGAACTAGTACAATGCCAAACAATGTAATTGCATTGAAAACGTTATTCAGGAGCTGAAAAGCACTTTAAAGCAATAAAAGAAGGAAAGACTCAGAACTGGGAATCTAATGTCTTAATCTTGTCAGTAGCATGGATTAAGTGATTTACAGTTGATTTGAGTCAGTATGGCCTGTTTAGGCTCAAATGTAAGTCAAAGTCATGTAATGTGAACTAGTACAATGCCAAACATTGTAAATTCATAGAAAACGCTTTTCAGTAGCTGAAAAGCACTTTAAAGCAATAAAAGGAGGAAAGACTCAAAACTAGTAAACTAATGTCTTATTCTTGTCAGTAGCATGGATTTAAGTGATTTACAGTTGATTTGAGTCACTATGGCCTGTTTAGGCTCAAATCTAAGTCAAAGTCATGTAATGTGAACTAGTACAATGCCAAACATTGTAAATTCATAGAAAACGCTTTTCAGTAGCTGAAAAGCACTTTAAAGCAATAAAAGAAGGAAAGACTCAAAACTAGTAATCTAATGTCTTATACTTGTCAGTAGCATGGATTTAAGTGATTTACAGTTGATTTGAGTCAGTTTGGCCTGTTTAGGCTGAAATATAAGTCAAAGTCATGTAATGTGAACTAGTACAATTCCAAACATTGTAAATTCTTAGAAAACGCTATTCAGGAGCTGAAAACCACTTTAAAGCAATAAAAGAAGGAAAGACTCAGAACTGGGAATCTAATGTCTTAATCTTGTCAGTAGCATGGATTAAGTGATTTACAGTTGATTTGAATCAGTATGGCCTGTTTAGGCTCAAATGTAAGTCAAAGTCATGTAATGTGAACTAGTACAATGCCAAACATTGTAAATTCATAGAAAACGCTTTTCAGTAGCTGAAAAGCACTTTAAAGCAATAAAAGGAGGAAAGACTCAAAACTGGGAATCTACTGGCTTAATCTTGTCAGTAGCATGGATTAAGTGATTTACAGGTGATTTGAGTCAGTTTGGCCTGTTTAGGCTGAAATCTAAATCAAAGTCATGTAATGTGAACTAGTACAATGCCAAACATTGTAAATGCATTGAAAACGCTATTCAGGAGCTGAAAACCACTTTAAAGCAATAAAAGAAGGAAAGACTCAAAACTAGGAATCTAATGTCTTATTCTTGTCAGTAGCATGGATTTAAGTGATTTACAGGTTATTTGAGTCAGTGTGGCCTGTTTTAGGCTGAAATCTAAGTCAAATTCATGTAATGAACTAGTACAATGCCAAACATGGTCAATTCATAGAAAACGCTTTTCAGTAGCTGAAAAGCACTTTAAAGCAATAAAAGAATGAAAGTCTCAAAACTAGGAATCTAATGGCTTAATCTTGTCAGTAGCATGGATTAAGTGATTTACAGTTGATTTGAGTCACTATGGCCTGTTTAGGCTCGAATCTAAGTCAAAGTCATGTAATGTGAACTAGTACAATGCCAAACATTGTAAATTCATAGAAAACGCTTTTCAGTAGCTGAAAAGCACTTTAAAGCAATAAAAGAATGAAAGTCTCAAACTCGGAATCTCATGGCTTAATCTTGTCAGTAGCATGGATTAAGTGATTAAAGGTGATTTGAGTCAGTGTGGCCTGTTTTAGGCTGAAGTCAAAGTCATGTAATGTGAACTAGTACAATGCCAAACATTGTAAATTCATAGAAAACGCTATTCAGGAGCTGAAAAGCACTTTAAAGCAATAAAAGGAGGAAAGACTCAAAACTGGGAATCTACTGGCTTAATCTTGTCAGTAGCATGGATTAAGTGATTTACAGTTGATTTGAGTCAGTATGGCCTGTTTAGGCTCAAATCTAAGTCAAAGTCATGTAATGTGAACTAGTACAATGCCAAACATTGTAAATTCATAGAAAACGCTTTTCAGTAGCTGAAAAGCACTTTAAAGCAATAAAAGAAGGAAAGACTCAAAACTAGTAATCTAATGTCTTATACTTGTCAGTAGCATGGATTTAAGTGATTTACAGTTGATTTGAGTCAGTTTGGCCTGTTTAGGCTGAAATATAAGTCAAAGTCATGTAATGTGAACTAGTACAATTCCAAACATTGTAAATTCTTAGAAAACGCTATTCAGGAGCTGAAAAGCACTTTAAAGCAATAAAAGAAGGAAAGACTCAGAACTGGGAATCTAATGTCTTAATCTTGTCAGTAGCATGGATTAAGGTATTTACAGTTGATTTGAGTCAGTATGGCCTGTTTAGGCTCAAATATAAGTCAAAGTCATGTAATGTGAACTAGTACAATGCCAAACATTGTAAATGCATTGAAAACGCTATTCAGGAGCTGAAAACCACTTTAAAGCAATAAAAGAAGGAAAGACTCAGAACTGGGAATCTAATGTCTTAATCTTGTCAGTAGCATGGATTTAAGTGATTTACAGTTGATTTGAGTCAGTTTGGCCTGTTTAGGCTGAAATATAAGTCAAAGTCATGTAATGTGAACTAGTACAATTCCAAACATTGTAAATTCTTAGAAAACGCTTTTCAGTAGCTGAAAAGCACTTTAAAGCAATAAAAGAAGGAAAGACTCAAAACTAGTAATCTAATGTCTTATACTTGTCAGTAGCATGGATTTAAGTAATTTACAGTTGATTTGAGTCAGTGTGGCCTGTTTTAGGCTGAAATCTAAGTCAAATTCATGTAATGAACTAGTACAATGCCAAACATGGTCAATTCATAGAAAACGCTTTTCAGTAGCTGAAAAGCACTTTAAAGCAATAAAAGAATGAAAGTCTCAAAACTAGGAATCTAATGGCTTAATCTTGTCAGTAGCATGGATTAAGTGATTTACAGTTGATTTGAGTCACTATGGCCTGTTTAGGCTCAAATGTAAGTCAAAGTCATGTAATGTGAACTAGTACAATGCCAAACATTGTAAATTCATAGAAAACGCTTTTCAGTAGCTGAAAAGCACTTTAAAGCAATAAAAGTAGGAAAGACTCAAAACTAGTAAACTAATGTCTTATTCTTGTCAGTAGCATGGATTTAAGTGATTTACAGTTGATTTGAGTCACTATGGCCTGTTTAGGCTCAAATCTAAGTCAAAGTCATGTAATGTGAACTAGTACAATGCCAAACATTGTAAATTCATAGAAAACGCTTTTCAGTAGCTGAAAAGCACTTTAAAGCAATAAAAGGAGGAAAGACTCAAAACTAGTAAACTAATGTCTTATTCTTGTCAGTAGCATGGATTTAAGTGATTTACAGTTGATTTGAGTCACTATGGCCTGTTTAGGCTCAAATCTAAGTCAAAGTCATGTAATGTGAACTAGTACAATGCCAAACATTGTAAATTCATAGAAAACGCTTTTCAGTAGCTGAAAAGCACTTTAAAGCAATAAAAGAAGGAAAGACTCAAAACTAGTAATCTAATGTCTTATACTTGTCAGTAGCATGGATTTAAGTGATTTACAGTTGATTTGAGTCAGTTTGGCCTGTTTAGGCTGAAATATAAGTCAAAGTCATGTAATGTGAACTAGTACAATTCCAAACATTGTAAATTCTTAGAAAACGCTATTCAGGAGCTGAAAACCACTTTAAAGCAATAAAAGAAGGAAAGACTCAGAACTGGGAATCTAATGTCTTAATCTTGTCAGTAGCATGGATTAAGTGATTTACAGTTGATTTGAATCAGTATGGCCTGTTTAGGCTCAAATGTAAGTCAAAGTCATGTAATGTGAACTAGTACAATGCCAAACATTGTAAATTCATAGAAAACGCTTTTCAGGAGCTGAAAAGCACTTTAAAGCAATAAAAGAAGGAAAGACTCAGAACTGGGAATCTAATGTCTTAATCTTGTCAGTAGCATGGATTAAGTGATTTACAGTTGATTTGAGTCAGTATGGCCTGTTTAGGCTCAAATGTAAGTCAAAGTCATGTAATGTGAACTAGTACAATGCCAAACATTGTAAATTCATAGAAAACGCTTTTCAGTAGCTGAAAAGCACTTTAAAGCAATAAAAGGAGGAAAGACTCAAAACTAGTAAACTAATGTCTTATTCTTGTCAGTAGCATGGATTTAAGTGATTTACAGTTGATTTGAGTCACTATGGCCTGTTTAGGCTCAAATCTAAGTCAAAGTCATGTAATGTGAACTAGTACAATGCCAAACATTGTAAATTCATAGAAAACGCTTTTCAGTAGCTGAAAAGCACTTTAAAGCAATAAAAGAAGGAAAGACTCAAAACTAGTAATCTAATGTCTTATACTTGTCAGTAGCATGGATTTAAGTGATTTACAGTTGATTTGAGTCAGTTTGGCCTGTTTAGGCTGAAATATAAGTCAAAGTCATGTAATGTGAACTAGTACAATTCCAAACATTGTAAATTCTTAGAAAACGCTATTCAGGAGCTGAAAACCACTTTAAAGCAATAAAAGAAGGAAAGACTCAGAACTGGGAATCTAATGTCTTAATCTTGTCAGTAGCATGGATTAAGTGATTTACAGTTGATTTGAATCAGTATGGCCTGTTTAGGCTCAAATGTAAGTCAAAGTCATGTAATGTGAACTAGTACAATGCCAAACATGGTCAATTCATACAAAACGCTTTTCAGTAGCTGAAAAGCACTTTAAAGCAATAAAAGAATGAAAGTCTCAAAACTAGGAATCTACTGGCTTAATCTTGTCAGTAGCATGGATTAAGTGATTTACAGTTGATTTGAGTCACTATGGCCTGTTTAGGCTCGAATCTAAGTCAAAGTCATGTAATGTGAACTAGTACAATGCCAAACATTGTAAATTCATAGAAAACGCTTTTCAGTAGCTGAAAAGCACTTTAAAGCAATAAAAGAATGAAAGTCTCAAACTCGGAATCTCATGGCTTAATCTTGTCAGTAGCATGGATTAAGTGATTAAAGGTGATTTGAGTCAGTGTGGCCTGTTTTAGGCTGAAGTCAAAGTCATGTAATGTGAACTAGTACAATGCCAAACATTGTAAATTCATAGAAAACGCTATTCAGGAGCTGAAAAGCACTTTAAAGCAATAAAAGGAGGAAAGACTCAAAACTGGGAATCTGCTGGCTTAATCTTGTCAGTAGCATGGATTAAGTGATTTACAGTTGATTTGAGTCAGTATGGCCTGTTTAGGCTCAAATCTAAGTCAAAGTCATGTAATGTGAACTAGTACAATGCCAAACATTGTAAATTCATAGAAAACGCTTTTCAGTAGCTGAAAAGCACTTTAAAGCAATAAAAGAATGAAAGTCTCAAACTCGGTATCTCATGGCTTAATCTTGTCAGTAGCATGGATTAAGTGATTAAAGGTGATTTGAGTTAGTGTGGCCTGTTTTAGGCTGAAGTCAAAGTCATGTAATGTGAACTAGTACAATGCCAAACATTGTAAATTCATAGAAAACGCTATTCAGGAGCTGAAAAGCACTTTAAAGCAATAAAAGGAGGAAAGACTCAAAACTGGGAATCTACTGGCTTAATCTTGTCAGTAGCATGGATTAAGTGATTTACAGGTGATTTGAGTCACTATGGCCTGTTTAGGCTCAAATCTAAGTCAAAGTCATGTAATGTGAACTAGTACAATGCCAAACATTGTAAATTCATAGAAAACGCTTTTCAGTAGCTGAAAAGCACTTTAAAGCAATAAAAGAAGGAAAGACTCAAAACTAGTAATCTAATGTCTTATACTTGTCAGTAGCATGGATTTAAGTGATTTACAGTTGATTTGAGTCAGTTTGGCCTGTTTAGGCTGAAATATAAGTCAAAGTCATGTAATGTGAACTAGTACAATGCCAAACATTGTAAATTCATAGAAAACGCTTTTCAGTAGCTGAAAAGCACTTTAAAGCAATAAAAGAAGGAAAGACTCAAAACTGGGAATCTACTGGCTTAATCTTGTCAGTAGCATGGATTAAGTGATTTACAGTTGATTTGAGTCAGTGTGGCCTGTTTAGGCTGAAGTCAAAGTCATGTAATGTGAACTAGTACAATGCCAAACATTGTAAATTCATAGAAAACGCTTTTCAGTAGCTGAAAAGCACTTTAAGGCAATAAAAGAAGGAAAGACTCAAAACTAGGAATCTAATGTCTTATTCTTGTCAGTATTATGGATTTAAGTGATTTACAGTTGATTTGAGTCACTATGGCCTGTTTAGACTCAAATCTAAGTCAAAGTCATGTAATGTGAACTAGTACAATGCCAAACATTGTAAATTCATAGAAAACGCTTTTCAGTAGCTGAAAAGCACTTTAAAGCAATAAAAGAAGGAAAGACTCAAAACTAGTAATCTAATGTCTTATACTTGTCAGTAGCATGGATTTAAGTGATTTACAGTTGATTTGAGTCAGTTTGGCCTGTTTAGGCTGAAATATAAGTCAAAGTCATGTAATGTGAACTAGTACAATTCCAAACATTGTAAATTCTTAGAAAACGCTATTCAGGAGCTGAAAACCACTTTAAAGCAATAAAAGAAGGAAAGACTCAGAACTGGGAATCTAATGTCTTAATCTTGTCAGTAGCATGGATTAAGTGATTTACAGTTGATTTGAGTCAGTATGGCCTGTTTAGGCTCAAATGTAAGTCAAAGTCATGTAATGTGAACTAGTACAATGCCAAACATTGTAAATTCATAGAAAACGCTTTTCAGTATCTGAAAAGCACTTTAAAGCAATAAAAGGAGGAAAGACTCAAAACTGGGAATCTAATGTCTTAATCTTGTCAGTAGCATGGATTAAGTGATTTACAGTTGATTTGAGTCAGTATGGCCTGTTTAGGCTCAAATGTAAGTCAAAGTCATGTAATGTGAACTAGTACAATGCCAAACATTGTAAATTCATAGAAAACGCTTTTCAGTAGCTGAAAAGCACTTTAAAGCAATAAAAGAATGAAAGTCTCAAACTCGGTATCTCATGGCTTAATCTTGTCAGTAGCATGGATTAAGTGATTAAAGGTGATTTGAGTTAGTGTGGCCTGTTTTAGGCTGAAGTCAAAGTCATGTAATGTGAACTAGTACAATGCCAAACATTGTAAATTCATAGAAAACGCTATTCAGGAGCTGAAAAGCACTTTAAAGCAATAAAAGGAGGAAAGACTCAAAACTGGGAATCTACTGGCTTAATCTTGTCAGTAGCATGGATTAAGTGATTTACAGGTGATTTGAGTCAGTTTGGCCTGTTTAGGCTTAAATCTAAATCAAAGTCATGTAATGTGAACTAGTACAATGCCAAACATTGTAAATGCATTGAAAACGCTATTCAGGAGCTGAAAACCACTTTAAAGCAATAAAAGAAGGAAAGACTCAAAACTAGGAATCTAATGTCTTATTCTTGTCAGTAGCATGGATTTAAGTGATTTACAGTTGATTTGAGTCAGTTTGGCCTGTTTAGGCTGAAATATAAGTCAAAGTCATGTAATGTGAACTAGTACAATTCCAAACATTGTAAATTCTTAGAAAACGCTATTCAGGAGCTGAAAACCACTTTAAAGCAATAAAAGAAGGAAAGACTCAGAACTGGGAATCTAATGTCTTAATCTTGTCAGTAGCATGGATTAAGTGATTTACAGTTGATTTGAGTCAGTATGGCCTGTTTAGGCTCAAATGTAAGTCAAAGTCATGTAATGTGAACTAGTACAATGCCAAACATTGTAAATTCATAGAAAACGCTTTTCAGTAGCTGAAAAGCACTTTAAAGCAATAAAAGAAGGAAAGACTCAAAACTAGTAATCTAATGTCTTATTCTTGTCAGTAGCATGGATTTAAGTGATTTACAGTTGATTTGAGTCACTATGGCCTGTTTAGGCTCAAATCTAAGTCAAAGTCATGTAATGTGAACTAGTACAATGCCAAACATTGTAAATTCATTGAAAACAATATTCAGGAGCTGAAAACCACTTTAAAGCAATAAAAGAAGGAAAGACTCAGAACTGGGAATCTAATGTCTTAATCTTGTCAGTAGCATGGATTAAGTGATTTACAGTTGATTTGAGTCAGTATGGCCTGTTTAGGCTCAAATCTAAGTCAAAGTCATGTAATGTGAACTAGTACAATGCCAAACATTGTAAATTCATAGAAAACGCTTTTCAGTAGCTGAAAAGCACTTTAAGGCAATAAAAGAAGGAAAGACTCAAAACTAGGAATCTAATGTCTTATTCTTGTCAGTAGCATGGATTTAAGTGATTTACAGTTGATTTGAGTCACTATGGCCTGTTTAGGCTCAAATCTAAGTCAAAGTCATGTAATGTGAACTAGTACAATGCCAAACATTGTAAATTCATAGAAAACGCTTTTCAGTAGCTGAAAAGCACTTTAAAGCAATAAAAGAAGGAAAGACTCAAAACTAGTAATCTAATGTCTTATACTTGTCAGTAGCATGGATTTAAGTGATTTACAGTTGATTTGAGTCAGTTTGGCCTGTTTAGGCTGAAATATAAGTCAAAGTCATGTAATGTGAACTAGTACAATTCCAAACATTGTAAATTCTTAGAAAACGCTATTCAGGAGCTGAAAACCACTTTAAAGCAATAAAAGAAGGAAAGACTCAGAACTGGGAATCTAATGTCTTAATCTTGTCAGTAGCATGGATTAAGTGATTTACAGTTGATTTGAGTCAGTATGGCCTGTTTAGGCTCAAATGTAAGTCAAAGTCATGTAATGTGAACTAGTACAATGCCAAACATTGTAAATTCATAGAAAACGCTTTTCAGTAGCTGAAAAGCACTTTAAAGCAATAAAAGGAGGAAAGACTCAAAACTGGGAATCTACTGGCTTAATCTTGTCAGTAGCATGGATTAAGTGATTTACAGGTGATTTGAGTCAGTTTGGCCTGTTTAGGCTGAAATCTAAATCAAAGTCATGTAATGTGAACTAGTACAATGCCAAACATTGTAAATGCATTGAAAACGCTATTCAGGAGCTGAAAACCACTTTAAAGCAATAAAAGAAGGAAAGACTCAAAACTAGGAATCTAATGTCTTATTCTTGTCAGTAGCATGGATTTAAGTGATTTACAGGTTATTTGAGTCAGTGTGGCCTGTTTTAGGCTGAAATCTAAGTCAAATTCATGTAATGAACTAGTACAATGCCAAACATGGTCAATTCATAGAAAACGCTTTTCAGTAGCTGAAAAGCACTTTAAAGCAATAAAAGAATGAAAGTCTCAAAACTAGGAATCTAATGGCTTAATCTTGTCAGTAGCATGGATTAAGTGATTTACAGTTGATTTGAGTCACTATGGCCTGTTTAGGCTCAAATGTAAGTCAAAGTCATGTAATGTGAACTAGTACAATGCCAAACATTGTAAATTCATAGAAAACGCTTTTCAGTAGCTGAAAAGCACTTTAAAGCAATAAAAGTAGGAAAGACTCAAAACTAGTAAACTAATGTCTTATTCTTGTCAGTAGCATGGATTTAAGTGATTTACAGTTGATTTGAGTCACTATGGCCTGTTTAGGCTCAAATCTAAGTCAAAGTCATGTAATGTGAACTAGTACAATGCCAAACATTGTAAATTCATAGAAAACGCTTTTCAGTAGCTGAAAAGCACTTTAAAGCAATAAAAGAAGGAAAGACTCAAAACTAGTAATCTAATGTCTTATACTTGTCAGTAGCATGGATTTAAGTAATTTACAGTTGATTTGAGTCAGTATGGCCTGTTTAGGCTCAAATGTAAGTCAAAGTCATGTAATGTGAACTAGTACAATGCCAAACATTGTAAATTCATAGAAAACGCTTTTCAGTAGCTGAAAAGCACTTTAAAGCAATAAAAGGAGGAAAGACTCAAAACTGGGAATCTAATGTCTTATTCTTGTCAGTAGCATGGATTAAGTGATTTACAGGTGATTTGAGTCAGTGTGGCCTGTTTTAGGCTGAAATCTAAGTCAAATTCATGTAATGAACTAGTGCAATGCCAAACATGGTCAATTCATAGAAAACGCTTTTCAGTAGCTGAAAAGCACTTTAAAGCAATAAAAGAATGAAAGTCTCAAAACTAGGAATCTAATGGCTTAATCTTGTCAGTAGCATGAATTAAGTGATTTACAGTTGATTTGAGTCACTATGGCCTGTTTAGGCTCGAATCTAAGTCAAAGTCATGTAATGTGAACTAGTACAATGCCAAACATTGTAAATTCATAGAAAACGCTTTTCAGTAGCTGAAAAGCACTTTAAAGCAATAAAAGAATGAAAGTCTCAAACTCGGAATCTCATGGCTTAATCTTGTCAGTAGCATGGATTAAGTGATTAAAGGTGATTTGAGTCAGTGTGGCCTGTTTTAGGCTGAAGTCAAAGTCATATGTAATGTGAACTAGTACAATGCCAAACATTGTAAATTCATAGAAAACGCTATTCAGGAGCTGAAAAGCACTTTAAAGCAATAAAAGAAGGAAAGACTCAAAACTAGTAATCTAATGTCTTATACTTGTCAGTAGCATGGATTTAAGTGATTTACAGGTGATTTGAGTCAGTTTGGCCTGTTTAGGCTGAAATATAAGTCAAAGTCATGTAATGTGAACTAGTACAATTCCAAACATTGTAAATTCTTAGAAAACGCTATTCAGGAGCTGAAAACCACTTTAAAGCAATAAAAGAAGGAAAGACTCAGAACTGGGAATCTAATGTCTTATTCTTGTCAGTAGCATGGATTTAAGTGATTTACAGTTGATTTGAGTCACTATGGCCTGTTTAGGCTCAAATCTAAGTCAAAGTCATGTAATGTGAACTAGTACAATGCCAAACATTGTAAATTCATAGAAAACGCTTTTCAGTAGCTGAAAAGCACTTTAAAGCAATAAAAGAAGGAAAGACTCAAAACTAGGAATCTAATGTCTTATTCTTGTCAGTAGCATGGATTTAAGTGATTTACAGTTGATTTGAATCAGTGTGGCCTGTTTTAGGCTGAAATCTAACTCAAAGTCATGTAATGTGAACTAGTACAATGCCAAACATTGTAAATTCATAGAAAACGCTTTTCAGTAGCTGAAAAGCACTTTAAAGCAATAAAAGGAGGAAAGACTCAAAACTGGGAATCTAATGTCTTATTCTTGTCAGTAGCATGGATTAAGTGATTTACAGTTGATTTGAGTCACTATGGCCTGTTTAGGCTCGAATCTAAGTCAAAGTCATGTAATGTGAACTAGTACAATGCCAAACATTGTAAATTCATAGAAAACGCTTTTCAGTAGCTGAAAAGCACTTTAAAGCAATAAAAGAATGAAAGTCTCAAACTCGGAATCTCATGGCTTAATCTTGACAGTAGCATGGATTAAGTGATTAAAGGTGATTTGAGTCAGTGTGGCCTGTTTTAGGCTGAAGTCAAAGTCATGTAATGTGAACTAGTACAATGCCAAACATTGTAAATTCATAGAAAACGCTTTTCAGGAGCTGAAAAGCACTTTAAAGCAATAAAAGAATGATAGTCTCAAAACTAGGAATCTAATGGCTTAATCTTGTCAGTAGCATGGATTAAGTGATTTACAGTTGATTTGAGTCACTATGGCCTGTTTAGGCTCGAATCTAAGTCAAAGTCATGTAATGTGAACTAGTACAATGCCAAACATTGTAAATTCATAGAAAACGCTATTCAGGAGCTGAAAACCACTTTAAAGCAATAAAAGAAGGAAAGACTCAGAACTGGGAATCTAATGTCTTAATCTTGTCAGTAGCATGGATTAAGTGATTTACAGTTGATTTGAGTCACTATGGCCTGTTTAGGCTCAAATCTAAGTCAAAGTCATGTAATGTGAACTAGTACAATGCCAAACATTGTAAATTCATAGAAAACGCTTTTCAGTAGCTGAAAAGCACTTTAAAGCAATAAAAGAAGGAAAGACTCAAAACTAGTAATCTAATGTCTTATACTTGTCATTAGCATGGATTTCAGTGATTTACAGTTGATTTGAGTCAGTTTGGCCTGTTTAGGCTGAAATATAAGTCAAAGTCATGTAATGTGAACTAGTACAATTCCAAACATTGTAAATTCTTAGAAAACGCTATTCAGGAGCTGAAAACCACTTTAAAGCAATAAAAGAAGGAAAGACTCAGAACTGGGAATCTAATGTCTTAATCTTGTCAGTAGCATGGATTAAGTGATTTACAGTTGATTTGAGTCAGTATGGCCTGTTTAGGCTCAAATCTAAGTCAAAGTCATGTAATGTGAACTAGTACAATGCCAAACATTGTAAATTCATAGAAAACGCTTTTCAGTAGCTGAAAAGCACTTTAAAGCAATAAAAGGAGGAAAGACTCAGAACTGGGAATCTAATGTCTTAATCTTGTCAGTAGCATGGATTAAGTGATTTACAGTTGATTTGAGTCAGTATGGCCTGTTTAGGCTCAAATCTAAGTCAAAGTCATGTAATGTGAACTAGTACAATGCCAAACATTGTAAATTCATAGAAAACGCTTTTCAGTAGCTGAAAAGCACTTTAAAGCAATAAAAGGAGGAAAGACTCAGAACTGGGAATCTACTGGCTTAATCTTGTCAGTAGCATGGATTAAGTGATTTACAGGTGATTTGAGTCAGTTTGGCCTGTTTAGGCTGAAATCTAAATCAAAGTCATGTAATGTGAACTAGTACAATGCCAAACATTGTAAATGCATTGAAAACGCTATTCAGGAGCTGAAAACCACTTTAAAGCAATAAAAGAAGGAAAGACTCAAAACTAGGAATCTAATGTCTTAATCTTGTCAGTAGCATGGATTTAAGTGATTTACAGTTGATTTGAGTCACTATGGCCTGTTTAGGCTCAAATCTAAGTCAAAGTCATGTAATGTGAACTAGTACAATGCCAAACATTGTAAATTCATAGAAAACGCTTTTCAGTAGCTGAAAAGCACTTTAAAGCAATAAAAGAAGGAAAGACTCAAAACTAGTAATCTAATGTCTTATACTTGTCAGTAGCATGGATTTAAGTGATTTACAGTTGATTTGAGTCAGTTTGGCCTGTTTAGGCTGAAATATAAGTCAAAGTCATGTAATGTGAACTAGTACAATTCCAAACATTGTAAATTCTTAGAAAACGCTATTCAGGAGCTGAAAACCACTTTAAAGCAATAAAAGAAGGAAAGACTCAGAACTGGGAATCTAATGTCTTAATCTTGTCAGTAGCATGGATTAAGTGATTTACAGTTGATTTGAGTCAGTATGGCCTGTTTAGGCTCAAATGTAAGTCAAAGTCATGTAATGTGAACTAGTACAATGCCAAACATTGTAAATTCATAGAAAACGCTTTTCAGTAGCTGAAAAGCACTTTAAAGCAATAAAAGGAGGAAAGACTCAAAACTAGTAAACTAATGTCTTATTCTTGTCAGTAGCATGGATTTAAGTGATTTACAGTTGATTTGAGTCACTATGGCCTGTTTAGGCTCAAATCTAAGTCAAAGTCATGTAATGTGAACTAGTTCAATGCCAAACATTGTAAATTCATAGAAAACGCTTTTCAGTAGCTGAAAAGCACTTTAAAGCAATAAAAGAAGGAAAGACTCAAAACTAGTAATCTAATGTCTTATACTTGTCAGTAGCATGGATTTAAGTAATTTACAGTTGATTTGAGTCAGTTTGGCCTGTTTAGGCTGAAATATAAGTCAAAGTCATGTAATGTGAACTAGTACAATTCCAAACATTGTAAATTCTTAGAAAACGCTATTCAGGAGCTGAAAACCACTTTAAAGCAATAAAAGAAGGAAAGACTCAGAACTGGGAATCTAATGTCTTAATTTTGTCAGTAGCATGGATTAAGTGATTTACAGTTGATTTGAGTCACTATGGCCTGTTTAGGCTCAAATCTAAGTCAAAGTCATGTAATGTGAACTAGTACAATGCCAAACATTGTAAATTCATAGAAAACGCTTTTCAGTAGCTGAAAAGCACTTTAAAGCAATAAAAGAAGGAAAGACTCAAAACTAGTAATCTAATGTCTTATACTTGTCAGTAGCATGGATTTCAGTGATTTACAGTTGATTTGAGTCAGTTTGGCCTGTTTAGGCTGAAATATAAGTCAAAGTCATGTAATGTGAACTAGTACAATTCCAAACATTGTAAATTCTTAGAAAACGCTATTCAGGAGCTGAAAACCACTTTAAAGCAATAAAAGAAGGAAAGACTCAGAACTGGGAATCTAATGTCTTAATCTTGTCAGTAGCATGGATTAAGTGATTTACAGTTGATTTGAGTCAGTATGGCCTGTTTAGGCTCAAATGTAAGTCAAAGTCATGTAATGTGAACTAGTACAATGCCAAACATTGTAAATTCATAGAAAACGCTTTTCAGTAGCTGAAAAGCACTTTAAAGCAATAAAAGAAGGAAAGACTCAAAACTAGTAATCTAATGTCTTATACTTGTCAGTAGCATGGATTTAAGTAATTTACAGTTGATTTGAGTCAGTTTGGCCTGTTTAGGCTGAAATATAAGTCAAAGTCATGTAATGTGAACTAGTACAATTCCAAACATTGTAAATTCTTAGAAAACGCTATTCAGGAGCTGAAAACCACTTTAAAGCAATAAAAGAAGGAAAGACTCAGAACTGGGAATCTAATGTCTTAATCTTGTCAGTAGCATGGATTAAGTGATTTACAGTTGATTTGAGTCACTATGGCCTGTTTAGGCTCAAATCTAAGTCAAAGTCATGTAATGTGAACTAGTACAATGCCAAACATTGTAAATTCATAGAAAACGCTTTTCAGTAGCTGAAAAGCACTTTAAAGCAATAAAAGAAGGAAAGACTCAAAACTAGTAATCTAATGTCTTATACTTGTCATTAGCATGGATTTCAGTGATTTACAGTTGATTTGAGTCAGTTTGGCCTGTTTAGGCTGAAATATAAGTCAAAGTCATGTAATGTGAACTAGTACAATTCCAAACATTGTAAATTCTTAGAAAACGCTATTCAGGAGCTGAAAACCACTTTAAAGCAATAAAAGAAGGAAAGACTCAGAACTGGGAATCTAATGTCTTAATCTTGTCAGTAGCATGGATTAAGTGATTTACAGTTGATTTGAGTCAGTATGGCCTGTTTAGGCTCAAATCTAAGTCAAAGTCATGTAATGTGAACTAGTACAATGCCAAACATTGTAAATTCATAGAAAACGCTTTTCAGTAGCTGAAAAGCACTTTAAAGCAATAAAAGGAGGAAAGACTCAGAACTGGGAATCTACTGGCTTAATCTTGTCAGTAGCATGGATTAAGTGATTTACAGGTGATTTGAGTCAGTTTGGCCTGTTTAGGCTGAAATCTAAATCAAAGTCATGTAATGTGAACTAGTACAATGCCAAACATTGTAAATGCATTGAAAACGCTATTCAGGAGCTGAAAACCACTTTAAAGCAATAAAAGAAGGAAAGACTCAAAACTAGGAATCTAATGTCTTATTCTTGTCAGTAGCATGGATTTAAGTGATTTACAGGTTATTTGAGTCAGTGTGGCCTGTTTTAGGCTGAAATCTAAGTCAAATTCATGTAATGAACTAGTACAATGCCAAACATGGTCAATTCATAGAAAACGCTTTTCAGTAGCTGAAAAGCACTTTAAAGCAATAAAAGAATGAAAGTCTCAAAACTAGGAATCTAATGGCTTAATCTTGTCAGTAGCATGGATTAAGTGATTTACAGTTGATTTGAGTCACTATGGCCTGTTTAGGCTCGAATCTAAGTCAAAGTCATGTAATGTGAACTAGTACAATGCCAAACATTGTAAATTCATAGAAAACGCTTTTCAGTAGCTGAAAAGCACTTTAAAGCAATAAAAGAATGAAAGTCTCAAACTCGGAATCTCATGGCTTAATCTTGTCAGTAGCATGGATTAAGTGATTAAAGGTGATTTGAGTCAGTTTGGCCTGTTTAGGCTGAAATATAAGTCAAAGTCATGTAATGTGAACTAGTACAATTCCAAACATTGTAAATTCTTAGAAAACGCTATTCAGGAGCTGAAAACCACTTTAAAGCAATAAAAGAAGGAAAGACTCAGAACTGGGAATCTAATGTCTTAATCTTGTCAGTAGCATGGATTTAAGTGATTTACAGTTGATTTGAGTCACTATGGCCTGTTTAGGCTCAAATCTAAGTCAAAGTCATGTAATGTGAACTAGTACAATGCCAAACATTGTAAATTCATAGAAAACGCTTTTCAGTAGCTGAAAAGCACTTTAAAGCAATAAAAGAAGGAAAGACTCAAAACTAGTAATCTAATGTCTTATACTTGTCAGTAGCATGGATTTAAGTGATTTACAGTTGATTTGAGTCAGTTTGGCCTGTTTAGGCTGAAATATAAGTCAAAGTCATGTAATGTGAACTAGTACAATGCCAAACATTGTAAATTCATAGAAAACGCTTTTCAGTAGCTGAAAAGCACTTTAAAGCAATAAAAGGAGGAAAGACTCAAAACTAGTAAACTAATGTCTTATTCTTGTCAGTAGCATGGATTTAAGTGATTTACAGTTGATTTGAGTCACTATGGCCTGTTTAGGCTCAAATCTAAGTCAAAGTCATGTAATGTGAACTAGTTCAATGCCAAACATTGTAAATTCATAGAAAACGCTTTTCAGTAGCTGAAAAGCACTTTAAAGCAATAAAAGAAGGAAAGACTCAAAACTAGTAATCTAATGTCTTATACTTGTCAGTAGCATGGATTTAAGTAATTTACAGTTGATTTGAGTCAGTTTGGCCTGTTTAGGCTGAAATATAAGTCAAAGTCATGTAATGTGAACTAGTACAATTCCAAACATTGTAAATTCTTAGAAAACGCTATTCAGGAGCTGAAAACCACTTTAAAGCAATAAAAGAAGGAAAGACTCAGAACTGGGAATCTAATGTCTTAATTTTGTCAGTAGCATGGATTAAGTGATTTACAGTTGATTTGAGTCACTATGGCCTGTTTAGGCTC
This sequence comes from Osmerus mordax, assembly GCF_038355195.1. Classification (NCBI taxonomy): domain Eukaryota; kingdom Metazoa; phylum Chordata; class Actinopteri; order Osmeriformes; family Osmeridae; genus Osmerus; species Osmerus mordax. Next base: position 6,974,931 of record NC_090050.1, on the reverse strand, counting down.
AAATCTAAGTCAAAGTCATGTAATGTGAACTAGTACAATGCCAAACATTGTAAATTCATAGAAAACGCTTTTCAGTAGCTGAAAAGCACTTTAAAGCAATAAAAGAAGGAAAGACTCAAAACTAGTAATCTAATGTCTTATACTTGTCAGTAGCATGGATTTCAGTGATTTACAGTTGATTTGAGTCAGTATGGCCTGTTTAGGCTGAAATATAAGTCAAAGTCATGTAATGTGAACTAGTACAATTCCAAACATTGTAAATTCTTAGAAAACGCTATTCAGGAGCTGAAAACCACTTTAAAGCAATAAAAGAAGGAAAGACTCAGAACTGGGAATCTAATGTCTTAATCTTGTCAGTAGCATGGATTAAGTGATTTACAGTTGATTTGAGTCAGTATGGCCTGTTTAGGCTCAAATGTAAGTCAAAGTCATGTAATGTGAACTAGTACAATGCCAAACATTGTAAATTCATAGAAAACGCTTTTCAGTAGCTGAAAAGCACTTTAAAGCAATAAAAGAAGGAAAGACTCAAAACTAGTAATCTAATGTCTTATACTTGTCAGTAGCATGGATTTAAGTGATTTACAGTTGATTTGAGTCAGTTTGGCCTGTTTAGGCTGAAATATAAGTCAAAGTCATGTAATGTGAACTAGTACAATGCCAAACATTGTAAATTCATAGAAAACGCTTTTCAGTAGCTGAAAAGCACTTTAAAGCAATAAAAGGAGGAAAGACTCAAAACTAGTAAACTAATGTCTTATTCTTGTCAGTAGCATGGATTTAAGTGATTTACAGTTGATTTGAGTCACTATGGCCTGTTTAGGCTCAAATCTAAGTCAAAGTCATGTAATGTGAACTAGTTCAATGCCAAACATTGTAAATTCATAGAAAACGCTTTTCAGTAGCTGAAAAGCACTTTAAAGCAATAAAAGAAGGAAAGACTCAAAACTAGTAATCTAATGTCTTATACTTGTCAGTAGCATGGATTTAAGTAATTTACAGTTGATTTGAGTCAGTTTGGCCTGTTTAGGCTGAAATATAAGTCAAAGTCATGTAATGTGAACTAGTACAATTCCAAACATTGTAAATTCTTAGAAAACGCTATTCAGGAGCTGAAAACCACTTTAAAGCAATAAAAGAAGGAAAGACTCAGAACTGGGAATCTAATGTCTTAATTTTGTCAGTAGCATGGATTAAGTGATTTACAGTTGATTTGAGTCACTATGGCCTGTTTAGGCTCAAATCTAAGTCAAAGTCATGTAATGTGAACTAGTACAATGCCAAACATTGTAAATTCATAGAAAACGCTTTTCAGTAGCTGAAAAGCACTTTAAAGCAATAAAAGAAGGAAAGACTCAAAACTAGTAATCTAATGTCTTATACTTGTCAGTAGCATGGATTTCAGTGATTTACAGTTGATTTGAGTCAGTTTGGCCTGTTTAGGCTGAAATATAAGTCAAAGTCATGTAATGTGAACTAGTACAATTCCAAACATTGTAAATTCTTAGAAAACGCTATTCAGGAGCTGAAAACCACTTTAAAGCAATAAAAGAAGGAAAGACTCAGAACTGGGAATCTAATGTCTTAATCTTGTCAGTAGCATGGATTAAGTGATTTACAGTTGATTTGAGTCAGCATGGCCTGTTTAGGCTCAAATGTAAGTCAAAGTCATGTAATGTGAACTAGTACAATGCCAAACATTGTAAATTCATAGAAAACGCTTTTCAGTAGCTGAAAAGCACTTTAAAGCAATAAAAGAAGGAAAGACTCAAAACTAGGAATCTAATGGCTTAATCTTGTCAGTAGCATGGATTAAGTGATTTACAGGTGATTTGAGTCAGTTTGGCCTGTTTAGGCTGAAATATAAGTCAAAGTCATGTAATGTGAACTAGTACAATTCCAAACATTGTAAATTCTTAGAAAACGCTATTCAGGAGCTGAAAACCACTTTAAAGCAATAAAAGAAGGAAAGACTCAGAACTGGGAATCTAATGTCTTAATTTTGTCAGTAGCATGGATTAAGTGATTTACAGTTGATTTGAGTCACTATGGCCTGTTTAGGCTCAAATCTAAGTCAAAGTCATGTAATGTGAACTAGTACAATGCCAAACATTGTAAATTCATAGAAAACGCTTTTCAGTAGCTGAAAAGCACTTTAAAGCAATAAAAGAAGGAAAGACTCAAAACTAGTAATCTAATGTCTTATACTTGTCAGTAGCATGGATTTCAGTGATTTACAGTTGATTTGAGTCAGTTTGGCCTGTTTAGGCTGAAATATAAGTCAAAGTCATGTAATGTGAACTAGTACAATTCCAAACATTGTAAATTCTTAGAAAACGCTATTCAGGAGCTGAAAACCACTTTAAAGCAATAAAAGAAGGAAAGACTCAGAACTGGGAATCTAATGTCTTAATCTTGTCAGTAGCATGGATTAAGTGATTTACAGTTGATTTGAATCAGTATGGCCTGTTTAGGCTCAAATGTAAGTCAAAGTCATGTAATGTGAACTAGTACAATGCCAAACATTGTAAATTCATAGAAAACGCTTTTCAGGAGCTGAAAAGCACTTTAAAGCAATAAAAGAAGGAAAGACTCAGAACTGGGAATCTAATGTCTTAATCTTGTCAGTAGCATGGATTAAGTGATTTACAGTTGATTTGAGTCAGTATGGCCTGTTTAGGCTCAAATGTAAGTCAAAGTCATGTAATGTGAACTAGTACAATGCCAAACATTGTAAATTCATAGAAAACGCTTTTCAGTAGCTGAAAAGCACTTTAAAGCAATAAAAGGAGGAAAGACTCAAAACTAGTAAACTAATGTCTTATTCTTGTCAGTAGCATGGATTTAAGTGATTTACAGTTGATTTGAGTCAGTTTGGCCTGTTTAGGCTGAAATATAAGTCAAAGTCATGTAATGTGAACTAGTACAATGCCAAACATTGTAAATTCATAGAAAACGCTTTTCAGTAGCTGAAAAGCACTTTAAAGCAATAAAAGGAGGAAAGACTCAAAACTAGTAAACTAATGTCTTATTCTTGTCAGTAGCATGGATTTAAGTGATTTACAGTTGATTTGAGTCACTATGGCCTGTTTAGGCTCAAATCTAAGTCAAAGTCATGTAATGTGAACTAGTTCAATGCCAAACATTGTAAATTCATAGAAAACGCTTTTCAGTAGCTGAAAAGCACTTTAAAGCAATAAAAGAAGGAAAGACTCAAAACTAGTAATCTAATGTCTTATACTTGTCAGTAGCATGGATTTAAGTAATTTACAGTTGATTTGAGTCAGTTTGGCCTGTTTAGGCTGAAATATAAGTCAAAGTCATGTAATGTGAACTAGTACAATTCCAAACATTGTAAATTCTTAGAAAACGCTATTCAGGAGCTGAAAACCACTTTAAAGCAATAAAAGAAGGAAAGACTCAGAACTGGGAATCTAATGTCTTAATTTTGTCAGTAGCATGGATTAAGTGATTTACAGTTGATTTGAGTCACTATGGCCTGTTTAGGCTCAAATCTAAGTCAAAGTCATGTAATGTGAACTAGTACAATGCCAAACATTGTAAATTCATAGAAAACGCTTTTCAGTAGCTGAAAAGCACTTTAAAGCAATAAAAGAAGGAAAGACTCAAAACTAGTAATCTAATGTCTTATACTTGTCAGTAGCATGGATTTCAGTGATTTACAGTTGATTTGAGTCAGTTTGGCCTGTTTAGGCTGAAATATAAGTCAAAGTCATGTAATGTGAACTAGTACAATTCCAAACATTGTAAATTCTTAGAAAACGCTATTCAGGAGCTGAAAACCACTTTAAAGCAATAAAAGAAGGAAAGACTCAGAACTGGGAATCTAATGTCTTAATCTTGTCAGTAGCATGGATTAAGTGATTTACAGTTGATTTGAGTCAGTATGGCCTGTTTAGGCTCAAATGTAAGTCAAAGTCATGTAATGTGAACTAGTACAATGCCAAACATTGTAAATTCATAGAAAACGCTTTTCAGTAGCTGAAAAGCACTTTAAAGCAATAAAAGAAGGAAAGACTCAAAACTAGTAATCTAATGTCTTATACTTGTCAGTAGCATGGATTTAAGTAATTTACAGTTGATTTGAGTCAGTTTGGCCTGTTTAGGCTGAAATATAAGTCAAAGTCATGTAATGTGAACTAGTACAATTCCAAACATTGTAAATTCTTAGAAAACGCTATTCAGGAGCTGAAAACCACTTTAAAGCAATAAAAGAAGGAAAGACTCAGAACTGGGAATCTAATGTCTTAATCTTGTCAGTAGCATGGATTAAGTGATTTACAGTTGATTTGAGTCACTATGGCCTGTTTAGGCTCAAATCTAAGTCAAAGTCATGTAATGTGAACTAGTACAATGCCAAACATTGTAAATTCATAGAAAACGCTTTTCAGTAGCTGAAAAGCACTTTAAAGCAATAAAAGAAGGAAAGACTCAAAACTAGTAATCTAATGTCTTATACTTGTCATTAGCATGGATTTCAGTGATTTACAGTTGATTTGAGTCAGTTTGGCCTGTTTAGGCTGAAATATAAGTCAAAGTCATGTAATGTGAACTAGTACAATTCCAAACATTGTAAATTCTTAGAAAACGCTATTCAGGAGCTGAAAACCACTTTAAAGCAATAAAAGAAGGAAAGACTCAGAACTGGGAATCTAATGTCTTAATCTTGTCAGTAGCATGGATTAAGTGATTTACAGTTGATTTGAGTCAGTATGGCCTGTTTAGGCTCAAATGTAAGTCAAAGTCATGTAATGTGAACTAGTACAATGCCAAACATTGTAAATTCATAGAAAACGCTTTTCAGTAGCTGAAAAGCACTTTAAAGCAATAAAAGAAGGAAAGACTCAAAACTAGTAATCTAATGTCTTATACTTGTCAGTAGCATGGATTTAAGTAATTTACAGTTGATTTGAGTCAGTTTGGCCTGTTTAGGCTGAAATATAAGTCAAAGTCATGTAATGTGAACTAGTACAATTCCAAACATTGTAAATTCTTAGAAAACGCTATTCAGGAGCTGAAAACCACTTTAAAGCAATAAAAGAAGGAAAGACTCAGAACTGGGAATCTAATGTCTTAATCTTGTCAGTAGCATGGATTTAAGTGATTTACAGTTGATTTGAGTCAGTATGGCCTGTTTAGGCTCAAATCTAAGTCAAAGTCATGTAATGTGAACTAGTACAATGCCAAACATTGTAAATTCATAGAAAACGCTTTTCAGTAGCTGAAAAGCACTTTACAGCAATAAAAGGAAAGACTCAAAACTAGTAATCTAATGTCTTATACTTGTCAGTAGCATGGATTTAAGTGATTTACAGGTGATTTGAGTCAGTTTGGCCTGTTTAGGCTGAAATATAAGTCAAAGTCATGTAATGTGAACTAGTACAATTCCAAACATTGTAAATTCTTAGAAAACGCTATTCAGGAGCTGAAAACCACTTTAAAGCAATAAAAGAAGGAAAGACTCAGAACTGGGAATCTAATGTCTTAATTTTGTCAGTAGCATGGATTAAGTGATTTACAGTTGATTTGAGTCACTATGGCCTGTTTAGGCTCAAATCTAAGTCAAAGTCATGTAATGTGAACTAGTACAATGCCAAACATTGTAAATTCATAGAAAACGCTTTTCAGTAGCTGAAAAGCACTTTAAAGCAATAAAAGAAGGAAAGACTCAAAACTAGGAATCTAATGTCTTATTCTTGTCAGTAGCATGGATTTCAGTGATTTACAGTTGATTTGAGTCAGTGTGGCCTGTTTAGGCTGAAATCTAAGTCAAAGTCATGTAATGTGAACTAGTACAATGCCAAACATTGTAAATTCTTAGAAAACGCTATTCAGGAGCTGAAAACCACTTTAAAGCAATAAAAGAAGGAAAGACTCAAAACTAGGAATCTAATGTCTTATTCTTGTCAGTAGCATGGATTTAAGTGATTTACAGTTGATTTGAATCAGTGTGGCCTGTTTAGGCTGAAATCTAAGTCAAAGTCATGTAATGTGAACTAGTACAATGCCAAACATTGTAAATTCTTAGAAAACGCTATTCAGGAGCTGAAAACCACTTTAAAGCAATAAAAGAAGGAAAGACTCAAAACTAGGAATCTAATGTCTTATTCTTGTCAGTAGCATGGATTTAAGTGATTTACAGTTGATTTGAATCAGTGTGGCCTGTTTTAGGCTGAAATCTAACTCAAAGTCATGTAATGTGAACTAGTACAATGCCAAACAATGTAATTGCATTGAAAACGTTATTCAGGAGCTGAAAAGCACTTTAAAGCAATAAAAGAAGGAAAGACTCAAAACTGGGAATCTACTGGCTTAATCTTGTCAGTAGCATGGATTAAGTGATTTACAGTTAATTTGAGTCAGTGTGGCCTGTTAAGGCTGAAGTCAAAGTCATGTAATGTGAACTAGTACAATGCCAAACATTGTAAATTCATAGAAAACGCTTTTCAGTAGCTGAAAAGCACTTTAAAGCAATAAAAGAAGGAAAGACTCAAAACTAGGAATCTAATGTCTTATTCTTGTCAGTAGCATGGATTTAAGTGATTTACAGTTGATTTGAATCAGTGTGGCCTGTTTTAGGCTGAAATCTAACTCAAAGTCATGTAATGTGAACTAGTACAATGCCAAACAATGTAATTGCATTGAAAACGTTATTCAGGAGCTGAAAAGCACTTTAAAGCAATAAAAGAAGGAAAGACTCAAAACTGGGAATCTACTGGCTTAATCTTGTCAGTAGCATGGATTAAGTGATTTACAGTTGATTTGAGTCAGTGTGGCCTGTTTAGGCTGAAGTCAAAGTCATGTAATGTGAACTAGTACAATGCCAAACATTGTAAATTCATAGAAAATGCTTTTCAGTAACTGAAAAGCACTTTAAAGCAATAAAAGAAGGAAAGACTCAAAACTAGGAATCTAATGTCTTATTCTTGTCAGTAGCATGGATTTAAGTGATTTACAGTTGATTTGAGTCAGTGTGGCCTGTTTAGGCTGAAATCTAAGTCAAAGTCATGTAATGTGAACTAGTACAATGCCAAACATTGTAAATCCTTAGAAAACGCTATTCAGGAGCTGAAAACCACTTTAAAGCAATAAAAGAAGGAAAGACTCAAAACTAGGAATCTAATGGCTTAATCTTGTCAGTAGCATGGATTAAGTGATTTACAGGTGATTTGAGTCAGTTTGGCCTGTTTAGGCTGAAATCTAAGTCAAAGTCATGTAATGTGAACTAGTACAATGCCAAACATTGTAAATTCATAGAAAACGCTTTTCAGTAGCTGAAAAGCACTTTAAAGCAATAAAAGAAGGAAAGACTCAAAACTAGTAATCTAATGTCTTATTCTTGTCAGTAGCATGGATTTAAGTGATTTACAGTTGATTTGAGTCACTATGGCCTGTTTAGGCTCAAATCTAAGTCAAAGTCATGTAATGTGAACTAGTACAATGCCAAACATTGTAAATTCATAGAAAACGCTTTTCAGTAGCTGAAAAGCACTTTAAAGCAATAAAAGAAGGAAAGACTCAAAACTGGGAATCTACTGGCTTAATCTTGTCAGTAGCATGGATTAAGTGATTTACAGTTGATTGGAGTCAGTGTGGCCTGTTTAGGCTGAAGTCAAAGTCATGTAATGTGAACTAGTACAATGCCAAACATTGTAAATTCTTAGAAAACGCTATTCAGGAGCTGAAAACCACTTTAAAGCAATAAAAGAAGGAAAAACTCAAAACTAGGAATCTAATGTCTTATTCTTGTCAGTAGCATGGATTTAAGTGATTTATAGTTGATTTGAGTCAGTGTGGCCTGTTTAGGCTGAAATCTAAGTCAAAGTCATGTAATGTGAACTAGTACAATGCCAAACATTGTAAATTCTTAGAAAACGCTATTCAGGAGCTGAAAACCACTTTAAAGCAATAAAAGAAGGAAAGACTCAAAACTAGGAATCTAATGGCTTAATCTTGTCAGTAGCATGGATTAAGTGATTTACAGGTGATTTGAGTCAGTTTGGCCTGTTTAGGCTGAAATCTAAGTCAAAGTCATGTAATGTGAACTAGTACAATGCAAAACATTGTAAATTCATAGAAAACGCTTTTCAGTAGCTGAAAAGCACTTTAAAGCAACAAAAGAAGGAAAGACTCAAAACTAGTAATCTAATGTCTTATTCTTGTCAGTAGCATGGATTTAAGTGATTTACAGGTGATTTGAGTCAGTTTGGCCTGTTTAGGCTGAAATCTAAGTCAAAGTCATGTAATGTGAACTAGTTCAATGCCAAACATTGTAAATTCATAGAAAACGCTTTTCAGTAGCTGAAAAGCACTTTAAAGCAATAAAAGAAGGAAAGACTCAAAACTAGTAATCTAATGTCTTATTCTTGTCAGTAGCATGGATTTAATTGATTTACAGTTGATTTGAGTCACTATGGCCTGTTTAGGCTCAAATCTAAGTCAAAGTCATGTAATGTGAACTAGTACAATGCCAAACATTGTAAATTCATAGAAAACGCTTTTCAGTAGCTGAAAAGCACTTTAAAGCAATAAAAGAAGGAAAGACTCAAAACTGGGAATCTACTGGCTTAATCTTGTCAGTAGCATGGATTAAGTGATTTACAGTTGATTTGAGTCAGTGTGGCCTGTTTAGGCTGAAGTCAAAGTCATGTAATGTGAACTAGTACAATGCCAAACATTGTAAATTCATAGAAAACGCTTTTCAGTAGCTGAAAAGCACTTTAAAGCAATAAAAGAAGGAAAAACTCAAAACTAGGAATCTAATGTCTTATTCTTGTCAGTAGCATGGATTTAAGTGATTTATAGTTGATTTGAGTCAGTGTGGCCTGTTTAGGCTGAAATCTAAGTCAAAGTCATGTAATGTGAACTAGTACAATGCCAAACATTGTAAATTCTTAGAAAACGCTATTCAGGAGCTGAAAACCACTTTAAAGCAATAAAAGAAGGAAAGACTCAAAACTAGGAATCTAATGGCTTAATCTTGTCAGTAGCATGGATTAAGTGATTTACAGGTGATTTGAGTCAGTTTGGCCTGTTTAGGCTGAAATCTAAGTCAAAGTCATGTAATGTGAACTAGTACAATGCCAAACATTGTAAATTCATAGAAAACGCTTTTCAGTAGCTGAAAAGCACTTTAAAGCAATAAAAGAAGGAAAGACTCAAAACTAGGAATCTAATGTCTTATTCTTGTCAGTAGCATGGATTTAAGTGATTTACAGTTGATTTGAATCAGTGTGGCCTGTTTAGGCTGAAGTCAAAGTCATGTAATGTGAACTAGTACAATGCCAAACATTGTAAATTCATAGAAAACGCTTTTCAGTAGCTGAAAAGCACTTTAAAGCAATAAAAGAAGGAAAGACTCAGAACTGGGAATCTAATGTCTTAATCTTGTCAGTAGCATGGATTAAGTGATTTACAGTTGATTTGAGTCAGTATGGCCTGTTTAGGCTGAAATCTAAGTCAAAGTCATGTAATGTGAACTAGTACAATGCCAAACATTGTAAATTCTTAGAAAACGCTATTCAGGAGCTGAAAACCACTTTAAAGCAATAAAAGAAGGAAAGACTCAAAACTAGGAATCTAATGGCTTAATCTTGTCAGAAGCATGGATAAAGTGATTTACAGGTGATTTGAGTCAGTTTGGCCTGTTTAGGCTGAAATCTAAGTCAAAGTCATGTAATGTGAACTAGTACAATGCAAAACATTGTAAATTCATAGAAAACGCTTTTCAGTAGCTGAAAAGCACTTTAAAGCAATAAAAGAAGGAAAGACTCAAAACTAGTAATCTAATGTCTTATTCTTGTCAGTAGCATGGATTTAAGTGATTTACAGGTGATTTGAGTCAGTTTGGCCTGTTTAGGCTGAAATCTAAGTCAAAGTCATGTAATGTGAACTAGTTCAATGCCAAACATTGTAAATTCATAGAAAACGCTTTTCAGTAGCTGAAAAGCACTTTAAAGCAATAAAAGAAGGAAAAACTCAAAACTAGGAATCTAATGTCTTATTCTTGTCAGTAGCATGGATTTAAGTGATTTATAGTTGATTTGAGTCAGTGTGGCCTGTTTAGGCTCAAATCTAAGTCAAAGTCATGTAATGTGAACTAGTACAATGCCAAACATTGTAAATTCTTAGAAAACGCTATTCAGGAGCTGAAAACCACTTTAAAGCAATAAAAGAAGGAAAGACTCAAAACTGGGAATCTAATGGCTTAATCTTGTCAGTAGCATGGATTAAGTGATTTACAGGTGATTTGAGTCAGTTTGGCCTGTTTAGGCTGAAATCTAAGTCAAAGTCATGTAATGTGAACTAGTACAATGCCAAACATTGTAAATTCATAGAAAACGCTTTTCAGTAGCTGAAAAGCACTTTAAAGCAATAAAAGAAGGAAAGACTCAAAACTAGGAATCTAATGTCTTATTCTTGTCAGTAGCATGGATTTAAGTGATTTACAGTTGATTTGAATCAGTGTGGCCTGTTTTAGGCTGAAATCTAACTCAAAGTCATGTAATGTGAACTAGTACAATGCCAAACAATGTAATTGCATTGAAAACGTTATTCAGGAGCTGAAAAGCACTTTAAAGCAATAAAAGAAGGAAAGACTCAAAACTGGGAATCTACTGGCTTAATCTTGTCAGTAGCATGGATTAAGTGATTTACAGTTGATTTGAGTCAGTGTGGCCTGTTTAGGCTGAAATCTAAGTCAAAGTCATGTAATGTGAACTAGTACAATGCCAAACATTGTAAATTCTTAGAAAACGCTATTCAGGAGCTGAAAACCACTTTAAAGCAATAAAAGAAGGAAAGACTCAAAACTAGGAATCTAATGGCTTAATCTTGTCAGTAGCATGGATTAAGTGATTTACAGGTGATTTGAGTCAGTTTGGCCTGTTTAGGCTGAAATCTAAGTCAAAGTCATGTAATGTGAACTAGTACAATGCCAAACATTGTAAATTCTTAGAAAACGCTATTCAGGAGCTGAAAACCACTTTAAAGCAATAAAAGAAGGAAAGACTCAAAACTAGGAATCTAATGGCTTAATCTTGTCAGTAGCATGGATTAAGTGATTTACAGGTGATTTAGTCAGTTTGGCCTGTTTAGGCTGAAATCTAAGTCAAAGTCATGTAATGTGAACTAGTACAATGCCAAACATTGTAAATTCTTAGAAAACGCTATTCAGGAGCTGAAAACCACTTTAAAGCAATAAAAGAAGGAAAGACTCAAAACTAGGAATCTAATGTCTTAATCTTGTCAGTAGCATGGATTAAGTGATTTACAGGTGATTTGAGTCAGTGTGGCCTGTTTTAGGCTGAAGTCAAAGTCATGTAATGTGAACTAGTACAATGCCAAACATTGTAAATTCTTAGAAAACGCTATTCAGGAGCTGAAAAGCACTTTAAAGCAATAAAAGAAGGAAAAACTCAAAACTAGGAATCTAATGTCTTATTCTTGTCAGTAGCATGGATTTAAGTGATTTATAGTTGATTTGAGTCAGTGTGGCCTGTTTAGGCTGAAATCTAAGTCAAAGTCATGTAATGTGAACTAGTACAATGCCAAACATTGTAAATTCTTAGAAAACGCTATTCAGGAGCTGAAAACCACTTTAAAGCAATAAAAGAAGGAAAGACTCAAAACTAGGAATCTAATGGCTTAATCTTGTCAGTAGCATGGATTAAGTGATTTACAGGTGATTTGAGTCAGTTTGGCCTGTTTAGGCTGAAATCTAAGTCAAAGTCATGTAATGTGAACTAGTACAATGCCAAACATTGTAAATTCATAGAAAACGCTTTTCAGTAGCTGAAAAGCACTTTAAAGCAATAAAAGAAGGAAAGACTCAAAACTAGGAATCTAATGTCTTATTCTTGTCAGTAGCATGGATTTAAGTGATTTACAGTTGATTTGAATCAGTGTGGCCTGTTTAGGCTGAAGTCAAAGTCATGTAATGTGAACTAGTACAATGCCAAACATTGTAAATTCATAGAAAACGCTTTTCAGTAGCTGAAAAGCACTTTAAAGCAATAAAAGAAGGAAAGACTCAGAACTGGGAATCTAATGTCTTAATCTTGTCAGTAGCATGGATTAAGTGATTTACAGTTGATTTGAGTCAGTATGGCCTGTTTAGGCTGAAATCTAAGTCAAAGTCATGTAATGTGAACTAGTACAATGCCAAACATTGTAAATTCTTAGAAAACGCTATTCAGGAGCTGAAAACCACTTTAAAGCAATAAAAGAAGGAAAGACTCAAAACTAGGAATCTAATGGCTTAATCTTGTCAGTAGCATGGATAAAGTGATTTACAGGTGATTTGAGTCAGTTTGGCCTGTTTAGGCTGAAATCTAAGTCAAAGTCATGTAATGTGAACTAGTACAATGCAAAACATTGTAAATTCATAGAAAACGCTTTTCAGTAGCTGAAAAGCACTTTAAAGCAATAAAAGAAGGAAAGACTCAAAACTAGTAATCTAATGTCTTATTCTTGTCAGTAGCATGGATTTAAGTGATTTACAGGTGATTTGAGTCAGTTTGGCCTGTTTAGGCTGAAATCTAAGTCAAAGTCATGTAATGTGAACTAGTTCAATGCCAAACATTGTAAATTCATAGAAAACGCTTTTCAGTAGCTGAAAAGCACTTTAAAGCAATAAAAGAAGGAAAAACTCAAAACTAGGAATCTAATGTCTTATTCTTGTCAGTAGCATGGATTTAAGTGATTTATAGTTGATTTGAGTCAGTGTGGCCTGTTTAGGCTCAAATCTAAGTCAAAGTCATGTAATGTGAACTAGTACAATGCCAAACATTGTAAATTCTTAGAAAACGCTATTCAGGAGCTGAAAACCACTTTAAAGCAATAAAAGAAGGAAAGACTCAAAACTGGGAATCTAATGGCTTAATCTTGTCAGTAGCATGGATTAAGTGATTTACAGGTGATTTGAGTCAGTTTGGCCTGTTTAGGCTGAAATCTAAGTCAAAGTCATGTAATGTGAACTAGTACAATGCCAAACATTGTAAATTCATAGAAAACGCTTTTCAGTAGCTGAAAAGCACTTTAAAGCAATAAAAGAAGGAAAGACTCAAAACTAGGAATCTAATGTCTTATTCTTGTCAGTAGCATGGATTTAAGTGATTTACAGTTGATTTGAATCAGTGTGGCCTGTTTTAGGCTGAAATCTAACTCAAAGTCATGTAATGTGAACTAGTACAATGCCAAACAATGTAATTGCATTGAAAACGTTATTCAGGAGCTGAAAAGCACTTTAAAGCAATAAAAGAAGGAAAGACTCAAAACTGGGAATCTACTGGCTTAATCTTGTCAGTAGCATGGATTAAGTGATTTACAGTTGATTTGAGTCAGTGTGGCCTGTTTAGGCTGAAATCTAAGTCAAAGTCATGTAATGTGAACTAGTACAATGCCAAACATTGTAAATTCTTAGAAAACGCTATTCAGGAGCTGAAAACCACTTTAAAGCAATAAAAGAAGGAAAGACTCAAAACTAGGAATCTAATGGCTTAATCTTGTCAGTAGCATGGATTAAGTGATTTACAGGTGATTTGAGTCAGTTTGGCCTGTTTAGGCTGAAATCTAAGTCAAAGTCATGTAATGTGAACTAGTACAATGCCAAACATTGTAAATTCTTAGAAAACGCTATTCAGGAGCTGAAAACCACTTTAAAGCAATAAAAGAAGGAAAGACTCAAAACTAGGAATCTAATGGCTTAATCTTGTCAGTAGCATGGATTAAGTGATTTACAGGTGATTTAGTCAGTTTGGCCTGTTTAGGCTGAAATCTAAGTCAAAGTCATGTAATGTGAACTAGTACAATGCCAAACATTGTAAATTCTTAGAAAACGCTATTCAGGAGCTGAAAACCACTTTAAAGCAATAAAAGAAGGAAAGACTCAAAACTAGGAATCTAATGTCTTAATCTTGTCAGTAGCATGGATTAAGTGATTTACAGGTGATTTGAGTCAGTGTGGCCTGTTTTAGGCTGAAGTCAAAGTCATGTAATGTGAACTAGTACAATGCCAAACATTGTAAATTCTTAGAAAACGCTATTCAGGAGCTGAAAACCACTTTAAAGCAATAAAAGAAGGAAAGACTCAAAACTAGGAATCTAATGTCTTAATCTTGTCAGTAGCATGGATTAAGTGATTTACAGGTGATTTGAGTCAGTGTGGCCTGTTTTAGGCTGAAGTCAAAGTCATGTAATGTGAACTAGTACAATGCCAAACATTGTAAATTCTTAGAAAACGCTATTCAGGAGCTGAAAACCACTTTAAAGCAATAAAAGAAGGAAAGACTCAAAACTAGTAATCTAATGTCTTATTCTTGTCAGTAGCATGGATTTAAGTGATTTACAGTTGATTTGAGTCAGTGTGGCCTGTTTAGGCTGAAGTCAAAGTCATGTAATGTGAACTAGTACAATGCCAAACATTGTAAATTCATAGAAAACGCTTTTCAGTAGCTGAAAAGCACTTTAAAGCAATAAAAGAAGGAAAGACTCAAAACTAGGAATCTAATGTCTTATTCTTGTCAGTAGCATGGATTTAAGTGATTTACAGTTGATTTGAGTCAGTGTGGCCTGTTTAGGCTGAAGTCAAAGTCATGTAATGTGAACTAGTACAATGCCAAACATTGTACATTCATAGAAAACGCTTTTCAGTAGCTGAAAACCACTTTAAAGCAATAAAAGAAGGAAAGACTCAAAACTAGGAATCTAATGTCTTAATCTTGTCAGTAGCATGGATTAAGTGATTTACAGGTGATTTGAGTCAGTGTGGCCTGTTTTAGGCTGAAGTCAAAGTCATGTAATGTGAACTAGTACAATGCCAAACATTGTAAATTCTTAGAAAACGCTATTCAGGAGCTGAAAACCACTTTAAAGCAATAAAAGAAGGAAAGACTCAAAACTAGTAATCTAATGTCTTATTCTTGTCAGTAGCATGGATTTAAGTGATTTACAGTTGATTTGAGTCAGTGTGGCCTGTTTAGGCTGAAGTCAAAGTCATGTAATGTGAACTAGTACAATGCCAAACATTGTAAATTCATAGAAAACGCTTTTCAGTAGCTGAAAAGCACTTTAAAGCAATAAAAGAAGGAAAGACTCAAAACTAGGAATCTAATGTCTTATTCTTGTCAGTAGCATGGATTTAAGTGATTTACAGTTGATTTGAGTCAGTGTGGCCTGTTTTAGGCTGAAGTCAAAGTCATGTAATGTGAACTAGTACAATGCCAAACATTGTAAATTCTTAGAAAACGCTATTCAGGAGCTGAAAAGCACTTTAAAGCAATAAAAGAAGGAAAGACTCAAAACTAGGAATCTAATGGCTTAATCTTGTCAGTAGCATGGATTAAGTGATTTACAGGTGATTTGAGTCAGTTTGGCCTGTTTAGGCTGAAATCTAAGTCAAAGTCATGTAATGTGAACTAGTACAATGCCAAACATTGTAAATTCATAGAAAACGCTTTTCAGTAGCTGAAAAGCACTTTAAAGCAATAAAAGAAGGAAAGACTCAAAACTAGGAATCTAATGTCTTATTCTTGTCAGTAGCATGGATTTAAGTGATTTACAGTTGATTTGAATCAGTGTGGCCTGTTTTAGGCTGAACTCTAACTCAAAGTCATGTAATGTGAACTAGTACAATGCCAAACAATGTAATTGCATTGAAAACGTTATTCAGGAGCTGAAAAGCACTTTAAAGCAATAAAAGAAGGAAAGACTCAAAACTAGGAATCTAATGGCTTAATCTTGTCAGTAGCATGGATTAAGTGATTTACAGTTGATTTGAGTCAGTGTGGCCTGTTTAGGCTGAAGTCAAAGTCATGTAATGTGAACTAGTACAATGCCAAACATTGTAAATTCATAGAAAACGCTTTTCAGTAGCTGAAAAGCACTTTAAAGAAATAAAAGAAGGAAAGACTCAGAACTGGGAATCTAATGTCTTAATCTTGTCAGTAGCATGGATTAAGTGATTTACAGTTGATTTGAGTCAGTATGGCCTGTTTAGGCTCAAATCTAAGTCAAAGTCATGTAATGTGAACTAGTTCAATGCCAAACATTGTAAATTCATAGAAAACGCTTTTCAGTAGCTGAAAAGCACTTTAAAGCAATAAAAGAAGGAAAGACTCAAAACTAGTAATCTTATGTCTTATTCTTGTCAGTAGCATGGATTTAAGTGATTTACAGTTGATTTGAGTCACTATGGCCTGTTTAGGCTCAAATCTAAGTCAAAGTCATGTAATGTGAACTAGTACAATGCCAAACATTGTAAATTCATAGAAAACGCTTTTCAGTAGCTGAAAAGCACTTTAAAGCAATAAAAGAAGGAAAGACTCAAAACTGGGAATCTACCGGCTTAATCTTGTCAGTAGCATGGATTAAGTGATTTACAGTTGATTTGAGTCAGTGTGGCCTGTTTAGGCTGAAGTCAAAGTCATGTAATGTGAACTAGTACAATGCCAAACATTGTACATTCATAGAAAACGCTTTTCAGTAGCTGAAAAGCACTTTAAAGCAATAAAAGAAGGAAAGACTCAAAACTAGTAATCTAATGTCTTATTCTTGTCAGTAGCATGGATTTAAGTGATTTACAGTTGATCTGAGTCACTATGGCCTGTTTAGGCTCAAATCTAAGTCAAAGTCATGTAATGTGAACTAGTACAATGCCAAACATTGTAAATTCATAGAAAACACTTTTCAGTAGCTGAAAAGCACTTTAAAGCAATAAAAGAAGGAAAGACTCAAAACTGGGAATCTACTGGCTTAATCTTGTCAGTAGCATGGATTAAGTGATTTACAGTTGATTTGAGTCAGTGTGGCCTGTTTAGGCTGAAGTCAAAGTCATGTAATGTGAACTAGTACAATGCCAAACATTGTACATTCATAGAAAACGCTTTTCAGTAGCTGAAAAGCACTTTAAAGCAATAAAAGAAGGAAAGACTCAAAACTAGGAATCTAATGTCTTATTCTTGTCAGTAGCATGGATTTAAGTGATTTACAGTTTATTTGAGTCAGTGTGGCCTGTTTAGGCTGAAATCTAAGTCAAAGTCATGTAATGTGAACTAGTACAATGCCAAACATTGTAAATTCTTAGAAAACGCTATTCAGGAGCTGAAAACCACTTTAAAGCAATAAAAGAAGGAAAGACTCAAAACTAGGAATCTAATGGCTTAATCTTGTCAGTAGCATGGATTAAGTGATTTACAGGTGATTTGAGTCAGTTTGGCCTGTTTAGGCTGAAATCTAAGTCAAAGTCATGTAATGTGAACTAGTACAATGCCAAACATTGTAAATTCTTAGAAAACGCTATTCAGGAGCTGAAAACCACTTTAAAGCAATAAAAGAAGGAAAGACTCAAAACTAGGAATCTAATGGCTTAATCTTGTCAGTAGCATGGATTAAGTGATTTACAGGTGATTTGAGTCAGTTTGGCCTGTTTAGGCTGAAATCTAAGTCAAAGTCATGTAATGTGAACTAGTACAATGCCAAACATTGTAAATTCATAGAAAACGCAATTCAGTAGCTGAAAAGCACTTTAAGGCAATAAAAGAATGAAAGTCTCAAAACTAGGAATCTAATGGCTTAATCTTGTCAGTAGCATGAATTAAGTGATTTACAGGTGATTTGAGTCAGTGTGGCCTGTTTTAGGCTGAAGTAAATCATGTAATGTGACCTAGTACAATGCCAAACATTGTAAATTCATAGAAAACGCTTTTCAGTAGCTGAAAAGCACTTTAAAGCAATAAAAGAAGGAAAGACTCAAAACTGGGAATCTACTGGCTTAATCTTGTCAGTAGCATGGATTAAGTGATTTACAGTTGATTTGAGTCAGTGTGGCCTGTTTAGGCTGAAGTCAAAGTCATGTAATGTGAACTAGTACAATGCCAAACATTGTAAATTCATAGAAAACGCTTTTCAGTAGCTGAAAAGCACTTTAAAGCAATAAAAGAAGGAAAAACTCAAAACTAGTAATCTAATGTCTTATTCTTGTCAGTAGCATGGATTTAAGTGATTTACAGTTGATTTGAGTCACTATGGCCTGTTTAGGCTCAAATCTAAGTCAAAGTCATGTAATGTGAACTAGTACAATGCCAAACATTGTAAATTCATAGAAAACGCTTTTCAGTAGCTGAAAAGCACTTTAAAGCAATAAAAGAAGGAAAGACTCAAAACTGGGAATCTACCGGCTTAATCTTGTCAGTAGCATGGATTAAGTGATTTACAGTTGATTTGAGTCAGTGTGGCCTGTTTAGGCTGAAGTCAAAGTCATGTAATGTGAACTAGTACAATGCCAAACAT
This sequence comes from Osmerus mordax, assembly GCF_038355195.1. NCBI lineage: Eukaryota > Metazoa > Chordata > Actinopteri > Osmeriformes > Osmeridae > Osmerus > Osmerus mordax. Next base: position 6,956,622 of record NC_090050.1, on the reverse strand, counting down.
TGTACATTCATAGAAAACGCTTTTCAGTAGCTGAAAAGCACTTTAAAGCAATAAAAGAAGGAAAGACTCAAAACTAGTAATCTAATGTCTTATTCTTGTCAGTAGCATGGATTTAAGTGATTTACAGTTGATTTGAGTCACTATGGCCTGTTTAGGCTCAAATCTAAGTCAAAGTCATGTAATGTGAACTAGTACAATGCCAAACATTGTAAATTCATAGAAAACACTTTTCAGTAGCTGAAAAGCACTTTAAAGCAATAAAAGAAGGAAAGACTCAAAACTGGGAATCTACTGGCTTAATCTTGTCAGTAGCATGGATTAAGTGATTTACAGTTGATTTGAGTCAGTGTGGCCTGTTTAGGCTGAAGTCAAAGTCATGTAATGTGAACTAGTACAATGCCAAACATTGTACATTCATAGAAAACGCTTTTCAGTAGCTGAAAAGCACTTTAAAGCAATAAAAGAAGGAAAGACTCAAAACTAGGAATCTAATGTCTTATTCTTGTCAGTAGCATGGATTTAAGTGATTTACAGTTTATTTGAGTCAGTGTGGCCTGTTTAGGCTGAAATCTAAGTCAAAGTCATGTAATGTGAACTAGTACAATGCCAAACATTGTAAATTCTTAGAAAACGCTATTCAGGAGCTGAAAACCACTTTAAAGCAATAAAAGAAGGAAAGACTCAAAACTAGGAATCTAATGGCTTAATCTTGTCAGTAGCATGGATTAAGTGATTTACAGGTGATTTGAGTCAGTTTGGCCTGTTTAGGCTGAAATCTAAGTCAAAGTCATGTAATGTGAACTAGTACAATGCCAAACATTGTAAATTCTTAGAAAACGCTATTCAGGAGCTGAAAACCACTTTAAAGCAATAAAAGAAGGAAAGACTCAAAACTAGGAATCTAATGGCTTAATCTTGTCAGTAGCATGGATTAAGTGATTTACAGGTGATTTGAGTCAGTTTGGCCTGTTTAGGCTGAAATCTAAGTCAAAGTCATGTAATGTGAACTAGTACAATGCCAAACATTGTAAATTCATAGAAAACGCTATTCAGTAGCTGAAAAGCACTTTAAAGCAATAAAAGAATGAAAGTCTCAAAACTAGGAATCTAATGGCTTAATCTTGTCAGTAGCATGAATTAAGTGATTTACAGGTGATTTGAGTCAGTGTGGCCTGTTTTAGGCTGAAGTAAATCATGTAATGTGACCTAGTACAATGCCAAACATTGTAAATTCATAGAAAACGCTTTTCAGTAGCTGAAAAGCACTTTAAAGCAAAAAAAGAAGGAAAGACTCAAAACTGGGAATCTAATGTCTTATTCTTGTCAGTAGCATGGATTTAAGTGATTTACAGGTGATTTGAGTCAGTTTGGCCTGTTTAGGCTGAAATCTAAGTCAAAGTCATGTAATGTGAACTAGTACAATGCCAAACATTGTAAATTCTTAGAAAACGCTTTTCAGTAGCTGAAAAGCACTTTAAAGCAATAAAAGAAGGAAAGACTCAAAACTAGGAATCTAATGTCTTATTCTTGTCAGTAGCATGGATTTAAGTGATTTACAGTTGATTTGAATCAGTGTGGCCTGTTTTAGGCTGAAATCTAAGTCAAAGTCATGTAATGTGAACTAGTACAATGAAAAACTTTGTAATGCATTGAATACGCTATTCAGGAGCTGAAAAGCACTTTAAAGCAATAAAAGAAGGAAAGACTCAAAACTAGGAATCTAATGGCTTAATCTTGTCAGTAGCATGGATTAAGTGATTTACAGGTGATTTGAGTCAGTTTGGCCTGTTTAGGCTGAAATCTAAGTCAAAGTCATGTAATGTGACCTAGTACAATGCCAAACATTGTAAATTCATAGAAAACGCTTTTCAGTACTGAAAAGCACTTTAAAGCAATAAAAGAAGGAAAGACTCAGAACTGGGAATCTAATGTCTTAATCTTGTCAGTAGCATGGATTAAGCGATTTACAGTTGATTTGAGTCAGTATGACCTGTTTAGGCTCATATCTAAGTCAAAGTCATGTAATGTGAACTAGTACAATACATTGTAAATTCATAGAAAACGCTTTTCAGTAGCTGAAAAGCACTTTAAAGCAATAAAAGAAGGAAAGACTCAAAACTAGTAATCTAATGTCTTATTCTTGTCAGTAGCATGGATTTAAGTGATTTACAGTTGATTTGAGTCAGTGTGGCCTGTTTAGGCTGAAGTCAAAGTCATGTAATGTGAACTAGTACAATGCCAAACATTGTAAATTCTTAGAAAACGCTATTCAGGAGCTGAAAACCACTTTAAAGCAATAAAAGAAGGAAAGACTCAAAACTAGGAATCTAATGGCTTAATCTTGTCAGTAGCATGGATTAAGTGATTTACAGGTGATTTGAGTCAGTTTGGCCTGTTTAGGCTGAAATCTAAGTCATGTAATGTGAACTAGTACAATGCCAAACATTGTAAATTCTTAGAAAACGCTATTCAGGAGCTGAAAACCACTTTAAAGCAATAAAAGAAGGAAAGACTCAAAACTAGGAATCTAATGTCTTAATCTTGTCAGTAGCATGGATTAAGTGATTTACAGGTGATTTGAGTCAGTGTGGCCTGTTTTAGGCTGAAGTCAAAGTCATGTAATGTGAACTAGTACAATGCCAAACATTGTAAATTCTTAGAAAACGCTATTCAGGAGCTGAAAACCACTTTAAAGCAATAAAAGAAGGAAAGACTCAAAACTAGTAATCTAATGTCTTATTCTTGTCAGTAGCATGGATTTAAGTGATTTACAGTTGATTTGAGTCAGTGTGGCCTGTTTAGGCTGAAGTCAAAGTCATGTAATGTGAACTAGTACAATGCCAAACATTGTAAATTCATAGAAAACGCTTTTCAGTAGCTGAAAAGCACTTTAAAGCAATAAAAGAAGGAAAGACTCAAAACTAGTAATCTAATGTCTTATTCTTGTCAGTAGCATGGATTTAAGTGATTTACAGTTGATTTGAGTCACAATGGCCTGTTTAGGCTCAAATCTAAGTCAAAGTCATGTAATGTGAACTAGTACAATGCCAAACATTGTAATTTCATAGAAAACGCTTTTCAGTAGCTGAAAAGCACTTTAAAGCAATAAAAGAAGGAAAGACTCAAAACTGGGAATCTACTGGCTTAATCTTGTCAGTAGCATGGATTAAGTGATTTACAGTTGATTTGAGTCACTATGGCCTGTTTAGGCTCAAATCTAAGTCAAAGTCATGTAATGTGAACTAGTACAATGCCAAACATTGTAATGCATTGAAAACGCTATTCAGGAGCTGAAAAGCACTTTAAAGCAATAAAAGAAGGAAAGACTCAGAACTGGGAATCTAATGTCTTAATCTTGTCAGTAGCATGGATTAAGTGATTTACAGGTGATTTGAGTCAGTTTGGCCTGTTTAGGCTGAAATCTAAGTCAAAGTCATGTAATGTGAACTAGTACAATGCCAAACATTGTAAATTCATAGAAAACGCTATTCAGTAGCTGAAAAGCACTTTAAAGCAATAAAAGAATGAAAGTCTCAAAACTAGGAATCTAATGGCTTAATCTTGTCAGTAGCATGAATTAAGTGATTTACAGGTGATTTGAGTCAGTGTGGCCTGTTTTAGGCTGAAGTAAATCATGTAATGTGACCTAGTACAATGCCAAACATTGTAAATTCATAGAAAACGCTTTTCAGTAGCTGAAAAGCACTTTAAAGCAAAAAAAGAAGGAAAGACTCAAAACTGGGAATCTAATGTCTTATTCTTGTCAGTAGCATGGATTTAAGTGATTTACAGGTGATTTGAGTCAGTTTGGCCTGTTTAGGCTGAAATCTAAGTCAAAGTCATGTAATGTGAACTAGTACAATGCCAAACATTGTAAATTCTTAGAAAACGCTTTTCAGTAGCTGAAAAGCACTTTAAAGCAATAAAAGAAGGAAAGACTCAAAACTAGGAATCTAATGTCTTATTCTTGTCAGTAGCATGGATTTAAGTGATTTACAGTTGATTTGAATCAGTGTGGCCTGTTTTAGGCTGAAATCTAAGTCAAAGTCATGTAATGTGAACTAGTACAATGAAAAACTTTGTAATGCATTGAATACGCTATTCAGGAGCTGAAAAGCACTTTAAAGCAATAAAAGAAGGAAAGACTCAAAACTAGGAATCTAATGGCTTAATCTTGTCAGTAGCATGGATTAAGTGATTTACAGGTGATTTGAGTCAGTTTGGCCTGTTTAGGCTGAAATCTAAGTCAAAGTCATGTAATGTGACCTAGTACAATGCCAAACATTGTAAATTCATAGAAAACGCTTTTCAGTACTGAAAAGCACTTTAAAGCAATAAAAGAAGGAAAGACTCAGAACTGGGAATCTAATGTCTTAATCTTGTCAGTAGCATGGATTAAGCGATTTACAGTTGATTTGAGTCAGTATGACCTGTTTAGGCTCATATCTAAGTCAAAGTCATGTAATGTGAACTAGTACAATACATTGTAAATTCATAGAAAACGCTTTTCAGTAGCTGAAAAGCACTTTAAAGCAATAAAAGAAGGAAAGACTCAAAACTAGTAATCTAATGTCTTATTCTTGTCAGTAGCATGGATTTAAGTGATTTACAGTTGATTTGAGTCAGTGTGGCCTGTTTAGGCTGAAGTCAAAGTCATGTAATGTGAACTAGTACAATGCCAAACATTGTAAATTCTTAGAAAACGCTATTCAGGAGCTGAAAACCACTTTAAAGCAATAAAAGAAGGAAAGACTCAAAACTAGGAATCTAATGGCTTAATCTTGTCAGTAGCATGGATTAAGTGATTTACAGGTGATTTGAGTCAGTTTGGCCTGTTTAGGCTGAAATCTAAGTCATGTAATGTGAACTAGTACAATGCCAAACATTGTAAATTCTTAGAAAACGCTATTCAGGAGCTGAAAACCACTTTAAAGCAATAAAAGAAGGAAAGACTCAAAACTAGGAATCTAATGTCTTAATCTTGTCAGTAGCATGGATTAAGTGATTTACAGGTGATTTGAGTCAGTGTGGCCTGTTTTAGGCTGAAGTCAAAGTCATGTAATGTGAACTAGTACAATGCCAAACATTGTAAATTCTTAGAAAACGCTATTCAGGAGCTGAAAACCACTTTAAAGCAATAAAAGAAGGAAAGACTCAAAACTAGTAATCTAATGTCTTATTCTTGTCAGTAGCATGGATTTAAGTGATTTACAGTTGATTTGAGTCAGTGTGGCCTGTTTAGGCTGAAGTCAAAGTCATGTAATGTGAACTAGTACAATGCCAAACATTGTAAATTCATAGAAAACGCTTTTCAGTAGCTGAAAAGCACTTTAAAGCAATAAAAGAAGGAAAGACTCAAAACTAGTAATCTAATGTCTTATTCTTGTCAGTAGCATGGATTTAAGTGATTTACAGTTGATTTGAGTCACAATGGCCTGTTTAGGCTCAAATCTAAGTCAAAGTCATGTAATGTGAACTAGTACAATGCCAAACATTGTAATTTCATAGAAAACGCTTTTCAGTAGCTGAAAAGCACTTTAAAGCAATAAAAGAAGGAAAGACTCAAAACTGGGAATCTACTGGCTTAATCTTGTCAGTAGCATGGATTAAGTGATTTACAGTTGATTTGAGTCACTATGGCCTGTTTAGGCTCAAATCTAAGTCAAAGTCATGTAATGTGAACTAGTACAATGCCAAACATTGTAATGCATTGAAAACGCTATTCAGGAGCTGAAAAGCACTTTAAAGCAATAAAAGAAGGAAAGACTCAGAACTGGGAATCTAATGTCTTAATCTTGTCAGTAGCATGGATTAAGTGATTTACAGGTGATTTGAGTCAGTTTGGCCTGTTTAGGCTGAAATCTAAGTCAAAGTCATGTAATGTGAACTAGTACAATGCCAAACATTGTAAATTCATAGAAAACGCTATTCAGTAGCTGAAAAGCACTTTAAAGCAATAAAAGAATGAAAGTCTCAAAACTAGGAATCTAATGGCTTAATCTTGTCAGTAGCATGAATTAAGTGATTTACAGGTGATTTGAGTCAGTGTGGCCTGTTTTAGGCTGAAGTAAATCATGTAATGTGACCTAGTACAATGCCAAACATTGTAAATTCATAGAAAACGCTTTTCAGTAGCTGAAAAGCACTTTAAAGCAAGAAAAGAAGGAAAGACTCAAAACTGGGAATCTAATGTCTTATTCTTGTCAGTAGCATGGATTTAAGTGATTTACAGGTGATTTGAGTCAGTTTGGCCTGTTTAGGCTGAAATCTAAGTCAAAGTCATGTAATGTGAACTAGTACAATGCCAAACATTGTAAATTCTTAGAAAACGCTATTCAGGAGCTGAAAACCACTTTAAAGCAATAAAAGAAGGAAAGACTCAAAACTAGGAATCTAATGGCTTAATCTTGTCAGTAGCATGGATTAAGTGATTTACAGGTGATTTGAGTCAGTTTGGCCTGTTTAGGCTGAAATCTAAGTCAAAGTCATGTAATGTGAACTAGTACAATGCCAAACATTGTAAATTCTTAGAAAACGCTTTTCAGTAGCTGAAAAGCACTTTAAAGCAATAAAAGAAGGAAAGACTCAAAACTAGGAATCTAATGTCTTATTCTTGTCAGTAGCATGGATTTAAGTGATTTACAGTTGATTTGAGTCAGTGTGGCCTGTTTAGGCTGAAATCTAAGTCAAAGTCATGTAATGTGAACTAGTACAATGCCAAACATTGTAAATTCTTAGAAAACGCTATTCAGGAGCTGAAAACCACTTTAAAGCAATAAAAGAAGGAAAGACTCAAAACTAGGAATCTAATGGCTTAATCTTGTCAGTAGCATGGATTAAGTGATTTACAGGTGATTTGAGTCAGTTTGGCCTGTTTAGGCTCAAATCTAAGTCAAAGTCATGTAATGTGAACTAGTACAATGCCAAACATTGTAAATTCATAGAAAACACTTTTCAGTAGCTGAAAAGCACTTTAAAGCAATAAAAGAAGGAAAGACTCAAAACTGGGAATCTACTGGCTTAATCTTGTCAGTAGCATGGATTAAGTGATTTACAGTTGATTTGAGTCAGTGTGGCCTGTTTAGGCTGAAGTCAAAGTCATGTAATGTGAACTAGTACAATGCCAAACATTGTACATTCATAGAAAACGCTTTTCAGTAGCTGAAAAGCACTTTAAAGCAATAAAAGAAGGAAAGACTCAAAACTAGGAATCTAATGTCTTATTCTTGTCAGTAGCATGGATTTAAGTGATTTACAGTTTATTTGAGTCAGTGTGGCCTGTTTAGGCTGAAATCTAAGTCAAAGTCATGTAATGTGAACTAGTACAATGCCAAACATTGTAAATTCTTAGAAAACGCTATTCAGGAGCTGAAAACCACTTTAAAGCAATAAAAGAAGGAAAGACTCAAAACTAGGAATCTAATGGCTTAATCTTGTCAGTAGCATGGATTAAGTGATTTACAGGTGATTTGAGTCAGTTTGGCCTGTTTAGGCTGAAATCTAAGTCAAAGTCATGTAATGTGAACTAGTACAATGCCAAACATTGTAAATTCTTAGAAAACGCTATTCAGGAGCTGAAAACCACTTTAAAGCAATAAAAGAAGGAAAGACTCAAAACTAGGAATCTAATGGCTTAATCTTGTCAGTAGCATGGATTAAGTGATTTACAGGTGATTTGAGTCAGTTTGGCCTGTTTAGGCTGAAATCTAAGTCAAAGTCATGTAATGTGAACTAGTACAATGCCAAACATTGTAAATTCATAGAAAACGCTATTCAGTAGCTGAAAAGCACTTTAAAGCAATAAAAGAATGAAAGTCTCAAAACTAGGAATCTAATGGCTTAATCTTGTCAGTAGCATGAATTAAGTGATTTACAGGTGATTTGAGTCAGTGTGGCCTGTTTTAGGCTGAAGTAAATCATGTAATGTGACCTAGTACAATGCCAAACATTGTAAATTCATAGAAAACGCTTTTCAGTAGCTGAAAAGCACTTTAAAGCAAAAAAAGAAGGAAAGACTCAAAACTGGGAATCTAATGTCTTATTCTTGTCAGTAGCATGGATTTAAGTGATTTACAGGTGATTTGAGTCAGTTTGGCCTGTTTAGGCTGAAATCTAAGTCAAAGTCATGTAATGTGAACTAGTACAATGCCAAACATTGTAAATTCTTAGAAAACGCTTTTCAGTAGCTGAAAAGCACTTTAAAGCAATAAAAGAAGGAAAGACTCAAAACTAGGAATCTAATGTCTTATTCTTGTCAGTAGCATGGATTTAAGTGATTTACAGTTGATTTGAATCAGTGTGGCCTGTTTTAGGCTGAAATCTAAGTCAAAGTCATGTAATGTGAACTAGTACAATGAAAAACTTTGTAATGCATTGAATACGCTATTCAGGAGCTGAAAAGCACTTTAAAGCAATAAAAGAAGGAAAGACTCAAAACTAGGAATCTAATGGCTTAATCTTGTCAGTAGCATGGATTAAGTGATTTACAGGTGATTTGAGTCAGTTTGGCCTGTTTAGGCTGAAATCTAAGTCAAAGTCATGTAATGTGACCTAGTACAATGCCAAACATTGTAAATTCATAGAAAACGCTTTTCAGTACTGAAAAGCACTTTAAAGCAATAAAAGAAGGAAAGACTCAGAACTGGGAATCTAATGTCTTAATCTTGTCAGTAGCATGGATTAAGCGATTTACAGTTGATTTGAGTCAGTATGACCTGTTTAGGCTCATATCTAAGTCAAAGTCATGTAATGTGAACTAGTACAATACATTGTAAATTCATAGAAAACGCTTTTCAGTAGCTGAAAAGCACTTTAAAGCAATAAAAGAAGGAAAGACTCAAAACTAGTAATCTAATGTCTTATTCTTGTCAGTAGCATGGATTTAAGTGATTTACAGTTGATTTGAGTCAGTGTGGCCTGTTTAGGCTGAAGTCAAAGTCATGTAATGTGAACTAGTACAATGCCAAACATTGTAAATTCTTAGAAAACGCTATTCAGGAGCTGAAAACCACTTTAAAGCAATAAAAGAAGGAAAGACTCAAAACTAGGAATCTAATGGCTTAATCTTGTCAGTAGCATGGATTAAGTGATTTACAGGTGATTTGAGTCAGTTTGGCCTGTTTAGGCTGAAATCTAAGTCATGTAATGTGAACTAGTACAATGCCAAACATTGTAAATTCTTAGAAAACGCTATTCAGGAGCTGAAAACCACTTTAAAGCAATAAAAGAAGGAAAGACTCAAAACTAGGAATCTAATGTCTTAATCTTGTCAGTAGCATGGATTAAGTGATTTACAGGTGATTTGAGTCAGTGTGGCCTGTTTTAGGCTGAAGTCAAAGTCATGTAATGTGAACTAGTACAATGCCAAACATTGTAAATTCTTAGAAAACGCTATTCAGGAGCTGAAAACCACTTTAAAGCAATAAAAGAAGGAAAGACTCAAAACTAGTAATCTAATGTCTTATTCTTGTCAGTAGCATGGATTTAAGTGATTTACAGTTGATTTGAGTCAGTGTGGCCTGTTTAGGCTGAAGTCAAAGTCATGTAATGTGAACTAGTACAATGCCAAACATTGTAAATTCATAGAAAACGCTTTTCAGTAGCTGAAAAGCACTTTAAAGCAATAAAAGAAGGAAAGACTCAAAACTAGTAATCTAATGTCTTATTCTTGTCAGTAGCATGGATTTAAGTGATTTACAGTTGATTTGAGTCACAATGGCCTGTTTAGGCTCAAATCTAAGTCAAAGTCATGTAATGTGAACTAGTACAATGCCAAACATTGTAATTTCATAGAAAACGCTTTTCAGTAGCTGAAAAGCACTTTAAAGCAATAAAAGAAGGAAAGACTCAAAACTGGGAATCTACTGGCTTAATCTTGTCAGTAGCATGGATTAAGTGATTTACAGTTGATTTGAGTCACTATGGCCTGTTTAGGCTCAAATCTAAGTCAAAGTCATGTAATGTGAACTAGTACAATGCCAAACATTGTAATGCATTGAAAACGCTATTCAGGAGCTGAAAAGCACTTTAAAGCAATAAAAGAAGGAAAGACTCAGAACTGGGAATCTAATGTCTTAATCTTGTCAGTAGCATGGATTAAGTGATTTACAGGTGATTTGAGTCAGTTTGGCCTGTTTAGGCTGAAATCTAAGTCAAAGTCATGTAATGTGAACTAGTACAATGCCAAACATTGTAAATTCATAGAAAACGCTATTCAGTAGCTGAAAAGCACTTTAAAGCAATAAAAGAATGAAAGTCTCAAAACTAGGAATCTAATGGCTTAATCTTGTCAGTAGCATGAATTAAGTGATTTACAGGTGATTTGAGTCAGTGTGGCCTGTTTTAGGCTGAAGTAAATCATGTAATGTGACCTAGTACAATGCCAAACATTGTAAATTCATAGAAAACGCTTTTCAGTAGCTGAAAAGCACTTTAAAGCAAAAAAAGAAGGAAAGACTCAAAACTGGGAATCTAATGTCTTATTCTTGTCAGTAGCATGGATTTAAGTGATTTACAGGTGATTTGAGTCAGTTTGGCCTGTTTAGGCTGAAATCTAAGTCAAAGTCATGTAATGTGAACTAGTACAATGCCAAACATTGTAAATTCTTAGAAAACGCTTTTCAGTAGCTGAAAAGCACTTTAAAGCAATAAAAGAAGGAAAGACTCAAAACTAGGAATCTAATGTCTTATTCTTGTCAGTAGCATGGATTTAAGTGATTTACAGTTGATTTGAATCAGTGTGGCCTGTTTTAGGCTGAAATCTAAGTCAAAGTCATGTAATGTGAACTAGTACAATGAAAAACTTTGTAATGCATTGAATACGCTATTCAGGAGCTGAAAAGCACTTTAAAGCAATAAAAGAAGGAAAGACTCAAAACTAGGAATCTAATGGCTTAATCTTGTCAGTAGCATGGATTAAGTGATTTACAGGTGATTTGAGTCAGTTTGGCCTGTTTAGGCTGAAATCTAAGTCAAAGTCATGTAATGTGACCTAGTACAATGCCAAACATTGTAAATTCATAGAAAACGCTTTTCAGTACTGAAAAGCACTTTAAAGCAATAAAAGAAGGAAAGACTCAGAACTGGGAATCTAATGTCTTAATCTTGTCAGTAGCATGGATTAAGCGATTTACAGTTGATTTGAGTCAGTATGACCTGTTTAGGCTCATATCTAAGTCAAAGTCATGTAATGTGAACTAGTACAATACATTGTAAATTCATAGAAAACGCTTTTCAGTAGCTGAAAAGCACTTTAAAGCAATAAAAGAAGGAAAGACTCAAAACTAGTAATCTAATGTCTTATTCTTGTCAGTAGCATGGATTTAAGTGATTTACAGTTGATTTGAGTCAGTGTGGCCTGTTTAGGCTGAAGTCAAAGTCATGTAATGTGAACTAGTACAATGCCAAACATTGTAAATTCTTAGAAAACGCTATTCAGGAGCTGAAAACCACTTTAAAGCAATAAAAGAAGGAAAGACTCAAAACTAGGAATCTAATGGCTTAATCTTGTCAGTAGCATGGATTAAGTGATTTACAGGTGATTTGAGTCAGTTTGGCCTGTTTAGGCTGAAATCTAAGTCATGTAATGTGAACTAGTACAATGCCAAACATTGTAAATTCTTAGAAAACGCTATTCAGGAGCTGAAAACCACTTTAAAGCAATAAAAGAAGGAAAGACTCAAAACTAGGAATCTAATGTCTTAATCTTGTCAGTAGCATGGATTAAGTGATTTACAGGTGATTTGAGTCAGTGTGGCCTGTTTTAGGCTGAAGTCAAAGTCATGTAATGTGAACTAGTACAATGCCAAACATTGTAAATTCTTAGAAAACGCTATTCAGGAGCTGAAAACCACTTTAAAGCAATAAAAGAAGGAAAGACTCAAAACTAGTAATCTAATGTCTTATTCTTGTCAGTAGCATGGATTTAAGTGATTTACAGTTGATTTGAGTCAGTGTGGCCTGTTTAGGCTGAAGTCAAAGTCATGTAATGTGAACTAGTACAATGCCAAACATTGTAAATTCATAGAAAACGCTTTTCAGTAGCTGAAAAGCACTTTAAAGCAATAAAAGAAGGAAAGACTCAAAACTAGTAATCTAATGTCTTATTCTTGTCAGTAGCATGGATTTAAGTGATTTACAGTTGATTTGAGTCACAATGGCCTGTTTAGGCTCAAATCTAAGTCAAAGTCATGTAATGTGAACTAGTACAATGCCAAACATTGTAATTTCATAGAAAACGCTTTTCAGTAGCTGAAAAGCACTTTAAAGCAATAAAAGAAGGAAAGACTCAAAACTGGGAATCTACTGGCTTAATCTTGTCAGTAGCATGGATTAAGTGATTTACAGTTGATTTGAGTCACTATGGCCTGTTTAGGCTCAAATCTAAGTCAAAGTCATGTAATGTGAACTAGTACAATGCCAAACATTGTAATGCATTGAAAACGCTATTCAGGAGCTGAAAAGCACTTTAAAGCAATAAAAGAAGGAAAGACTCAGAACTGGGAATCTAATGTCTTAATCTTGTCAGTAGCATGGATTAAGTGATTTACAGGTGATTTGAGTCAGTTTGGCCTGTTTAGGCTGAAATCTAAGTCAAAGTCATGTAATGTGAACTAGTACAATGCCAAACATTGTAAATTCATAGAAAACGCTATTCAGTAGCTGAAAAGCACTTTAAAGCAATAAAAGAATGAAAGTCTCAAAACTAGGAATCTAATGGCTTAATCTTGTCAGTAGCATGAATTAAGTGATTTACAGGTGATTTGAGTCAGTGTGGCCTGTTTTAGGCTGAAGTAAATCATGTAATGTGACCTAGTACAATGCCAAACATTGTAAATTCATAGAAAACGCTTTTCAGTAGCTGAAAAGCACTTTAAAGCAAGAAAAGAAGGAAAGACTCAAAACTGGGAATCTAATGTCTTATTCTTGTCAGTAGCATGGATTTAAGTGATTTACAGGTGATTTGAGTCAGTTTGGCCTGTTTAGGCTGAAATCTAAGTCAAAGTCATGTAATGTGAACTAGTACAATGCCAAACATTGTAAATTCTTAGAAAACGCTATTCAGGAGCTGAAAACCACTTTAAAGCAATAAAAGAAGGAAAGACTCAAAACTAGGAATCTAATGGCTTAATCTTGTCAGTAGCATGGATTAAGTGATTTACAGGTGATTTGAGTCAGTTTGGCCTGTTTAGGCTGAAATCTAAGTCAAAGTCATGTAATGTGAACTAGTACAATGCCAAACATTGTAAATTCTTAGAAAACGCTTTTCAGTAGCTGAAAAGCACTTTAAAGCAATAAAAGAAGGAAAGACTCAAAACTAGGAATCTAATGTCTTATTCTTGTCAGTAGCATGGATTTAAGTGATTTACAGTTGATTTGAATCAGTGTGGCCTGTTTTAGGCTGAAATCTAAGTCAAAGTCATGTAATGTGAACTAGTACAATGAAAAACTTTGTAATGCATTGAATACGCTATTCAAGAGCTGAAAAGCACTTTAAAGCAATAAAAGAAGGAAAGACTCAAAACTAGGAATCTAATGGCTTAATCTTGTCAGTAGCATGGATTAAGTGATTTACAGGTGATTTGAGTCAGTTTGGCCTGTTTAGGCTGAAATCTAAGTCAAAGTCATGTAATGTGACCTAGTACAATGCCAAACATTGTAAATTCATAGAAAACGCTTTTCAGTAGCTGAAAAGCACTTTAAAGCAATAAAAGAAGGAAAGACTCAGAACTGGGAATCTAATGTCTTAATCTTGTCAGTAGCATGGATTAAGCGATTTACAGTTGATTTGAGTCAGTATGACCTGTTTAGGCTCATATCTAAGTCAAAGTCATGTAATGTGAACTAGTACAATACATTGTAAATTCATAGAAAACGCTTTTCAGTAGCTGAAAAGCACTTTAAAGCAATAAAAGAAGGAAAGACTCAAAACTAGTAATCTAATGTCTTATTCTTGTCAGTAGCATGGATTTAAGTGATTTACAGTTGATTTGAGTCAGTGTGGCCTGTTTAGGCTGAAGTCAAAGTCATGTAATGTGAACTAGTACAATGCCAAACATTGTAAATTCTTAGAAAACGCTATTCAGGAGCTGAAAACCACTTTAAAGCAATAAAAGAAGGAAAGACTCAAAACTAGGAATCTAATGGCTTAATCTTGTCAGTAGCATGGATTAAGTGATTTACAGGTGATTTGAGTCAGTTTGGCCAGTTTAGGCTGAAATCTAAGTCAAAGTCATGTAATGTGAACTAGTACAATGCCAAACATTGTAAATTCATAGAAAACGCTTTTCAGTAGCTGAAAAGCACTTTAAAGCAATAAAAAAAAGGAAAGACTCAAAACTAGGAATCTAATGTCTTATTCTTGTCAGTAGCATGGATTTAAGTGATTTACAGTTGATTTGAATCAGTGTGGGCTGTTTTAGGCTGAAATCTAAGTCAAAGTCATGTAATGTGAACTAGTACAATGAAAAACTTTGTAATGCATTGAATACGCTATTCAGGAGCTGAAAAGCACTTTAAAGCAATAAAAGAAGGAAAGACTCAAAACTAGGAATCTAATGGCTTAATCTTGTCAGTAGCATGGATTAAGTGATTTACAGGTGATTTGAGTCAGTGTGGCCTGTTTTAGGCTGAAGTCAAAGTCATGTAATGTGAACTAGTACAATGCCAAACATTGTAAATTCTTAGAAAACGCTATTCAGGAGCTGAAAACCACTTTAAAGCAATAAAAGAAGGAAAGACTCAAAACTAGGAATCTAATGTCCTAATCTTGTCAGTAGCATGGATTAAGTGATTTACAGGTGATTTGAGTCAGTGTGGCCTGTTTTAGGCTGAAGTCAAAGTCATGTAATGTGAACTAGTACAATGAAAAACTTTGTAATGCATTGAATACGCTATTCAGGAGCTGAAAAGCACTTTAAAGCAATAAAAGAAGGAAAGACTCAAAACTAGGAATCTAATGGCTTAATCTTGTCAGTAGCATGGATTAAGTGATTTACAGGTGATTTGAGTCAGTGTGGCCTGTTTTAGGCTGAAGTCAAAGTCATGTAATGTGAACTAGTACAATGCCAAACATTGTAAATTCATAGAAAACGCTTTTCAGTAGCTGAAAAGCACTTTAAAGCAATAAAAGAAGGAAAGACTCAAAACTAGGAATCTAATGTCTTATTCTTGTCAGTAGCATGGATTTAAGTGATTTACAGTTGATTTGAATCAGTGTGGCCTGTTTTAGGCTGAAATCTAAGTCAAAGTCATGTAATGTAATGTGAACTAGTACAATGAAAAACTTTGTAATGCATTGAATACGCTATTCAGGAGCTGAAAAGCACTTTAAAGCAATAAAAGAAGGAAAGACTCAAAACTAGGAATCTAATGGCTTAATCTTGTCAGTAGCATGGATTAAGTGATTTACAGGTGATTTGAGTCAGTTTGGCCTGTTTAGGCTGAAATCTAAGTCAAAGTCATGTAATGTGACCTAGTACAATGCCAAACATTGTAAATTCATAGAAAACGCTTTTCAGTAGCTGAAAAGCACTTTAAAGCAATAAAAGAAGGAAAGACTCAGAACTGGGAATCTAATGTCTTAATCTTGTCAGTAGCATGGATTAAGCGATTTACAGTTGATTTGAGTCAGTATGGCCTGTTTGGGCTCATATCTAAGTCAAAGTCATGTAATGTGAACTAGTACAATACATTGTAAATTCATAGAAAACGCTTTTCAGTAGCTGAAAAGCACTTTAAAGCAATAAAAGAAGGAAAGACTCAAAACTAGTAATCTAATGTCTTATTCTTGTCAGTAGCATGGATTTATGTGATTTACAGTTGATTTGAGTCACTATGGCCTGTTTAGGCTCAAATCTAAGTCAAAGTCATGTAATGTGAACTAGTACAATGCCAAACATTGTAAATTCTTAGAAAACGCTATTCAGGAGCTGAAAACCACTTTAAAGCAATAAAAGAAGGAAAGACTCAAAACTAGGAATCTAATGGCTTAATCTTGTCAGTAGCATGGATTAAGTGATTTACAGGTGATTTGAGTCAGTTTGGCCTGTTTAGGCTGAAATCTAAGTCAAAGTCATGTAATGTGAACTAGTACAATGCCAAACATTGTAAATTCTTAGAAAACGCTATTCAGGAGCTGAAAACCACTTTAAAGCAATAAAAGAAGGAAAGACTCAAAACTAGGAATCTAATGGCTTAATCTTGTCAGTAGCATGGATTAAGTGATTTACAGGTGATTTGAGTCAGTTTGGCCTGTTTAGGCTGAAATCTAAGTCAAAGTCATGTAATGTGAACTAGTACAATGCCAAACATTGTAAATTCATAGAAAACGCTATTCAGTAGCTGAAAAGCACTTTAAAGCAATAAAAGAATGAAAGTCTCAAAACTAGGAATCTAATGGCTTAATCTTGTCAGTAGCATGAATTAAGTGATTTACAGGTGATTTGAGTCAGTGTGGCCTGTTTTAGGCTGAAGTAAATAATGTAATGTGACCTAGTACAATGCCAAACATTGTAAATTCATAGAAAACGCTTTTCAGTAGCTGAAAAGCACTTTAAAGCAAAAAAAGAAGGAAAGACTCAAAACTGGGAATCTAATGTCTTATTCTTGTCAGTAGCATGGATTTAAGTGATTTACAGGTGATTTGAGTCAGTTTGGCCTGTTTAGGCTGAAATCTAAGTCAAAGTCATGTAATGTGAACTAGTACAATGCCAAACATTGTAAATTCTTAGAAAACGCTATTCAGGAGCTGAAAACCACTTTAAAGCAATAAAAGAAGGAAAGACTCAAAACTAGGAATCTAATGGCTTAATCTTGTCAGTAGCATGGATTAAGTGATTTACAGGTGATTTGAGTCAGTTTGGCCTGTTTAGGCTGAAATCTAAGTCAAAGTCATGTAATGTGAACTAGTACAATGCCAAACATTGTAAATTCTTAGAAAACGCTTTTCAGTAGCTGAAAAGCACTTTAAAGCAATAAAAGAAGGAAAGACTCAAAACTAGGAATCTAATGTCTTATTCTTGTCAGTAGCATGGATTTAAGTGATTTACAGTTGATTTGAATCAGTGTGGCCTGTTTTAGGCTGAAATCTAAGTCAAAGTCATGTAATGTGAACTAGTACAATGAAAAACTTTGTAATGCATTGAATACGCTATTCAGGAGCTGAAAAGCACTTTAAAGCAATAAAAGAAGGAAAGACTCAAAACTAGGAATCTAATGGCTTAATCTTGTCAGTAGCATGGATTAAGTGATTTACAGGTGATTTGAGTCAGTTTGGCCTGTTTAGGCTGAAATCTAAGTCAAAGTCATGTAATGTGACCTAGTACAATGCCAAACATTGTAAATTCATAGAAAACGCTTTTCAGTAGCTGAAAAGCACTTTAAAGCAATAAAAGAAGGAAAGACTCAGAACTGGGAATCTAATGTCTTAATCTTGTCAGTAGCATGGATTAAGCGATTTACAGTTGATTTGAGTCAGTATGACCTGTTTAGGCTCATATCTAAGTCAAAGTCATGTAATGTGAACTAGTACAATGCCAAACATTGTAAATTCTTAGAAAACGCTATTCAGGAGCTGAAAACCACTTTAAAGCAATAAAAGAAGGAAAGACTCAAAACTAGGAATCTAATGGCTTAATCTTGTCAGTAGCATGGATTAAGTGATTTACAGGTGATTTGAGTCAGTTTGGCCTGTTTAGGCTGAAATCTAAGTCAAAGTCATGTAATGTGAACTAGTACAATGCCAAACATTGTAAATTCTTAGAAAACGCTTTTCAGTAGCTGAAAAGCACTTTAAAGCAATAAAAGAAGGAAAGACTCAAAACTAGGAATCTAATGTCTTATTCTTGTCAGTAGCATGGATTTAAGTGATTTACAGTTGATTTGAATCAGTGTGGCCTGTTTTAGGCTGAAATCTAAGTCAAAGTCATGTAATGTGAACTAGTACAATGAAAAACTTTGTAATGCATTGAATACGCTATTCAAGAGCTGAAAAGCACTTTAAAGCAATAAAAGAAGGAAAGACTCAAAACTAGGAATCTAATGGCTTAATCTTGTCAGTAGCATGGATTAAGTGATTTACAGGTGATTTGAGTCAGTTTGGCCTGTTTAGGCTGAAATCTAAGTCAAAGTCATGTAATGTGACCTAGTACAATGCCAAACATTGTAAATTCATAGAAAACGCTTTTCAGTAGCTGAAAAGCACTTTAAAGCAATAAAAGAAGGAAAGACTCAGAACTGGGAATCTAATGTCTTAATCTTGTCAGTAGCATGGATTAAGCGATTTACAGTTGATTTGAGTCAGTATGACCTGTTTAGGCTCATATCTAAGTCAAAGTCATGTAATGTGAACTAGTACAATACATTGTAAATTCATAGAAAACGCTTTTCAGTAGCTGAAAAGCACTTTAAAGCAATAAAAGAAGGAAAGACTCAAAACTAGTAATCTAATGTCTTATTCTTGTCAGTAGCATGGATTTAAGTGATTTACAGTTGATTTGAGTCAGTGTGGCCTGTTTAGGCTGAAGTCAAAGTCATGTAATGTGAACTAGTACAATGCCAAACATTGTAAATTCTTAGAAAACGCTATTCAGGAGCTGAAAACCACTTTAAAGCAATAAAAGAAGGAAAGACTCAAAACTAGGAATCTAATGGCTTAATCTTGTCAGTAGCATGGATTAAGTGATTTACAGGTGATTTGAGTCAGTTTGGCCAGTTTAGGCTGAAATCTAAGTCAAAGTCATGTAATGTGAACTAGTACAATGCCAAACATTGTAAATTCATAGAAAACGCTTTTCAGTAGCTGAAAAGCACTTTAAAGCAATAAAAAAAAGGAAAGACTCAAAACTAGGAATCTAATGTCTTATTCTTGTCAGTAGCATGGATTTAAGTGATTTACAGTTGATTTGAATCAGTGTGGGCTGTTTTAGGCTGAAATCTAAGTCAAAGTCATGTAATGTGAACTAGTACAATGAAAAACTTTGTAATGCATTGAATACGCTATTCAGGAGCTGAAAAGCACTTTAAAGCAATAAAAGAAGGAAAGACTCAAAACTAGGAATCTAATGGCTTAATCTTGTCAGTAGCATGGATTAAGTGATTTACAGGTGATTTGAGTCAGTGTGGCCTGTTTTAGGCTGAAGTCAAAGTCATGTAATGTGAACTAGTACAATGCCAAACATTGTAAATTCTTAGAAAACGCTATTCAGGAGCTGAAAACCACTTTAAAGCAATAAAAGAAGGAAAGACTCAAAACTAGGAATCTAATGTCCTAATCTTGTCAGTAGCATGGATTAAGTAATTTACAGGTGATTTGAGTCAGTGTGGCCTGTTTTAGGCTGAAGTCAAAGTCATGTAATGTGAACTAGTACAATGAAAAACTTTGTAATGCATTGAATACGCTATTCAGGAGCTGAAAAGCACTTTAAAGCAATAAAAGAAGGAAAGACTCAAAACTAGGAATCTAATGGCTTAATCTTGTCAGTAGCATGGATTAAGTGATTTACAGGTGATTTGAGTCAGTGTGGCCTGTTTTAGGCTGAAGTCAAAGTCATGTAATGTGAACTAGTACAATGCCAAACATTGTAAATTCATAGAAAACGCTTTTCAGTAGCTGAAAAGCACTTTAAAGCAATAAAAGAAGGAAAGACTCAAAACTAGGAATCTAATGTCTTATTCTTGTCAGTAGCATGGATTTAAGTGATTTACAGTTGATTTGAATCAGTGTGGCCTGTTTTAGGCTGAAATCTAAGTCAAAGTCATGTAATGTAATGTGAACTAGTACAATGAAAAACTTTGTAATGCATTGAATACGCTATTCAGGAGCTGAAAAGCACTTTAAAGCAATAAAAGAAGGAAAGACTCAAAACTAGGAATCTAATGGCTTAATCTTGTCAGTAGCATGGATTAAGTGATTTACAGGTGATTTGAGTCAGTTTGGCCTGTTTAGGCTGAAATCTAAGTCAAAGTCATGTAATGTGACCTAGTACAATGCCAAACATTGTAAATTCATAGAAAACGCTTTTCAGTAGCTGAAAAGCACTTTAAAGCAATAAAAGAAGGAAAGACTCAGAACTGGGAATCTAATGTCTTAATCTTGTCAGTAGCATGGATTAAGCGATTTACAGTTGATTTGAGTCAGTATGGCCTGTTTGGGCTCATATCTAAGTCAAAGTCATGTAATGTGAACTAGTACAATACATTGTAAATTCATAGAAAACGCTTTTCAGTAGCTGAAAAGCACTTTAAAGCAATAAAAGAAGGAAAGACTCAAAACTAGTAATCTAATGTCTTATTCTTGTCAGTAGCATGGATTTATGTGATTTACAGTTGATTTGAGTCACTATGGCCTGTTTAGGCTCAAATCTAAGTCAAAGTCATGTAATGTGAACTAGTACAATGCCAAACATTGTAAATTCTTAGAAAACGCTATTCAGGAGCTGAAAACCACTTTAAAGCAATAAAAGAAGGAAAGACTCAAAACTAGGAATCTAATGGCTTAATCTTGTCAGTAGCATGGATTAAGTGATTTACAGGTGATTTGAGTCAGTTTGGCCTGTTTAGGCTGAAATCTAAGTCAAAGTCATGTAATGTGAACTAGTACAATGCCAAACATTGTAAATTCTTAGAAAACGCTATTCAGGAGCTGAAAACCACTTTAAAGCAATAAAAGAAGGAAAGACTCAAAACTAGGAATCTAATGGCTTAATCTTGTCAGTAGCATGGATTAAGTGATTTACAGGTGATTTGAGTCAGTTTGGCCTGTTTAGGCTGAAATCTAAGTCAAAGTCATGTAATGTGAACTAGTACAATGCCAAACATTGTAAATTCATAGAAAACGCTATTCAGTAGCTGAAAAGCACTTTAAAGCAATAAAAGAATGAAAGTCTCAAAACTAGGAATCTAATGGCTTAATCTTGTCAGTAGCATGAATTAAGTGATTTACAGGTGATTTGAGTCAGTGTGGCCTGTTTTAGGCTGAAGTAAATAATGTAATGTGACCTAGTACAATGCCAAACATTGTAAATTCATAGAAAACGCTTTTCAGTAGCTGAAAAGCACTTTAAAGCAAAAAAAGAAGGAAAGACTCAAAACTGGGAATCTAATGTCTTATTCTTGTCAGTAGCATGGATTTAAGTGATTTAAAGGTGATTTGAGTCAGTTTGGCCTGTTTAGGCTGAAATCTAAGTCAAAGTCATGTAATGTGAACTAGTACAATGCCAAACATTGTAAATTCTTAGAAAACGCTATTCAGGAGCTGAAAACCACTTTAAAGCAATAAAAGAAGGAAAGACTCAAAACTAGGAATCTAATGGCTTAATCTTGTCAGTAGCATGGATTAAGTGATTTACAGGTGATTTGAGTCAGTTTGGCCTGTTTAGGCTGAAATCTAAGTCAAAGTCATGTAATGTGAACTAGTACAATGCCAAACATTGTAAATTCTTAGAAAACGCTTTTCAGTAGCTGAAAAGCACTTTAAAGCAATAAAAGAAGGAAAGACTCAAAACTAGGAATCTAATGTCTTATTCTTGTCAGTAGCATGGATTTAAGTGATTTACAGTTGATTTGAATCAGTGTGGCCTGTTTTAGGCTGAAATCTAAGTCAAAGTCATGTAATGTGAACTAGTACAATGAAAAACTTTGTAATGCATTGAATACGCTATTCAGGAGCTGAAAAGCACTTTAAAGCAATAAAAGAAGGAAAGACTCAAAACTAGGAATCTAATGGCTTAATCTTGTCAGTAGCATGGATTAAGTGATTTACAGGTGATTTGAGTCAGTTTGGCCTGTTTAGGCTGAAATCTAAGTCAAAGTCATGTAATGTGACCTAGTACAATGCCAAACATTGTAAATTCATAGAAAACGCTTTTCAGTAGCTGAAAAGCACTTTAAAGCAATAAAAGAAGGAAAGACTCAGAACTGGGAATCTAATGTCTTAATCTTGTCAGTAGCATGGATTAAGCGATTTACAGTTGATTTGAGTCAGTATGACCTGTTTAGGCTCATATCTAAGTCAAAGTCATGTAATGTGAACTAGTACAATACATTGTAAATTCATAGAAAACGCTTTTCAGTAGCTGAAAAGCACTTTAAAGCAATAAAAGAAGGAAAGACTCAAAACTAGTAATCTAATGTCTTATTCTTGTCAGTAGCATGGATTTAAGTGATTTACAGTTGATTTGAGTCAGTGTGGCCTGTTTAGGCTGAAGTCAAAGTCATGTAATGTGAACTAGTACAATGCCAAACATTGTAAATTCTTAGAAAACGCTATTCAGGAGCTGAAAACCACTTTAAAGCAATAAAAGAAGGAAAGACTCAAAACTAGGAATCTAATGGCTTAATCTTGTCAGTAGCATGGATTAAGTGATTTACAGGTGATTTGAGTCAGTTTGGCCTGTTTAGGCTGAAATCTAAGTCAAAGTCATGTAATGTGAACTAGTACAATGCCAAACATTGTAAATTCTTAGAAAACGCTATTCAGGAGCTGAAAACCACTTTAAAGCAATAAAAGAAGGAAAGACTCAAAACTAGGAATCTAATGTCTTAATCTTGTCAGTAGCATGGATTAAGTGATTTACAGGTGATTTGAGTCAGTGTGGCCTGTTTTAGGCTGAAGTCAAAGTCATGTAATGTGAACTAGTACAATGCCAAACATTGTAAATTCATAGAAAACGCTTTTCAGTAGCTGAAAAGCACTTTAAAGCAATAAAAAAAGGAAAGACTCAAAACTAGGAATCTAATGTCTTATTCTTGTCAGTAGCATGGATTTAAGTGATTTACAGTTGATTTGAATCAGTGTGGCCTGTTTTAGGCTGAAATCTAAGTCAAAGTCATGTAATGTGAACTAGTACAATGAAAAACTTTGTAATGCATTGAATACGCTATTCAGGAGCTGAAAAGCACTTTAAAGCAATAAAAGAAGGAAAGACTCAAAACTAGGAATCTAATGGCTTAATCTTGTCAGTAGCATGGATTAAGTGATTTACAGGTGATTTGAGTCAGTGTGGCCTGTTTTAGGCTGAAGTCAAAGTCATGTAATGTGAAGTAGTACAATGCCAAACATTGTAAATTCATAGAAAACGCTTTTCAGTAGCTGAAAAGCACTTTAAAGCAATAAAAGAAGGAAAGACTCAAAACTAGTAATCTAATGTCTTATTCTTGTCAGTAGCATGGATTTAAGTGATTTACAGTTGATTTGAGTCAGTGTGGCCTGTTTAGGCTGAAGTCAAAGTCATGTAATGTGAACTAGTACAATGCCAAACATTGTAAATTCTTAGAAAACGCTATTCAGGAGCTGAAAACCACTTTATAGCAATAAAAGAAGGAAAGACTCAAAACTAGGAATCTACTGGCTTAATCTTGTCAGTAGCATGGATTAAGTGATTTACAGGTGATTTGAGTCAGTTTGGCCTGTTTAGGCTGAAATCTAAGTCAAAGTCATGTAATGTGAACTAGTACAATGCCAAACATTGTAAATTCTTAGAAAACGCTATTCAGGAGCTGAAAACCACTTTAAAGCAATAAAAGAAGGAAAGACTCAAAACTAGGAATCTAATGTCCTAATCTTGTCAGTAGCATGGATTAAGTGATTTACAGGTGATTTGAGTCAGTGTGGCCTGTTTTAGGCTGAAGTCAAAGTCATGTAATGTGAACTAGTACAATGAAAAACTTTGTAATGCATTGAATACGCTATTCAGGAGCTGAAAAGCACTTTAAAGCAATAAAAGAAGGAAAGACTCAAAACTAGGAATCTAATGGCTTAATCTTGTCAGTAGCATGGATTAAGTGATTTACAGGTGATTTGAGTCAGTGTGGCCTGTTTTAGGCTGAAGTCAAAGTCATGTAATGTGAACTAGTACAATGCCAAACATTGTAAATTCATAGAAAACGCTTTTCAGTAGCTGAAAAGCACTTTAAAGCAATAAAAGAAGGAAAGACTCAAAACTAGGAATCTAATGTCTTATTCTTGTCAGTAGCATGGATTTCAGTGATTTACAGTTGATTTGAATCAGTGTGGCCTGTTTTAGGCTGAAATCTAAGTCAAAGTCATGTAATGTAATGTGAACTAGTACAATGAAAAACTTTGTAATGCATTGAATACGCTATTCAGGAGCTGAAAAGCACTTTAAAGCAATAAAAGAAGGAAAGACTCAAAACTAGGAATCTAATGGCTTAATCTTGTCAGTAGCATGGATTAAGTGATTTACAGGTGATTTGAGTCAGTTTGGCCTGTTTAGGCTGAAATCTAAGTCAAAGTCATGTAATGTGACCTAGTACAATGCCAAACATTGTAAATTCATAGAAAACGCTTTTCAGTAGCTGAAAAGCACTTTAAAGCAATAAAAGAAGGAAAGACTCAGAACTGGGAATCTAATGTCTTAATCTTGTCAGTAGCATGGATTAAGCGATTTACAGTTGATTTGAGTCAGTATGGCCTGTTTAGGCTCATATCTAAGTCAAAGTCATGTAATGTGAACTAGTACAATACATTGTAAATTCATAGAAAACGCTTTTCAGTAGCTGAAAAGCACTTTAAAGCAATAAAAGAAGGAAAGACTCAAAACTAGTAATCTAATGTCTTATTCTTGTCAGTAGCATGGATTTATGTGATTTACAGTTGATTTGAGTCACTATGGCCTGTTTAGGCTCAAATCTAAGTCAAAGTCATGTAATGTGAACTAGTACAATGCCAAACATTGTAAATTCTTAGAAAACGCTATTCAGGAGCTGAAAACCACTTTAAAGCAATAAAAGAAGGAAAGACTCAAAACTAGGAATCTAATGGCTTAATCTTGTCAGTACCATGGATTAAGTGATTTACAGGTGATCTGAGTCAATTTGGCCTGTTTAGGCTGAAATCTAAGTCAAAGTCATGTAATGTGAACTAGTACAATGCCAAACATTGTAAATTCATAGAAAACGCTTTTCAGTAGCTGAAAAGCACTTTAAAGCAATAAAAGAAGGAAAGACTCAAAACTAGGAATCTAATGTCTTATTCTTGTCAGTAGCATGGATTTAAGTGATTTACAGTTGATTTGAATCAGTGTGGCCTGTTTTAGGCTGAAATCTAAGTCAAAGTCATGTTATGTGAACTAGTACAATGAAAAACATTGTAATGCATTGAAAACGCTTTTCAGTAGCTGAAAAGCACTTTAAAGCAATAAAAGAAGGAAAGACTCAAAACTGGGAATCTACTGGCTTAATCTTGTCAGTAGCATGGATTAAGTGATTTACAGTTGATTTGAGTCAGTGTGGCCTGTTTAGGCTGAAGTCAAAGTCATGTAATGTGAACTAGTACAATGCCAAACATTGTAAATTCATAGAAAACGCTTTTCAGTAGCTGAAAAGCACTTTAAGGCAATAAAAGAAGGAAAGACTCAAAACTAGGAATCTAATGTCTTATTCTTGTCAGTAGCATGGATTTAAGTGATTTACAGTTGATTTGAGTCAGTGTGGCCTGTTTAGGCTCAAATCTAAGTCAAAGTCATGTAATGTGAACTAGTACAATGCCAAACATTGTAAATTCTTAGAAAACGCTATTCAGGAGCTGAAAAGCACTTTAAAGCAATAAAAGAAGGAAAGACTCAAAACTAGGAATCTAATGGCTTAATCTTGTCAGTAGCATGGATTAAGTGATTTACAGGTGATTTGAGTCAGTGTGGCCTGTTTTAGGCTGAAGTCAAAGTCATGTAATGTGAACTAGTACAATGCCAAACATTGTAAATTCATAGAAAACGCTTTTCAGTAGCTGAAAAGCACTTTAAAGCAATAAAAGAAGGAAAGACTCAAAACTAGGAATCTAATGTCTTATTCTTGTCAGTAGCATGGATTTAAGTGATTTACAGTTGATTTGAATCAGTGTGGCCTGTTTTAGGCTGAAATCTAAGTCAAAGTCATGTAATGTAATGTGAACTAGTACAATGAAAAACTTTGTAATGCATTGAATACGCTATTCAGGAGCTGAAAAGCACTTTAAAGCAATAAAAAAAAGGAAAGACTCAAAACTAGGAATCTAATGGCTTAATCTTGTCAGTAGCATGGATTAAGTGATTTACAGGTGATTTGAGTCAGTTTGGCCTGTTTAGGCTGAAATCTAAGTCAAAGTCATGTAATGTGACCTAGTACAATGCCAAACATTGTAAATTCATAGAAAACGCTTTTCAGTAACTGAAAAGCACTTTAAAGCAATAAAAGAAGGAAAGACTCAGAACTGGGAATCTAATGTCTTAATCTTGTCAGTAGCATGGATTAAGCGATTTACAGTTGATTTGAGTCAGTATGGCCTGTTTAGGCTCATATCTAAGTCAAAGTCATGTAATGTGAACTAGTACAATGCCAAACATTGTAAATTCTTAGAAAACGCTATTCAGGAGCTGAAAACCACTTTAAAGCAATAAAAGAAGGAAAGACTCAAAACTAGGAATCTAATGGCTTAATCTTGTCAGTACCATGGATTAAGTGATTTACAGGTGATCTGAGTCAGTTTGGCCTGTTTAGGCTGAAATCTAAGTCAAAGTCATGTTATGTGAACTAGTACAATGAAAAACATTGTAATGCATTGAAAACGCTTTTCAGTAGCTGAAAAGCACTTTAAAGCAATAAAAGAAGGAAAGACTCAAAACTGGGAATCTACTGGCTTAATCTTGTCAGTAGCATGGATTAAGTGATTTACAATTGATTTGAGTCAGTGTGGCCTGTTTAGGCTGAAGTCAAAGTCATGTAATGTGAACTAGTACAATGCCAAACATTGTAAATTCATAGAAAACGCTTTTCAGTAGCTGAAAAGCACTTTAAGGCAATAAAAGAAGGAAAGACTCAAAACTAGGAATCTAATGTC
Source organism: Osmerus mordax (assembly GCF_038355195.1). Lineage (NCBI taxonomy): Eukaryota > Metazoa > Chordata > Actinopteri > Osmeriformes > Osmeridae > Osmerus > Osmerus mordax. Next base: position 6,929,789 of record NC_090050.1, on the reverse strand, counting down.
TTATTCTTGTCAGTAGCATGGATTTAAGTGATTTACAGTTGATTTGAGTCAGTGTGGCCTGTTTAGGCTCAAATCTAAGTCAAAGTCATGTAATGTGAACTAGTACAATGCCAAACATTGTAAATTCTTAGAAAACGCTATTCAGGAGCTGAAAACCACTTTAAAGCAATAAAAGAAGGAAAGACTCAAAACTAGGAATCTAATGGCTTAATCTTGTCAGTAGCATGGATTAAGTGATTTACAGGTGATTTGAGTCAGTGTGGCCTGTTTTAGGCTGAAGTCAAAGTCATGTAATGTGAACTAGTACAATGCCAAACATTGTAAATTCATAGAAAACGCTTTTCAGTAGCTGAAAAGCACTTTAAAGCAATAAAAGAAGGAAAGACTCAAAACTAGGAATCTAATGTCTTATTCTTGTCAGTAGCATGGATTTAAGTGATTGACAGTTGATTTGAATCGGTGTGGCCTGTTTTAGGCTGAAATCTAAGTCAAAGTCATGTAATGTGAACTAGTACAATGAAAAACATTGTAATGCATTGAAAACGCTATTCAGGAGCTGAAAAGCACTTTAAAGCAATAAAAGAAGGAAAGACTCAAAACTAGGAATCTAATGGCTTAATCTTGTCAGTAGCATGGATTAAGTGATTTACAGGTGATTTGAGTCAGTGTGGCCTGTTTTAGGCTGAAGTCAAAGTCATGTAATGTGAACTAGTACAATGCCAAACATTGTAAATTCATAGAAAACGCTTTTCAGTAGCTGAAAAGCACTTTAAAGCAATAAAAGAAGGAAAGACTCAAAACTAGGAATCTAATGTCTTATTCTTGTCAGTAGCATGGATTTAAGTGATTTACAGTTGATTTGAATCAGTGTGGCCTGTTTTAGGCTGAAATCTAAGTCAAAGTCATGTAATGTAATGTGAACTAGTACAATGAAAAACTTTGTAATGCATTGAATACGCTATTCAGGAGCTGAAAAGCACTTTAAAGCAATAAAAGAAGGAAAGACTCAAAACTAGGAATCTAATGGCTTAATCTTGTCAGTAGCATGGATTAAGTGATTTACAGGTGATTTGAGTCAGTTTGGCCTGTTTAGGCTGAAATCTAAGTCAAAGTCATGTAATGTGATCTAGTACAATGCCAAACATTGTAAATTCATAGAAAACGCTTTTCAGTAGCTGAAAAGCACTTTAAAGCAATAAAAGAAGGAAAGACTCAGAACTGGGAATCTAATGTCTTAATCTTGTCAGTAGCATGGATTAAGCGATTTACAGTTGATTTGAGTCAGTATGGCCTGTTTAGGCTCATATCTAAGTCAAAGTCATGTAATGTGAACTAGTACAATACATTGTAAATTCATAGAAAACGCTTTTCAGTAGCTGAAAAGCACTTTAAAGCAATAAAAGAAGGAAAGACTCAAAACTAGTAATCTAATGTCTTATTCTTGTCAGTAGCATGGATTTATGTGATTTACAGTTGATTTGAGTCACTATGGCCTGTTTAGGCTCAAATCTAAGTCAAAGTCATGTAATGTGAACTAGTACAATGCCAAACATTGTAAATTCTTAGAAAACGCTATTCAGGAGCTGAAAACCACTTTAAAGCAATAAAAGAAGGAAAGACTCAAAACTAGGAATCTAATGGCTTAATCTTGTCAGTACCATGGATTAAGTGATTTACAGGTGATCTGAGTCAGTTTGGCCTGTTTAGGCTGAAGTCAAAGTCATGTAATGTGAACTAGTACAATGCCAAACATTGTAAATTCATAGAAAACGCTTTTCAGTAGCTGAAAAGCACTTTAAGGCAATAAAAGAAGGAAAGACTCAAAACTAGGAATCTAATGTCTTATTCTTGTCAGTAGCATGGATTTAAGTGATTTACAGTTGATTTGAGTCAGTGTGGCCTGTTTAGGCTGAAATCTAAGTCAAAGTCATGTAATGTGAACTAGTACAATGCCAAACATTGTAAATTCTTAGAAAACGCTATTCAGGAGCTGAAAACCACTTTAAAGCAATAAAAGAAGGAAAGACTCAAAACTAGGAATCTAATGGCTTAATCTTGTCAGTACCATGGATTAAGTGATTTACAGGTGATCTGAGTCAATTTGGCCTGTTTAGGCTGAAATCTAAGTCAAAGTCATGTAATGTGAACTAGTACAATGCCAAACATTGTAAATTCATAGAAAACGCTTTTCAGTAGCTGAAAAGCACTTTAAAGCAATAAAAGAAGGAAAGACTCAAAACTAGGAATCTAATGTCTTATTCTTGTCAGTAGCATGGATTTAAGTGATTTACAGTTGATTTGAGTCAGTGTGGCCTGTTTAGGCTGAAGTCAAAGTCATGTAATGTGAACTAGTACAATGCCAAACATTGTAAATTCATAGAAAACGCTTTTCAGTAGCTGAAAAGCACTTTAAGGCAATAAAAGAAGGAAAGACTCAAAACTAGGAATCTAATGTCTTATTCTTGTCAGTAGCATGGATTTAAGTGATTTACAGTTGATTTGAGTCAGTGTGGCCTGTTTTAGGCTGAAGTCAAAGTCATGTAATGTGAACTAGTACAATGCCAAACATTGTAAATTCATAGAAAACGCTTTTCAGTAGCTGAAAAGCACTTTAAAGCAATAAAAGAAGGAAAGACTCAAAACTAGGAATCTAATGTCTTATTCTTGTCAGTAGCATGGATTTAAGTGATTGACAGTTGATTTGAATCGGTGTGGCCTGTTTTAGGCTGAAATCTAAGTCAAAGTCATGTAATGTGAACTAGTACAATGAAAAACATTGTAATGCATTGAAAACGCTATTCAGGAGCTGAAAAGCACTTTAAAGCAATAAAAGAAGGAAAGACTCAAAACTGGGAATCTACTGGCTTAATCTTGTCAGTAGCATGGATTAAGTGATTTACAGTTGATTTGAGTCAGTGTGGCCTGTTTAGGCTGAAGTCAAAGTCATGTAATGTGAACTAGTACAATGCCAAACATTGTAAATTCATAGAAAACGCTCTTCAGTAGCTGAAAAGCACTTTAAAGCAATAAAAGAAGGAAAGACTCAAAACTAGGAATCTAATGGCTTAATCTTGTCAGTAGCATGAATTAAGTGATTTACAGGTGATTTGAGTCAGTGTGTCCTGTTTTAGGCTGAAATCTAAGTCATGTAATGTGAACTAGTACAATGCCAAACATTGTAATGCATTGAAAACGCTATTCAGGAGCTGAAAAGCACTTTATAGCAATAAAAGAATGAAAGAATCAAAACTGGGAATCTAATGGCTTAATCTTGTCAGTAGCATGAATTAAGTGATTTACAGGTGATTTGAGTCAGTGTGGCCTGTTTTAGGCTGAAGTAAATCATGTAATGTGACCTAGTACAATGCCAAACATTGTAAATTCATAGAAAACGCTTTTCAGTAGCTGAAAAGCACTTTAAAGCAATAAAAGAAGGAAAGACTCAAAACTGGGAATCTAATGTCTTATTCTTGTCAGTAGCATGGATTTAAGTGATTTACAGGTGATTTGAGTCAGTTTGGCCTGTTTAGGCTGAAATCTAAGTCAAAGTCATGTAATGTGAACTAGTACAATGCCAAACATTGTAAATTCTTAGAAAACGCTATTCAGGAGCTGAAAACCACTTTAAAGCAATAAAAGAAGGAAAGACTCAAAACTAGGAATCTAATGGCTTAATCTTGTCAGTAGCATGGATTAAGTGATTTACAGGTGATTTGAGTCAGTTTGGCCTGTTTAGGCTGAAATCTAAGTCAAAGTCATGTAATGTGAACTAGTACAATGCCAAACATTGTAAATTCTTAGAAAACGCTATTCAGGAGCTGAAAACCACTTTAAAGCAATAAAAGAAGGAAAGACTCAAAACTAGGAATCTAATGTCTTAATCTTGTCAGTACCATGGATTAAGTGATTTACAGGTGATCTGAGTCAATTTGGCCTGTTTAGGCTGAAATCTAAGTCAAAGTCATGTAATGTGAACTAGTACAATGCCAAACATTGTAAATTCATAGAAAACGCTTTTCAGTAGCTGAAAAGCACTTTAAAGCAATAAAAGAAGGAAAGACTCAAAACTAGGAATCTAATGTCTTATTCTTGTCAGTAGCATGGATTTAAGTGATTTACAGTTGATTTGAATCAGTGTGGCCTGTTTTAGGCTGAAATCTAAGTCAAAGTCATGTTATGTGAACTAGTACAATGAAAAACATTGTAATGCATTGAAAACGCTTTTCAGTGGCTGAAAAGCACTTTAAAGCAATAAAAGAAGGAAAGACTCAAAACTGGGAATCTACTGGCTTAATCTTGTCAGTAGCATGGATTAAGTGATTTACAGTTGATTTGAGTCAGTGTGGCCTGTTTAGGCTGAAGTCAAAGTCATGTAATGTGAACTAGTACAATGCCAAACATTGTAAATTCATAGAAAACGCTTTTCAGTAGCTGAAAAGCACTTTAAGGCAATAAAAGAAGGAAAGACTCAAAACTAGGAATCTAATGTCTTATTCTTGTCAGTAGCATGGATTTAAGTGATTTACAGTTGATTTGAGTCAGTGTGGCCTGTTTAGGCTCAAATCTAAGTCAAAGTCATGTAATGTGAACTAGTACAATGCCAAACATTGTAAATTCTTAGAAAACGCTATTCAGGAGCTGAAAACCACTTTAAAGCAATAAAAGAAGGAAAGACTCAAAACTAGGAATCTAATGGCTTAATCTTGTCAGTAGCATGGATTAAGTGATTTACAGGTGATTTGAGTCAGTGTGGCCTGTTTTAGGCTGAAGTCAAAGTCATGTAATGTGAACTAGTACAATGCCAAACATTGTAAATTCATAGAAAACGCTTTTCAGTAGCTGAAAAGCACTTTAAAGCAATAAAAGAAGGAAAGACTCAAAACTAGGAATCTAATGTCTTATTCTTGTCAGTAGCATGGATTTAAGTGATTGACAGTTGATTTGAATCGGTGTGGCCTGTTTTAGGCTGAAATCTAAGTCAAAGTCATGTAATGTAATGTGAACTAGTACAATGAAAAACTTTGTAATGCATTGAATACGCTATTCAGGAGCTGAAAAGCACTTTAAAGCAATAAAAAAAAGGAAAGACTCAAAACTAGGAATCTAATGGCTTAATCTTGTCAGTAGCATGGATTAAGTGATTTACAGGTGATTTGAGTCAGTTTGGCCTGTTTAGGCTGAAATCTAAGTCAAAGTCATGTAATGTGACCTAGTACAATGCCAAACATTGTAAATTCATAGAAAACGCTTTTCAGTAACTGAAAAGCACTTTAAAGCAATAAAAGAAGGAAAGACTCAGAACTGGGAATCTAATGTCTTAATCTTGTCAGTAGCATGGATTAAGCGATTTACAGTTGATTTGAGTCAGTATGGCCTGTTTAGGCTCATATCTAAGTCAAAGTCATGTAATGTGAACTAGTACAATACATTGTAAATTCATAGAAAACGCTTTTCAGTAGCTGAAAAGCACTTTAAAGCAATAAAAGAAGGAAAGACTCAAAACTAGTAATCTAATGTCTTATTCTTGTCAGTAGCATGGATTTATGTGATTTACAGTTGATTTGAGTCACTATGGCCTGTTTAGGCTCAAATCTAAGTCAAAGTCATGTAATGTGAACTAGTACAATGCCAAACATTGTAAATTCTTAGAAAACGCTATTCAGGAGCTGAAAACCACTTTAAAGCAATAAAAGAAGGAAAGACTCAAAACTAGGAATCTAATGGCTTAATCTTGTCAGTACCATGGATTAAGTGATTTACAGGTGATCTGAGTCAGTTTGGCCTGTTTAGGCTGAAATCTAAGTCAAAGTCATGTTATGTGAACTAGTACAATGAAAAACATTGTAATGCATTGAAAACGCTTTTCAGTAGCTGAAAAGCACTTTAAAGCAATAAAAGAAGGAAAGACTCAAAACTGGGAATCTACTGGCTTAATCTTGTCAGTAGCATGGATTAAGTGATTTACAATTGATTTGAGTCAGTGTGGCCTGTTTAGGCTGAAGTCAAAGTCATGTAATGTGAACTAGTACAATGCCAAACATTGTAAATTCATAGAAAACGCTTTTCAGTAGCTGAAAAGCACTTTAAGGCAATAAAAGAAGGAAAGACTCAAAACTAGGAATCTAATGTCTTATTCTTGTCAGTAGCATGGATTTAAGTGATTTACAGTTGATTTGAGTCAGTGTGGCCTGTTTAGGCTCAAATCTAAGTCAAAGTCATGTAATGTGAACTAGTACAATGCCAAACATTGTAAATTCTTAGAAAACGCTATTCAGGAGCTGAAAACCACTTTAAAGCAATAAAAGAAGGAAAGACTCAAAACTAGGAATCTAATGGCTTAATCTTGTCAGTAGCATGGATTAAGTGATTTACAGGTGATTTGAGTCAGTGTGGCCTGTTTTAGGCTGAAGTCAAAGTCATGTAATGTGAACTAGTACAATGCCAAACATTGTAAATTCATAGAAAACGCTTTTCAGTAGCTGAAAAGCACTTTAAAGCAATAAAAGAAGGAAAGACTCAAAACTAGGAATCTAATGTCTTATTCTTGTCAGTAGCATGGATTTAAGTGATTGACAGTTGATTTGAATCGGTGTGGCCTGTTTTAGGCTGAAATCTAAGTCAAAGTCATGTAATGTGAACTAGTACAATGAAAAACATTGTAATGCATTGAAAACGCTATTCAGGAGCTGAAAAGCACTTTAAAGCAATAAAAGAAGGAAAGACTCAAAACTAGGAATCTAATGGCTTAATCTTGTCAGTAGCATGGATTAAGTGATTTACAGGTGATTTGAGTCAGTGTGGCCTGTTTTAGGCTGAAGTCAAAGTCATGTAATGTGAACTAGTACAATGCCAAACATTGTAAATTCATAGAAAACGCTTTTCAGTAGCTGAAAAGCACTTTAAAGCAATAAAAGAAGGAAAGACTCAAAACTAGGAATCTAATGTCTTATTCTTGTCAGTAGCATGGATTTAAGTGATTTACAGTTGATTTGAATCAGTGTGGCCTGTTTTAGGCTGAAATCTAAGTCAAAGTCATGTAATGTAATGTGAACTAGTACAATGAAAAACTTTGTAATGCATTGAATACGCTATTCAGGAGCTGAAAAGCACTTTAAAGCAATAAAAGAAGGAAAGACTCAAAACTAGGAATCTAATGGCTTAATCTTGTCAGTAGCATGGATTAAGTGATTTACAGGTGATTTGAGTCAGTTTGGCCTGTTTAGGCTGAAATCTAAGTCAAAGTCATGTAATGTGATCTAGTACAATGCCAAACATTGTAAATTCATAGAAAACGCTTTTCAGTAGCTGAAAAGCACTTTAAAGCAATAAAAGAAGGAAAGACTCAGAACTGGGAATCTAATGTCTTAATCTTGTCAGTAGCATGGATTAAGCGATTTACAGTTGATTTGAGTCAGTATGGCCTGTTTAGGCTCATATCTAAGTCAAAGTCATGTAATGTGAACTAGTACAATACATTGTAAATTCATAGAAAACGCTTTTCAGTAGCTGAAAAGCACTTTAAAGCAATAAAAGAAGGAAAGACTCAAAACTAGTAATCTAATGTCTTATTCTTGTCAGTAGCATGGATTTATGTGATTTACAGTTGATTTGAGTCACTATGGCCTGTTTAGGCTCAAATCTAAGTCAAAGTCATGTAATGTGAACTAGTACAATGCCAAACATTGTAAATTCTTAGAAAACGCTATTCAGGAGCTGAAAACCACTTTAAAGCAATAAAAGAAGGAAAGACTCAAAACTAGGAATCTAATGGCTTAATCTTGTCAGTACCATGGATTAAGTGATTTACAGGTGATCTGAGTCAGTTTGGCCTGTTTAGGCTGAAGTCAAAGTCATGTAATGTGAACTAGTACAATGCCAAACATTGTAAATTCATAGAAAACGCTTTTCAGTAGCTGAAAAGCACTTTAAGGCAATAAAAGAAGGAAAGACTCAAAACTAGGAATCTAATGTCTTATTCTTGTCAGTAGCATGGATTTAAGTGATTTACAGTTGATTTGAGTCAGTGTGGCCTGTTTAGGCTGAAATCTAAGTCAAAGTCATGTAATGTGAACTAGTACAATGCCAAACATTGTAAATTCTTAGAAAACGCTATTCAGGAGCTGAAAACCACTTTAAAGCAATAAAAGAAGGAAAGACTCAAAACTAGGAATCTAATGGCTTAATCTTGTCAGTACCATGGATTAAGTGATTTACAGGTGATCTGAGTCAATTTGGCCTGTTTAGGCTGAAATCTAAGTCAAAGTCATGTAATGTGAACTAGTACAATGCCAAACATTGTAAATTCATAGAAAACGCTTTTCAGTAGCTGAAAAGCACTTTAAAGCAATAAAAGAAGGAAAGACTCAAAACTAGGAATCTAATGTCTTATTCTTGTCAGTAGCATGGATTTAAGTGATTTACAGTTGATTTGAGTCAGTGTGGCCTGTTTAGGCTGAAGTCAAAGTCATGTAATGTGAACTAGTACAATGCCAAACATTGTAAATTCATAGAAAACGCTTTTCAGTAGCTGAAAAGCACTTTAAGGCAATAAAAGAAGGAAAGACTCAAAACTAGGAATCTAATGTCTTATTCTTGTCAGTAGCATGGATTTAAGTGATTTACAGTTGATTTGAGTCAGTGTGGCCTGTTTAGGCTCAAATCTAAGTCAAAGTCATGTAATGTGAACTAGTACAATGCCAAACATTGTAAATTCTTAGAAAACGCTATTCAGGAGCTGAAAACCACTTTAAAGCAATAAAAGAAGGAAAGACTCAAAACTAGGAATCTAATGGCTTAATCTTGTCAGTAGCATGGATTAAGTGATTTACAGGTGATTTGAGTCAGTGTGGCCTGTTTTAGGCTGAAGTCAAAGTCATGTAATGTGAACTAGTACAATGCCAAACATTGTAAATTCATAGAAAACGCTTTTCAGTAGCTGAAAAGCACTTTAAAGCAATAAAAGAAGGAAAGACTCAAAACTAGGAATCTAATGTCTTATTCTTGTCAGTAGCATGGATTTAAGTGATTGACAGTTGATTTGAATCGGTGTGGCCTGTTTTAGGCTGAAATCTAAGTCAAAGTCATGTAATGTGAACTAGTACAATGAAAAACATTGTAATGCATTGAAAACGCTATTCAGGAGCTGAAAAGCACTTTAAAGCAATAAAAGAAGGAAAGACTCAAAACTGGGAATCTACTGGCTTAATCTTGTCAGTAGCATGGATTAAGTGATTTACAGTTGATTTGAGTCAGTGTGGCCTGTTTAGGCTGAAGTCAAAGTCATGTAATGTGAACTAGTACAATGCCAAACATTGTAAATTCATAGAAAACGCTCTTCAGTAGCTGAAAAGCACTTTAAAGCAATAAAAGAAGGAAAGACTCAAAACTAGGAATCTAATGGCTTAATCTTGTCAGTAGCATGAATTAAGTGATTTACAGGTGATTTGAGTCAGTGTGTCCTGTTTTAGGCTGAAGTAAGTCATGTAATGTGAACTAGTACAATGCCAAACATTGTAATGCATTGAAAACGCTATTCAGGAGCTGAAAAGCACTTTATAGCAATAAAAGAATGAAAGAATCAAAACTGGGAATCTAATGGCTTAATCTTGTCAGTAGCATGAATTAAGTGATTTACAGGTGATTTGAGTCAGTGTGGCCTGTTTTAGGCTGAAGTAAATCATGTAATGTGACCTAGTACAATGCCAAACATTGTAAATTCATAGAAAACGCTTTTCAGTAGCTGAAAAGCACTTTAAAGCAATAAAAGAAGGAAAGACTCAAAACTGGGAATCTAATGTCTTATTCTTGTCAGTAGCATGGATTTAAGTGATTTACAGGTGATTTGAGTCAGTTTGGCCTGTTTAGGCTGAAATCTAAGTCAAAGTCATGTAATGTGAACTAGTACAATGCCAAACATTGTAAATTCTTAGAAAACGCTATTCAGGAGCTGAAAACCACTTTAAAGCAATAAAAGAAGGAAAGACTCAAAACTAGGAATCTAATGGCTTAATCTTGTCAGTAGCATGGATTAAGTGATTTACAGGTGATTTGAGTCAGTTTGGCCTGTTTAGGCTGAAATCTAAGTCAAAGTCATGTAATGTGAACTAGTACAATGCCAAACATTGTAAATTCTTAGAAAACGCTATTCAGGAGCTGAAAACCACTTTAAAGCAATAAAAGAAGGAAAGACTCAAAACTAGGAATCTAATGTCTTAATCTTGTCAGTACCATGGATTAAGTGATTTACAGGTGATCTGAGTCAATTTGGCCTGTTTAGGCTGAAATCTAAGTCAAAGTCATGTAATGTGAACTAGTACAATGCCAAACATTGTAAATTCATAGAAAACGCTTTTCAGTAGCTGAAAAGCACTTTAAAGCAATAAAAGAAGGAAAGACTCAAAACTAGGAATCTAATGTCTTATTCTTGTCAGTAGCATGGATTTAAGTGATTTACAGTTGATTTGAATCAGTGTGGCCTGTTTTAGGCTGAAATCTAAGTCAAAGTCATGTTATGTGAACTAGTACAATGAAAAACATTGTAATGCATTGAAAACGCTTTTCAGTAGCTGAAAAGCACTTTAAAGCAATAAAAGAAGGAAAGACTCAAAACTGGGAATCTACTGGCTTAATCTTGTCAGTAGCATGGATTAAGTGATTTACAGTTGATTTGAGTCAGTGTGGCCTGTTTAGGCTGAAGTCAAAGTCATGTAATGTGAACTAGTACAATGCCAAACATTGTAAATTCATAGAAAACGCTTTTCAGTAGCTGAAAAGCACTTTAAGGCAATAAAAGAAGGAAAGACTCAAAACTAGGAATCTAATGTCTTATTCTTGTCAGTAGCATGGATTTAAGTGATTTACAGTTGATTTGAGTCAGTGTGGCCTGTTTAGGCTCAAATCTAAGTCAAAGTCATGTAATGTGAACTAGTACAATGCCAAACATTGTAAATTCTTAGAAAACGCTATTCAGGAGCTGAAAACCACTTTAAAGCAATAAAAGAAGGAAAGACTCAAAACTAGGAATCTAATGGCTTAATCTTGTCAGTAGCATGGATTAAGTGATTTACAGGTGATTTGAGTCAGTGTGGCCTGTTTTAGGCTGAAGTCAAAGTCATGTAATGTGAACTAGTACAATGCCAAACATTGTAAATTCATAGAAAACGCTTTTCAGTAGCTGAAAAGCACTTTAAAGCAATAAAAGAAGGAAAGACTCAAAACTAGGAATCTAATGTCTTATTCTTGTCAGTAGCATGGATTTAAGTGATTGACAGTTGATTTGAATCGGTGTGGCCTGTTTTAGGCTGAAATCTAAGTCAAAGTCATGTAATGTGAACTAGTACAATGAAAAACATTGTAATGCATTGAAAACGCTATTCAGGAGCTGAAAAGCACTTTAAAGCAATAAAAGAAGGAAAGACTCAAAACTGGGAATCTACTGGCTTAATCTTGTCAGTAGAATGGATTAAGTGATTTACAGTTGATTTGAGTCAGTGTGGCCTGTTTAGGCTGAAGTCAAAGTCATGTAATGTGAACTAGTACAATGCCAAACATTGTAAATTCATAGAAAACGCTCTTCAGTAGCTGAAAAGCACTTTAAAGCAATAAAAGAAGGAAAGACTCAAAACTAGGAATCTAATGGCTTAATCTTGTCAGTAGCATGAATTAAGTGATTTACAGGTGATTTGAGTCAGTGTGTCCTGTTTTAGGCTGAAGTAAGTCATGTAATGTGAACTAGTACAATGCCAAACATTGTAATGCATTGAAAACGCTATTCAGGAGCTGAAAAGCACTTTATAGCAATAAAAGAATGAAAGAATCAAAACTGGGAATCTAATGGCTTAATCTTGTCAGTAGCATGAATTAAGTGATTTACAGGTGATTTGAGTCAGTGTGGCCTGTTTTAGGCTGAAGTAAATCATGTAATGTGACCTAGTACAATGCCAAACATTGTAAATTCATAGAAAACGCTTTTCAGTAGCTGAAAAGCACTTTAAAGCAATAAAAGAAGGAAAGACTCAAAACTGGGAATCTAATGTCTTATTCTTGTCAGTAGCATGGATTTAAGTGATTTACAGGTGATTTGAGTCAGTTTGGCCTGTTTAGGCTGAAATCTAAGTCAAAGTCATGTAATGTGAACTAGTACAATGCCAAACATTGTAAATTCTTAGAAAACGCTATTCAGGAGCTGAAAACCACTTTAAAGCAATAAAAGAAGGAAAGACTCAAAACTAGGAATCTAATGGCTTAATCTTGTCAGTAGCATGGATTAAGTGATTTACAGGTGATTTGAGTCAGTTTGGCCTGTTTAGGCTGAAATCTAAGTCAAAGTCATGTAATGTGAACTAGTACAATGCCAAACATTGTAAATTCTTAGAAAACGCTATTCAGGAGCTGAAAACCATTTTAAAGCAATAAAAGAAGGAAAGACTCAAAACTAGGAATCTAATGTCTTAATCTTGTCAGTAGCATGGATTAAGTGATTTACAGGTGATCTGAGTCAGTGTGGCCTGTTTTAGGCTGAAGTCAAAGTCATGTAATGTGAACTAGTACAATGCCAAACATTGTAAATTCATAGAAAACGCTTTTCAGTAGCTGAAAAGCACTTTAAAGCAATAAAAGAAGGAAAGACTCAAAACTAGTAATCTAATGTCTTATTCTTGTCAGTAGCATGGATTTAAGTGATTTACAGTTGATTTGAGTCACTATGGCCTGTTTAGGCTCAAATCTAAGTCATGTAATGTGTACTAGTACAATGCCAAACATTGTAAATTCATAGAAAACGCTTTTCAGTAGCTGAAAAGCACTTTAAAGCAATAAAAGAAGGAAAGACTCAAAACTGGGAATCTACTGGCTTAATCTTGTCAGTAGCATGGATTAAGTGATTTACAGTTGATTTGAGTCAGTGTGGCCTGTTTAGGCTGAAGTCAAAGTCATGTAATGTGAACTAGTACAATGCCAAACATTGTAAATTCATAGAAAACGCTTTTCAGTAGCTGAAAAGCACTTTAAGGCAATAAAAGAAGGAAAGACTCAAAACTAGGAATCTAATGTCTTATTCTTGTCAGTAGCATGGATTTAAGTGATTTACAGTTGATTTGAGTCAGTGTGGCCTGTTTAGGCTGAAATCTAAGTCAAAGTCATGTAATGTGAACTAGTACAATACATTGTAAATTCATAGAAAACGCTTTTCAGTAGCTGAAAAGCACTTTAAAGCAATAAAAGAAGGAAAGACTCAAAACTAGTAATCTAATGTCTTATTCTTGTCAGTAGCATGGATTTAAGTGATTTACAGTTGATTTGAGTCACTATGGCCTGTTTAGGCTCAAATCTAAGTCAAAGTCATGTAATGTGTACTAGTACAATGCCAAACATTGTAAATTCATAGAAAACGCTTTTCAGTAGCTGAAAAGCACTTTAAAGCAATAAAAGAAGGAAAGACTCAAAACTGGGAATCTACTGGCTTAATCTTGTCAGTAGCATGGATTAAGTGATTTACAGTTGATTTGAGTCAGTGTGGCCTGTTTAGGCTGAAGTCAAAGTCATGTAATGTGAACTAGTACAATGCCAAACATTGTAAATTCATAGAAAAAACGCTTTTCAGTAGCTGAAAAGCACTTTAAGGCAATAAAAGAAGGAAAGACTCAAAACTAGGAATCTAATGTCTTATTCTTGTCAGTAGCATGGATTTAAGTGATTTACAGTTGATTTGAGTCAGTGTGGCCTGTTTAGGCTGAAATCTAAGTCAAAGTCATGTAATGTGAACTAGTACAATGCCAAACATTGTAAATTCTTAGAAAACGCTATTCAGGAGCTGAAAACCACTTTAAAGCAATAAAAGAAGGAAAGACTCAAAACTAGGAATCTAATGGCTTAATCTTGTCAGTAGCATGGATTAAGTGATTTACAGGTGATTTGAGTCAGTGTGGCCTGTTTTAGGCTGAAGTCAAAGTCATGTAATGTGAACTAGTACAATGCCAAACATTGTAAATTCATAGAAAACGCTTTTCAGTAGCTGAAAAGCACTTTAAAGCAATAAAAGAAGGAAAGACTCAAAACTAGGAATCTAATGTCTTATTCTTGTCAGTAGCATGGATTTAAGTGATTTACAGTTGATTTGAATCAGTGTGGCCTGTTTTAGGCTGAAATCTAAGTCAAAGTCATGTAATGTGAACTAGTACAATGAAAAACATTGTAATGCATTGAAAACGCTATTCAGGAGCTGAAAAGCACTTTAAAGCAATAAAAGAAGGAAAGACTCAAAACTGGGAATCTACTGGCTTAATCTTGTCAGTAGCATGGATTAAGTGATTTACAGGTGATTTGAGTCAGTTTGGCCTGTTTAGGCTGAAATCTAAATCAAAGTCATGTAATGTGAACTAGTACAATGCCAAACATTGTAAATGCATTGAAAACGCTATTCAGGAGCTGAAAACCACTTTAAAGCAATAAAAGAAGGAAAGACTCAAAACTGGGAATCTACTGGCTTAATCTTGTCAGTAGCATGGATTAAGTGATTTACAGTTGATTTGAGTCAGTGTGGCCTGTTTTACGCTGAAGTCAAAGTCATGTAATGTGAACTAGTACAATGCCAAACATTGTAAATTCATAGAAAACGCTTTTCAGTAGCTGAAAAGCACTTTAAAGCAATAAAAGAAGGAAAGACTCAAAACTAGTAATCTAATGTCTTATTCTTGTCAGTAGCATGGATTTAAGTGATTTACAGTTGATTTGAGTCAGTGTGGCCTGTTTAGGCTGAAATCTAAGTCAAAGTCATGTAATGTGAACTAGTACAATGCCAAACATTGTAAATTCATAGAAAACGCTTTTCAGTAGCTGAAAAGCACTTTAAAGCAATAAAAGAAGGAAAGACTCAAAACTGGGAATCTACTGGCTTAATCTTGTCAGTAGCATGGATTAAGTGATTTACAGTTGATTTGAGTCAGTGTGGCCTGTTTAGGCTGAAGTCAAAGTCATGTAATGTGAACTAGTACAATGCCAAACATTGTAAATTCATAGAAAACGCTTTTCAGTAGCTGAAAAGCACTTTAAGGCAATAAAAGAAGGAAAGACTGAAAACTAGGAATCTAATGTCTTATTCTTGTCAGTAGCATGGATTTAAGTGATTTACAGTTGATTTGAGTCAGTGTGGCCTGTTTAGGCTGAAATCTAAGTCAAAGTCATGTAATGTGAACTAGTACAATGCCAAACATTGTAAATTCTTAGAAAACGCTATTCAGGAGCTGAAAACCACTTTAAAGCAATAAAAGAAGGAAAGACTCAAAACTAGGAATCTAATGGCTTAATCTTGTCAGTACCATGGATTAAGTGATTTACAGGTGATCTGAGTCAGTTTGGCCTGTTTAGGCTGAAATCTAAGTCAAAGTCATGTAATGTAAACTAGTACAATGCCAAACATTGTAAATTCTTAGAAAACGCTATTCAGGAGCTGAAAACCACTTTAAAGCAATAAAAGAAGGAAAGACTCAAAACTAGGAATCTAATGGCTTAATCTTGTCAGTAGCATGGATTAAGTGATTTACAGGTGATTTGAGTCAGTGTGGCCTGTTTTAGGCTGAAGTCAAAGTCATGTAATGTGAACTAGTACAATGCCAAACATTGTAAATTCATAGAAAACGCTTTTCAGTAGCTGAAAAGCACTTTAAAGCAATAAAAGAAGGAAAGACTCAAAACTAGGAATCTAATGTCTTATTCTTGTCAGTAGCATGGATTTAAGTGATTGACAGTTGATTTGAATCGGTGTGGCCTGTTTTAGGCTGAAATCTAAGTCAAAGTCATGTAATGTGAACTAGTACAATGAAAAACATTGTAATGCATTGAAAACGCTATTCAGGAGCTGAAAAGCACTTTAAAGCAATAAAAGAAGGAAAGACTCAAAACTGGGAATCTACTGGCTTAATCTTGTCAGTAGCATGGATTAAGTGATTTACAGTTGATTTGAGTCAGTGTGGCCTGTTTAGGCTGAAGTCAAAGTCATGTAATGTGAACTAGTACAATGCCAAACATTGTAAATTCTTAGAAAACGCTATTCAGGAGCTGAAAACCATTTTAAAGCAATAAAAGAAGGAAAGACTCAAAACTAGGAATCTAATGTCTTAATCTTGTCAGTAGCATGGATTAAGTGATTTACAGGTGATTTGAGTCAGTGTGGCCTGTTTTAGGCTGAAGTCAAAGTCATGTAATGTGAACTAGTACAATGCCAAACATTGTAAATTCATAGAAAACGCTTTTCAGTAGCTGAAAAGCACTTTAAAGCAATAAAAGAAGGAAAGACTCAAAACTAGTAATCTAATGTCTTATTCTTGTCAGTAGCATGGATTTAAGTGATTTACAGTTGATTTGAGTCACTATGGCCTGTTTAGGCTCAAATCTAAGTCAAAGTCATGTAATGTGTACTAGTACAATGCCAAACATTGTAAATTCATAGAAAACGCTTTTCAGTAGCTGAAAAGCACTTTAAAGCAATAAAAGAAGGAAAGACTCAAAACTGGGAATCTACTGGCTTAATCTTGTCAGTAGCATGGATTAAGTGATTTACAGTTGATTTGAGTCAGTGTGGCCTGTTTAGGCTGAAGTCAAAGTCATGTAATGTGAACTAGTACAATGCCAAACATTGTAAATTCATAGAAAACGCTTTTCAGTAGCTGAAAAGCACTTTAAGGCAATAAAAGAAGGAAAGACTCAAAACTAGGAATCTAATGTCTTATTCTTGTCAGTAGCATGGATTTAAGTGATTTACAGTTGATTTGAGTCAGTGTGGCCTGTTTAGGCTGAAATCTAAGTCAAAGTCATGTAATGTGAACTAGTACAATACATTGTAAATTCATAGAAAACGCTTTTCAGTAGCTGAAAAGCACTTTAAAGCAATAAAAGAAGGAAAGACTCAAAACTAGTAATCTAATGTCTTATTCTTGTCAGTAGCATGGATTTAAGTGATTTACAGTTGATTTGAGTCACTATGGCCTGTTTAGGCTCAAATCTAAGTCAAAGTCATGTAATGTGTACTAGTACAATGCCAAACATTGTAAATTCATAGAAAACGCTTTTCAGTAGCTGAAAAGCACTTTAAAGCAATAAAAGAAGGAAAGACTCAAAACTGGGAATCTACTGGCTTAATCTTGTCAGTAGCATGGATTAAGTGATTTACAGTTGATTTGAGTCAGTGTGGCCTGTTTAGGCTGAAGTCAAAGTCATGTAATGTGAACTAGTACAATGCCAAACATTGTAAATTCATAGAAAAAACGCTTTTCAGTAGCTGAAAAGCACTTTAAGGCAATAAAAGAAGGAAAGACTCAAAAGTAGGAATCTAATGTCTTATTCTTGTCAGTAGCATGGATTTAAGTGATTTACAGTTGATTTGAGTCAGTGTGGCCTGTTTAGGCTGAAATCTAAGTCAAAGTCATGTAATGTGAACTAGTACAATGCCAAACATTGTAAATTCTTAGAAAACGCTATTCAGGAGCTGAAAACCACTTTAAAGCAATAAAAGAAGGAAAGACTCAAAACTAGGAATCTAATGGCTTAATCTTGTCAGTACCATGGATTAAGTGATTTACAGGTGATCTGAGTCAGTTTGGCCTGTTTAGGCTGAAATCTAAGTCAAAGTCATGTAATGTGAACTAGTACAATGCCAAACATTGTAAATTCTTAGAAAACGCTATTCAGGAGCTGAAAACCACTTTAAAGCAATAAAAGAAGGAAAGACTCAAAACTAGGAATCTAATGGCTTAATCTTGTCAGTAGCATGGATTAAGTGATTTACAGGTGATTTGAGTCAGTGTGGCCTGTTTTAGGCTGAAGTCAAAGTCATGTAATGTGAACTAGTACAATGCCAAACATTGTAAATTCATAGAAAACGCTTTTCAGTAGCTGAAAAGCACTTTAAAGCAATAAAAGAAGGAAAGACTCAAAACTAGGAATCTAATGTCTTATTCTTGTCAGTAGCATGGATTTAAGTGATTTACAGTTGATTTGAATCAGTGTGGCCTGTTTTAGGCTGAAATCTAAGTCAAAGTCATGTAATGTGAACTAGTACAATGCCAAACATTGTAAATTCTTAGAAAACGCTATTCAGGAGCTGAAAACCACTTTAAAGCAATAAAAGAAGGAAAGACTCAAAACTAGGAATCTAATGGCTTAATCTTGTCAGTACCATGGATTAAGTGATTTACAGGTGATCTGAGTCAGTTTGGCCTGTTTAGGCTGAAATCTAAGTCAAAGTCATGTAATGTGAACTAGTACAATGCCAAACATTGTAAATTCTTAGAAAACGCTATTCAGGAGCTGAAAACCACTTTAAAGCAATAAAAGAAGGAAAGACTCAAAACTAGGAATCTAATGGCTTAATCTTGTCAGTAGCATGGATTAAGTGATTTACAGGTGATTTGAGTCAGTGTGGCCTGTTTTAGGCTGAAGTCAAAGTCATGTAATGTGAACTAGTACAATGCCAAACATTGTAAATTCATAGAAAACGCTTTTCAGTAGCTGAAAAGCACTTTAAAGCAATAAAAGAAGGAAAGACTCAAAACTGGGAATCTACTGGCTTAATCTTGTCAGTAGCATGGATTAAGTGATTTACAGTTGATTTGAGTCAGTGTGGCCTGTTTAGGCTGAAGTCAAAGTCATGTAATGTGAACTAGTACAATGCCAAACATTGTAAATTCATAGAAAACGCTTTTCAGTAGCTGAAAAGCACTTTAAGGCAATAAAAGAAGGAAAGACTCAAAACTAGGAATCTAATGTCTTATTCTTGTCAGTAGCATGGATTTAAGTGATTTACAGTTGATTTGAGTCAGTGTGGCCTGTTTAGGCTGAAATCTAAGTCAAAGTCATGTAATGTGAACTAGTACAATACATTGTAAATTCATAGAAAACGCTTTTCAGTAGCTGAAAAGCACTTTAAAGCAATAAAAGAAGGAAAGACTCAAAACTAGTAATCTAATGTCTTATTCTTGTCAGTAGCATGGATTTAAGTGATTTACAGTTGATTTGAGTCACTATGGCCTGTTTAGGCTCAAATCTAAGTCAAAGTCATGTAATGTGTACTAGTACAATGCCAAACATTGTAAATTCATAGAAAACGCTTTTCAGTAGCTGAAAAGCACTTTAAAGCAATAAAAGAAGGAAAGACTCAAAACTGGGAATCTACTGGCTTAATCTTGTCAGTAGCATGGATTAAGTGATTTACAGTTGATTTGAGTCAGTGTGGCCTGTTTAGGCTGAAGTCAAAGTCATGTAATGTGAACTAGTACAATGCCAAACATTGTAAATTCATAGAAAAAACGCTTTTCAGTAGCTGAAAAGCACTTTAAGGCAATAAAAGAAGGAAAGACTCAAAACTAGGAATCTAATGTCTTATTCTTGTCAGTAGCATGGATTTAAGTGATTTACAGTTGATTTGAGTCAGTGTGGCCTGTTTAGGCTGAAATCTAAGTCAAAGTCATGTAATGTGAACTAGTACAATGCCAAACATTGTAAATTCTTAGAAAACGCTATTCAGGAGCTGAAAACCACTTTAAAGCAATAAAAGAAGGAAAGACTCAAAACTAGGAATCTAATGGCTTAATCTTGTCAGTACCATGGATTAAGTGATTTACAGGTGATCTGAGTCAGTTTGGCCTGTTTAGGCTGAAATCTAAGTCAAAGTCATGTAATGTGAACTAGTACAATGCCAAACATTGTAAATTCATAGAAAACGCTTTTCAGTAGCTGAAAAGCACTTTAAAGCAATAAAAGAAGGAAAGACTCAAAACTAGGAATCTAATGTCTTATTCTTGTCAGTAGCATGGATTTAAGTGATTTACAGTTGATTTGAATCAGTGTGGCCTGTTTTAGGCTGAAATCTAAGTCAAAGTCATGTAATGTGAACTAGTACAATGAAAAACATTGTAATGCATTGAAAACGCTATTCAGGAGCTGAAAAGCACTTTAAAGCAATAAAAGAAGGAAAGACTCAAAACTGGGAATCTACTGGCTTAATCTTGTCAGTAGCATGGATTAAGTGATTTACAGGTGATTTGAGTCAGTTTGGCCTGTTTAGGCTGAAATCTAAATCAAAGTCATGTAATGTGAACTAGTACAATGCCAAACATTGTAAATGCATTGAAAACGCTATTCAGGAGCTGAAAACCACTTTAAAGCAATAAAAGAAGGAAAGACTCAAAACTGGGAATCTACTGGCTTAATCTTGTCAGTAGCATGGATTAAGTGATTTACAGTTGATTTGAGTCAGTGTGGCCTGTTTTACGCTGAAGTCAAAGTCATGTAATGTGAACTAGTACAATGCCAAACATTGTAAATTCATAGAAAACGCTTTTCAGTAGCTGAAAAGCACTTTAAAGCAATAAAAGAAGGAAAGACTCAAAACTAGTAATCTAATGTCTTATTCTTGTCAGTAGCATGGATTTAAGTGATTTACAGTTGATTTGAGTCAGTGTGGCCTGTTTAGGCTGAAATCTAAGTCAAAGTCATGTAATGTGAACTAGTACAATGCCAAACATTGTAAATTCATAGAAAACGCTTTTCAGTAGCTGAAAAGCACTTTAAAGCAATAAAAGAAGGAAAGACTCAAAACTGGGAATCTACTGGCTTAATCTTGTCAGTAGCATGGATTAAGTGATTTACAGTTGATTTGAGTCAGTGTGGCCTGTTTAGGCTGAAGTCAAAGTCATGTAATGTGAACTAGTACAATGCCAAACATTGTAAATTCATAGAAAACGCTTTTCAGTAGCTGAAAAGCACTTTAAGGCAATAAAAGAAGGAAAGACTGAAAACTAGGAATCTAATGTCTTATTCTTGTCAGTAGCATGGATTTAAGTGATTTACAGTTGATTTGAGTCAGTGTGGCCTGTTTAGGCTGAAATCTAAGTCAAAGTCATGTAATGTGAACTAGTACAATGCCAAACATTGTAAATTCTTAGAAAACGCTATTCAGGAGCTGAAAACCACTTTAAAGCAATAAAAGAAGGAAAGACTCAAAACTAGGAATCTAATGGCTTAATCTTGTCAGTACCATGGATTAAGTGATTTACAGGTGATCTGAGTCAGTTTGGCCTGTTTAGGCTGAAATCTAAGTCAAAGTCATGTAATGTAAACTAGTACAATGCCAAACATTGTAAATTCTTAGAAAACGCTATTCAGGAGCTGAAAACCACTTTAAAGCAATAAAAGAAGGAAAGACTCAAAACTAGGAATCTAATTGCTTAATCTTGTCAGTAGAATGGATTAAGTGATTTACAGGTGATTTGAGTCAGTGTGGCCTGTTTTAGGCTGAAGTCAAAGTCATGTAATGTGAACTAGTACAATGCCAAACATTGTAAATTCATAGAAAACGCTTTTCAGTAGCTGAAAAGCACTTTAAAGCAATAAAAGAAGGAAAGACTCAAAACTAGGAATCTAATGTCTTATTCTTGTCAGTAGCATGGATTTAAGTGATTTACAGTTGATTTGAATCAGTGTGGCCTGTTTTAGGCTGAAATCTAACTCAAAGTCATGTAATGTGAACTAGTACAATGCCAAACAATGTAATTGCATTGAAAACGTTATTCAGGAGCTGAAAAGCACTTTAAAGCAATAAAAGAATGAAAGTCTCAAAACTCGGAATCTCATGGCTTAATCTTGTCAGTAGCATGGATTAAGTGATTTACAGGTGATTTGAGTCAGTTTGGCCTGTTTAGGCTGAAATCTAAATCAAAGTCATGTAATGTGAACTAGTATAATGCCAAACATTGTAAATGCATTGAAAACGCTATTCAGGAGCTGAAAACCACTTTAAAGCAATAAAAGAAGGAAAGACTCAAAACTAGGAATCTAATGGCTTAATCTTGTCAGTAGCATGGATTAAGTGATTTACAGTTGATTTGAGTCAGTGTGGCCTGTTTAGGCTGAAGTCAAAGTCATGTAATGTGAACTAGTACAATGCCAAACATTGTAAATTCATAGAAAACGCTTTTCAGTAGCTGAAAAGCACTTTAAAGCAATAAAAGAAGGAAAGACTCAAAACTGGGAATCTACTGGCTTAATCTTGTCAGTAGCATGGATTAAGTGATTTACAGTTGATTTGAGTCAGTGTGGCCTGTTTTACGCTGAAGTCAAAGTCATGTAATGTGAACTAGTACAATGCCAAACATTGTAAATTCATAGAAAACGCTTTTCAGTAGCTGAAAAGCACTTTAAAGCAATAAAAGAAGGAAAGACTCAAAACTAGGAATCTAATGGCTTAATCTTGTCAGTAGCATGAATTAAGTGATTTACAGGTGATTTGAGTCAGTGTGGCCTGTTTTAGGCTGAAGTAAGTCATGTAATGTGAACTAGTACAATGCCAAACATTGTAATGCATTGAAAACGCTATTCAGGAGCTGAAAAGCACTTTAAAGCAATAAAAGAAGGAAAGAATCAAAACTGGGAATCTACTGGCTTAATCTTGTCAGTAGCATGGATTAAGTGATTTACAGGTGATTTGAGTCAGTTTGGCCTGTTTAGGCTGAAATCTAAGTCAAAGTCATGTAATGTGAACTAGTACAATGCCAAACATTGTAAATGCATTGAAAACGCTATTCAGGAGCTGAAAACCACTTTAAAGCAATAAAAGAAGGAAAGACTCAAAACTAGGAATCTAATGGCTTAATCTTGTCAGTAGCATGGATTAAGTGATTTACAGTTGATTTGAGTCAGTGTGGCCTGTTTAGGCTGAAGTCAAAGTCATGTAATGTGAACTAGTACAAAGCCAAACATTGTAAATTCATAGAAAACGCTTTTCAGTAGCTGAAAAGTACTTTAAAGCAATAAAAGAAGGAAAGACTCAAAACTGGGAATCTACTGGCTTAATCTTGTCAGTAGCATGAATTAAGTGATTTACAGGTGATTTGAGTCAGTGTGGCCTGTTTTAGGCTGAAGTAAATCATGTAATGTGACCTAGTACAATGCCAAACATTGTAAATTCATAGAAAACGCTTTTCAGTAGCTGAAAAGCACTTTAAAGCAATAAAAGAAGGAAAGACTCAAAACTGGGAATCTAATGTCTTATTCTTGTCAGTAGCATGGATTTAAGTGATTTACAGGTGATTTGAGTCAGTTTGGCCTGTTTAGGCTGAAATCTAAGTCAAAGTCATGTAATGTGAACTAGTACAATGCCAAACATTGTAAATTCTTAGAAAACGCTATTCAGGAGCTGAAAACCACTTTAAAGCAATAAAAGAAGGAAAGACTCAAAACTAGGAATCTAATGGCTTAATCTTGTCAGTAGCATGGATTAAGTGATTTACAGGTGATTTGAGTCAGTTTGGCCTGTTTAGGCTGAAATCTAAGTCAAAGTCATGTAATGTGAACTAGTACAATGCCAAACATTGTAAATTCTTAGAAAACGCTATTCAGGAGCTGAAAACCATTTTAAAGCAATAAAAGAAGGAAAGACTCAAAACTAGGAATCTAATGTCTTAATCTTGTCAGTAGCATGGATTAAGTGATTTACAGGTGATTTGAGTCAGTGTGGCCTGTTTTAGGCTGAAGTCAAAGTCATGTAATGTGAACTAGTACAATGCCAAACATTGTAAATTCATAGAAAACGCTTTTCAGTAGCTGAAAAGCACTTTAAAGCAATAAAAGAAGGAAAGACTCAAAACTAGTAATCTAATGTCTTATTCTTGTCAGTAGCATGGATTTAAGTGATTTACAGTTGATTTGAGTCACTATGGCCTGTTTAGGCTCAAATCTAAGTCAAAGTCATGTAATGTGTACTAGTACAATGCCAAACATTGTAAATTCATAGAAAACGCTTTTCAGTAGCTGAAAAGCACTTTAAAGCAATAAAAGAAGGAAAGACTCAAAACTGGGAATCTACTGGCTTAATCTTGTCAGTAGCATGGATTAAGTGATTTACAGTTGATTTGAGTCAGTGTGGCCTGTTTAGGCTGAAGTCAAAGTCATGTAATGTGAACTAGTACAATGCCAAACATTGTAAATTCATAGAAAACGCTTTTCAGTAGCTGAAAAGCACTTTAAGGCAATAAAAGAAGGAAAGACTCAAAACTAGGAATCTAATGTCTTATTCTTGTCAGTAGCATGGATTTAAGTGATTTACAGTTGATTTGAGTCAGTGTGGCCTGTTTAGGCTGAAATCTAAGTCAAAGTCATGTAATGTGAACTAGTACAATACATTGTAAATTCATAGAAAACGCTTTTCAGTAGCTGAAAAGCACTTTAAAGCAATAAAAGAAGGAAAGACTCAAAACTAGTAATCTAATGTCTTATTCTTGTCAGTAGCATGGATTTAAGTGATTTACAGTTGATTTGAGTCACTATGGCCTGTTTAGGCTCAAATCTAAGTCAAAGTCATGTAATGTGTACTAGTACAATGCCAAACATTGTAAATTCATAGAAAACGCTTTTCAGTAGCTGAAAAGCACTTTAAAGCAATAAAAGAAGGAAAGACTCAAAACTGGGAATCTACTGGCTTAATCTTGTCAGTAGCATGGATTAAGTGATTTACAGGTGATTTGAGTCAGTGTGGCCTGTTTTAGGCTGAAGTCAAAGTCATGTAATGTGAACTAGTACAATGCCAAACATTGTAAATTCATAGAAAACGCTTTTCAGTAGCTGAAAAGCACTTTAAAGCAATAAAAGAAGGAAAGACTCAAAACTAGGAATCTAATGTCTTATTCTTGTCAGTAGCATGGATTTAAGTGATTTACAGTTGATTTGAATCAGTGTGGCCTGTTTTAGGCTGAAATCTAAGTCAAAGTCATGTAATGTGAACTAGTACAATGAAAAACATTGTAATGCATTGAAAACGCTATTCAGGAGCTGAAAAGCACTTTAAAGCAATAAAAGAAGGAAAGACTCAAAACTGGGAATCTACTGGCTTAATCTTGTCAGTAGCATGGATTAAGTGATTTACAGGTGATTTGAGTCAGTTTGGCCTGTTTAGGCTGAAATCTAAATCAAAGTCATGTAATGTGAACTAGTACAATGCCAAACATTGTAAATGCATTGAAAACGCTATTCAGGAGCTGAAAACCACTTTAAAGCAATAAAAGAAGGAAAGACTCAAAACTGGGAATCTACTGGCTTAATCTTGTCAGTAGCATGGATTAAGTGATTTACAGTTGATTTGAGTCAGTGTGGCCTGTTTTACGCTGAAGTCAAAGTCATGTAATGTGAACTAGTACAATGCCAAACATTGTAAATTCATAGAAAACGCTTTTCAGTAGCTGAAAAGCACTTTAAAGCAATAAAAGAAGGAAAGACTCAAAACTAGTAATCTAATGTCTTATTCTTGTCAGTAGCATGGATTTAAGTGATTTACAGTTGATTTGAGTCAGTGTGGCCTGTTTAGGCTGAAGTCAAAGTCATGTAATGTGAACTAGTACAATGCCAAACATTGTAAATTCATAGAAAACGCTTTTCAGTAGCTGAAAAGCACTTTAAGGCAATAAAAGAAGGAAAGACTGAAAACTAGGAATCTAATGTCTTATTCTTGTCAGTAGCATGGATTTAAGTGATTTACAGTTGATTTGAGTCAGTGTGGCCTGTTTAGGCTGAAATCTAAGTCAAAGTCATGTAATGTGAACTAGTACAATGCCAAACATTGTAAATTCTTAGAAAACGCTATTCAGGAGCTGAAAACCACTTTAAAGCAATAAAAGAAGGAAAGACTCAAAACTAGGAATCTAATGGCTTAATCTTGTCAGTACCATGGATTAAGTGATTTACAGGTGATCTGAGTCAGTTTGGCCTGTTTAGGCTGAAATCTAAGTCAAAGTCATGTAATGTAAACTAGTACAATGCCAAACATTGTAAATTCTTAGAAAACGCTATTCAGGAGCTGAAAACCACTTTAAAGCAATAAAAGAAGGAAAGACTCAAAACTAGGAATCTAATGGCTTAATCTTGGCAGTAGCATGGATTAAGTGATTTACAGGTGATTTGAGTCAGTGTGGCCTGTTTTAGGCTGAAGTCAAAGTCATGTAATGTGAACTAGTACAATGCCAAACATTGTAAATTCATAGAAAACGCTTTTCAGTAGCTGAAAAGCACTTTAAAGCAATAAAAGAAGGAAAGACTCAAAACTAGGAATCTAATGTCTTATTCTTGTCAGTAGCATGGATTTAAGTGATTTACAGTTGATTTGAATCAGTGTGGCCTGTTTTAGGCTGAAATCTAACTCAAAGTCATGTAATGTGAACTAGTACAATGCCAAACAATGTAATTGCATTGAAAACGTTATTCAGGAGCTGAAAAGCACTTTAAAGCAATAAAAGAATGAAAGTCTCAAAACTCGGAATCTCATGGCTTAATCTTGTCAGTAGCATGGATTAAGTGATTTACAGGTGATTTGAGTCAGTTTGGCCTGTTTAGGCTGAAATCTAAATCAAAGTCATGTAATGTGAACTAGTACAATGCCAAACATTGTAAATGCATTGAAAACGCTATTCAGGAGCTGAAAACCACTTTAAAGCAATAAAAGAAGGAAAGACTCAAAACTAGGAATCTAATGGCTTAATCTTGTCAGTAGCATGGATTAAGTGATTTACAGTTGATTTGAGTCAGTGTGGCCTGTTTAGGCTGAAGTCAAAGTCATGTAATGTGAACTAGTACAATGCCAAACATTGTAAATTCATAGAAAACGCTTTTCAGTAGCTGAAAAGCACTTTAAAGCAATAAAAGAAGGAAAGACTCAAAACTGGGAATCTACTGGCTTAATCTTGTCAGTAGCATGGATTAAGTGATTTACAGTTGATTTGAGTCAGTGTGGCCTGTTTTACGCTGAAGTCAAAGTCATGTAATGTGAACTAGTACAATGCCAAACATTGTAAATTCATAGAAAACGCTTTTCAGTAGCTGAAAAGCACTTTAAAGCAATAAAAGAAGGAAAGACTCAAAACTAGGAATCTAATGGCTTAATCTTGTCAGTAGCATGAATTAAGTGATTTACAGGTGATTTGAGTCAGTGTGGCCTGTTTTAGGCTGAAGTAAGTCATGTAATGTGAACTAGTACAATGCCAAACATTGTAATGCATTGAAAACGCTATTCAGGAGCTGAAAAGCACTTTAAAGCAATAAAAGAAGGAAAGAATCAAAACTGGGAATCTACTGGCTTAATCTTGTCAGTAGCATGGATTAAGTGATTTACAGGTGATTTGAGTCAGTTTGGCCTGTTTAGGCTGAAATCTAAGTCAAAGTCATGTAATGTGAACTAGTACAATGCCAAACATTGTAAATGCATTGAAAACGCTATTCAGGAGCTGAAAACCACTTTAAAGCAATAAAAGAAGGAAAGACTCAAAACTAGGAATCTAATGGCTTAATCTTGTCAGTAGCATGGATTAAGTGATTTACAGTTGATTTGAGTCAGTGTGGCCTGTTTAGGCTGAAGTCAAAGTCATGTAATGTGAACTAGTACAAAGCCAAACATTGTAAATTCATAGAAAACGCTTTTCAGTAGCTGAAAAGTACTTTAAAGCAATAAAAGAAGGAAAGACTCAAAACTAGGAATCTAATGTCTTATTCTTGTCAGTAGCATGGATTTAAGTGATTTACAGGTGATTTGAGTCAGTGTGGCCTGTTTTAGGCTGAAGTAAGTCATGTAATGTGAACTAGTACAATGAAAAACATTGTAATGCATTGAAAACGCTATTCAGGAGCTGAAAAGCACTTTAAAGCAATAAAAGAAGGAAAGACTCAAAACTAGGAATCTAATGTCTTATTCTTGTCAGTATCATGGATTTAAGTGATTTACAGTTGATTTGAATCAGTGTGGCCTGTTTTAGGCTGAAATCTAACTCAAAGTCATGTAATGTGAACTAGTACAATGCCAAACAATGTAATTGCATTGAAAACGTTATTCAGGAGCTGAAAAGCACTTTAAAGCAATAAAAGAATGAAAGTCTCAAAACTCGGAATCTCATGGCTTAATCTTGTCAGTAGCATGGATTAAGTGATTTACAGGTGATTTGAGTCAGTGTGGCCTGTTTTAGGCTGAAATCTAAGTCAAAGTCATGTAATGTGAACTAGTACAATGCCAAACATTGTAAATTCTTAGAAAACGCTAATTCAGGAGCTGAAAACCACTTTAAAGCAATAAAAGAAGGAAAACCTCAAAACTAGGAATCTAATGGCTTAATCTTGTCAGTAGCATGAATTAAGTGATTTACAGGTGATTTGAGTCAGTGTGGCCTGTTTTAGGCTGAAGTAAATCATGTAATGTGAACTAGTACAATGCCAAACATTGTAATGCATTGAAAACGCTATTCAGGAGCTGAAAAGCACTTTAAAGCAATAAAAGAAGGAAAGACTCAAAACTGGGAATCTACTGGCTTAATCTTGTCAGTAGCATGGATTAAGTGATTTACAGGTGATTTGAGTCAGTGTGGCCTGTTTAGGCTGAAGTCAAAGTCATGTAATGTGAACTAGTACAATGCCAAACATTGTAAATTCATAGAAAACGCTTTTCAGTAGCTGAAAAGCACTTTAAAGCAATAAAAGAAGGAAAGACTTAAAACTAGGAATCTAATGTCTTATTCTTGTCAGTAGCATGGATTTAAGTGATTTACAGTTGATTTGAATCAGCGTGGCCTGTTTTAGGCTGAAATCTAACTCAAAGTCATGTAATGTGAACTAGTACAATGCCAAACAATGTAATTGCATTGAAAACGTTATTCAGGAGCTGAAAAGCACTTTAAAGCAATAAAAGAATGAAAGTCTCAAAACTGGGAATCTACTGGCTTAATCTTGTCAGTAGCATGGATTAAGTGATTTACAGGTGATTTGAGTCAGTGTGGCCTGTTTTAGGCTGAAATCTAACTCAAAGTCATGTAATGTGAACTAGTACAATGCCAAACAATGTAATTGCATTGAAAACGTTATTCAGGAGCTGAAAAGCACTTTAAAGCAATAAAAGAATGAAAGTCTCAAAACTCGGAATCTCATGGCTTAATCTTGTCAGTAGCATGGATTAAGTGATTTACAGGTGATTTGAGTCAGTGTGGCCTGTTTTAGGGTGAAATCTAAGTCAAAGTCATGTAATGTGAACTAGTACAATGCCAAACATTGTAAATTCTTAGAAAACGCTAATTCAGGAGCTGAAAACCACTTTAAAGCAATAAAAGAAGGAAAAACTCAAAACTAGGAATCTAATGGCTTAATCTTGTCAGTAGCATGGATTAAGTGATTTACAGTTGATTTGAGTCAGTGTGGCCTGTTTAGGCTGAAGTCAAAGTCATGTAATGTGAACTAGTACAATGCCAAACATTGTAAATTCATAGAAAACGCTTTTCAGTAGCTGAAAAGCACTTTAAAGCAATAAAAGAAGGAAAGACTCAAAACTGGGAATCTACTGGCTTAATCTTGTCAGTAGCATGGATTAAGTGATTTACAGTTGATTTGAGTCAGTGTGGCCTGTTTTACGCTGAAGTCAAAGTCATGTAATGTGAACTAGTACAATGCCAAACATTGTAAATTCATAGAAAACGCTTTTCAGTAGCTGAAAAGCACTTTAAAGCAATAAAAGAAGGAAAGACTCAAAACTAGGAATCTAATGGCTTAATCTTGTCAGTAGCATGAATTAAGTGATTTACAGGTGATTTGAGTCAGTGTGGCCTGTTTTAGGCTGAAGTAGGTCATGTAATGTGAACTAGTACAATGCCAAACATTGTAATGCATTGAAAACGCTATTCAGGAGCTGAAAAGCACTTTAAAGCAATAAAAGAAGGAAAGAATCAAAACTGGGAATCTACTGGCTTAATCTTGTCAGTAGCATGGATTAAGTGATTTACAGGTGATTTGAGTCAGTTTGGCCTGTTTAGGCTGAAATCTAAGTCAAAGTCATGTAATGTGAACTAGTACAATGCCAAACATTGTAAATGCATTGAAAACGCTATTCAGGAGCTGAAAACCACTTTAAAGCAATAAAAGAAGGAAAGACTCAAAACTAGGAATCTAATGGCTTAATCTTGTCAGTAGCATGGATTAAGTGATTTACAGTTGATTTGAGTCAGTGTGGCCTGTTTAGGCTGAAGTCAAAGTCATGTAATGTGAACTAGTACAAAGCCAAACATTGTAAATTCATAGAAAACGCTTTTCAGTAGCTGAAAAGTACTTTAAAGCAATAAAAGAAGGAAAGACTCAAAACTAGGAATCTAATGTCTTATTCTTGTCAGTAGCATGGATTTAAGTGATTTACAGGTGATTTAAGTCAGTGTGGCCTGTTTTAGGCTGAAGTAAGTCATGTAATGTGAACTAGTACAATGAAAAACATTGTAATGCATTGAAAACGCTATTCAGGAGCTGAAAAGCACTTTAAAGAAATAAAAGAAGGAAAGACTCAAAACTAGGAATCTAATGTCTTATTCTTGTCAGTATCATGGATTTAAGTGATTTACAGTTGATTTGAATCAGTGTGGCCTGTTTTAGGCTGAAATCTAACTCAAAGTCATGTAATGTGAACTAGTACAATGCCAAACAATGTAATTGCATTGAAAACGTTATTCAGGAGCTGAAAAGCACTTTAAAGCAATAAAAGAAGGAAAGAATCAAAACTGGGAATCTACTGGCTTAATCTTGTCAGTAGCATGGATTAAGTGATTTACAGGTGATTTGAGTCAGTTTGGCCTGTTTAGGCTGAAATCTAAGTCAAAGTCATGTAATGTGAACTAGTACAATGCCAAACATTGTAAATGCATTGAAAACGCTATTCAGGAGCTGAAAACCACTTTAAAGCAATAAAAGAAGGAAAGACTCAAAACTAGGAATCTAATGGCTTAATCTTGTCAGTAGCATGGATTAAGTGATTTACAGTTGATTTGAGTCAGTGTGGCCTGTTTAGGCTGAAGTCAAAGTCATGTAATGTGAACTAGTACAAAGCCAAACATTGTAAATTCATAGAAAACGCTTTTCAGTAGCTGAAAAGTACTTTAAAGCAATAAAAGAAGGAAAGACTCAAAACTAGGAATCTAATGTCTTATTCTTGTCAGTAGCATGGATTTAAGTGATTTACAGGTGATTTGAGTCAGTGTGGCCTGTTTTAGGCTGAAGTAAGTCATGTAATGTGAACTAGTACAATGAAAAACATTGTAATGCATTGAAAACGCTATTCAGGAGCTGAAAAGCACTTTAAAGCAATAAAAGAAGGAAAGACTCAAAACTAGGAATCTAATGGCTTAATCTTGTCAGTAGCATGGATTAAGTGATTTACAGGTGATTTGAGTCAGTGTGGCCTGTTTTAGGCTGAAGTCAAAGTCATGTAATGTGAACTAGTACAATGCCAAACATTGTAAATTCATAGAAAACGCTTTTCAGTAGCTGAAAAGCACTTTAAAGCAATAAAAGAAGGAAAGACTCAAAACTAGGAATCTAATGTCTTATTCTTGTCAGTAGCATGGATTTAAGTGATTTACAGTTGATTTGAATCAGTGTTGCCTGTTTTAGGCTGAAATCTAACTCAAAGTCATGTAATGTGAACTAGTACAATGCCAAACAATGTAATTGCATTGAAAACGTTATTCAGGAGCTGAAAAGCACTTTAAAGCAATAAAAGAATGAAAGTCTCAAAACTCGGAATCTCATGGCTTAATCTTGTCAGTAGCATGGATTAAGTGATTTACAGGTGATTTGAGTCAGTTTGGCCTGTTTAGGCTGAAATCTAAATCAAAGTCATGTAATGTGAACTAGTACAATGCCAAACATTGTAAATGCATTGAAAACGCTATTCAGGAGCTGAAAACCACTTTAAAGCAATAAAAGAAGGAAAGACTCAAAACTAGGAATCTAATGGCTTAATCTTGTCAGTAGCATGGATTAAGTGATTTACAGTTGATTTGAGTCAGTGTGGCCTGTTTAGGCTGAAGTCAAAGTCATGTAATGTGAACTAGTACAATGCCAAACATTGTAAATTCATAGAAAACGCTTTTCAGTAGCTGAAAAGCACTTTAAAGCAATAAAAGAAGGAAAGACTCAAAACTGGGAATCTACTGGCTTAATCTTGTCAGTAGCATGGATTAAGTGATTTACAGTTGATTTGAGTCAGTGTGGCCTGTTTTACGCTGAAGTCAAAGTCATGTAATGTGAACTAGTACAATGCCAAACATTGTAAATTCATAGAAAACGCTTTTCAGTAGCTGAAAAGCACTTTAAAGCAATAAAAGAAGGAAAGACTCAAAACTAGGAATCTAATGGCTTAATCTTGTCAGTAGCATGAATTAAGGGATTTACAGGTGATTTGAGTCAGTGTGGCCTGTTTTAGGCTGAAGTAAGTCATGTAATGTGAACTAGTACAATGCCAAACATTGTAATGCATTGAAAACGCTATTCAGGAGCTGAAAAGCACTTTAAAGCAATAAAAGAAGGAAAGAATCAAAACTGGGAATCTACTGGCTTAATCTTGTCAGTAGCATGGATTAAGTGATTTACAGGTGATTTGAGTCAGTTTGGCCTGTTTAGGCTGAAATCTAAGTCAAAGTCATGTAATGTGAACTAGTACAATGCCAAACATTGTAAATGCATTGAAAACGCTATTCAGGAGCTGAAAACCACTTTAAAGCAATAAAAGAAGGAAAGACTCAAAACTAGGAATCTAATGGCTTAATCTTGTCAGTAGCATGGATTAAGTGATTTACAGTTGATTTGAGTCAGTGTGGCCTGTTTAGGCTGAAGTCAAAGTCATGTAATGTGAACTAGTACAAAGCCAAACATTGTAAATTCATAGAAAACGCTTTTCAGTAGCTGAAAAGTACTTTAAAGCAATAAAAGAAGGAAAGACTCAAAACTAGGAATCTAATGTCTTATTCTTGTCAGTAGCATGGATTTAAGTGATTTACAGGTGATTTGAGTCAGTGTGGCCTGTTTTAGGCTGAAGTAAGTCATGTAATGTGAACTAGTACAATGCCAAACAATGTAATTGCATTGAAAACGTTATTCAGGAGCTGAAAAGCACTTTAAAGCAATAAAAGAATGAAAGTCTCAAAACTCGGAATCTCATGGCTTAATCTTGTCAGTAGCATGGATTAAGTGATTTACAGGTGATTTGAGTCAGTGTGGCCTGTTTTAGGCTGAAATCTAAGTCAAAGTCATGTAATGTGAACTAGTACAATGCCAAACATTGTAAATTCTTAGAAAACGCTAATTCAGGAGCTGAAAACCACTTTAAAGCAATAAAAGAAGGAAAACCTCAAAACTAGGAATCTAATGGCTTAATCTTGTCAGTAGCATGAATTAAGTGATTTACAGGTGATTTGAGTCAGTGTGGCCTGTTTTAGGCTGAAGTAAATCATGTAATGTGAACTAGTACAATGCCAAACATTGTAATGCATTGAAAACGCTATTCAGGAGCTGAAAAGCACTTTAAAGCAATAAAAGAAGGAAAGACTCAAAACTGGGAATCTACTGGCTTAATCTTGTCAGTAGCATGGATTAAGTGATTTACAGGTGATTTGAGTCAGTGTGGCCTGTTTAGGCTGAAGTCAAAGTCATGTAATGTGAACTAGTACAATGCCAAACATTGTAAATTCATAGAAAACGCTT
The DNA here is from genome assembly GCF_038355195.1 of Osmerus mordax. Taxonomy (NCBI): domain Eukaryota; kingdom Metazoa; phylum Chordata; class Actinopteri; order Osmeriformes; family Osmeridae; genus Osmerus; species Osmerus mordax. The sequence continues at coordinate 6,896,261 of NC_090050.1, read as the reverse complement.
TTCAGTAGCTGAAAAGCACTTTAAAGCAATAAAAGAAGGAAAGACTTAAAACTAGGAATCTAATGTCTTATTCTTGTCAGTAGCATGGATTTAAGTGATTTACAGTTGATTTGAATCAGCGTGGCCTGTTTTAGGCTGAAATCTAACTCAAAGTCATGTAATGTGAACTAGTACAATGCCAAACAATGTAATTGCATTGAAAACGTTATTCAGGAGCTGAAAAGCACTTTAAAGCAATAAAAGAATGAAAGTCTCAAAACTGGGAATCTACTGGCTTAATCTTGTCAGTAGCATGGATTAAGTGATTTACAGGTGATTTGAGTCAGTGTGGCCTGTTTTAGGCTGAAATCTAACTCAAAGTCATGTAATGTGAACTAGTACAATGCCAAACAATGTAATTGCATTGAAAACGTTATTCAGGAGCTGAAAAGCACTTTAAAGCAATAAAAGAATGAAAGTCTCAAAACTCGGAATCTCATGGCTTAATCTTGTCAGTAGCATGGATTAAGTGATTTACAGGTGATTTGAGTCAGTGTGGCCTGTTTTAGGGTGAAATCTAAGTCAAAGTCATGTAATGTGAACTAGTACAATGCCAAACATTGTAAATTCTTAGAAAACGCTAATTCAGGAGCTGAAAACCACTTTAAAGCAATAAAAGAAGGAAAAACTCAAAACTAGGAATCTAATGGCTTAATCTTGTCAGTAGCATGGATTAAGTGATTTACAGTTGATTTGAGTCAGTGTGGCCTGTTTAGGCTGAAGTCAAAGTCATGTAATGTGAACTAGTACAATGCCAAACATTGTAAATTCATAGAAAACGCTTTTCAGTAGCTGAAAAGCACTTTAAAGCAATAAAAGAAGGAAAGACTCAAAACTGGGAATCTACTGGCTTAATCTTGTCAGTAGCATGGATTAAGTGATTTACAGTTGATTTGAGTCAGTGTGGCCTGTTTTACGCTGAAGTCAAAGTCATGTAATGTGAACTAGTACAATGCCAAACATTGTAAATTCATAGAAAACGCTTTTCAGTAGCTGAAAAGCACTTTAAAGCAATAAAATAAGGAAAGACTCAAAACTAGGAATCTAATGGCTTAATCTTGTCAGTAGCATGAATTAAGTGATTTACAGGTGATTTGAGTCAGTGTGGCCTGTTTTAGGCTGAAGTAGGTCATGTAATGTGAACTAGTACAATGCCAAACATTGTAATGCATTGAAAACGCTATTCAGGAGCTGAAAAGCACTTTAAAGCAATAAAAGAAGGAAAGAATCAAAACTGGGAATCTACTGGCTTAATCTTGTCAGTAGCATGGATTAAGTGATTTACAGGTGATTTGAGTCAGTTTGGCCTGTTTAGGCTGAAATCTAAGTCAAAGTCATGTAATGTGAACTAGTACAATGCCAAACATTGTAAATGCATTGAAAACGCTATTCAGGAGCTGAAAACCACTTTAAAGCAATAAAAGAAGGAAAGACTCAAAACTAGGAATCTAATGGCTTAATCTTGTCAGTAGCATGGATTAAGTGATTTACAGTTGATTTGAGTCAGTGTGGCCTGTTTAGGCTGAAGTCAAAGTCATGTAATGTGAACTAGTACAAAGCCAAACATTGTAAATTCATAGAAAACGCTTTTCAGTAGCTGAAAAGTACTTTAAAGCAATAAAAGAAGGAAAGACTCAAAACTAGGAATCTAATGTCTTATTCTTGTCAGTAGCATGGATTTAAGTGATTTACAGGTGATTTAAGTCAGTGTGGCCTGTTTTAGGCTGAAGTAAGTCATGTAATGTGAACTAGTACAATGAAAAACATTGTAATGCATTGAAAACGCTATTCAGGAGCTGAAAAGCACTTTAAAGAAATAAAAGAAGGAAAGACTCAAAACTAGGAATCTAATGTCTTATTCTTGTCAGTATCATGGATTTAAGTGATTTACAGTTGATTTGAATCAGTGTGGCCTGTTTTAGGCTGAAATCTAACTCAAAGTCATGTAATGTGAACTAGTACAATGCCAAACAATGTAATTGCATTGAAAACGTTATTCAGGAGCTGAAAAGCACTTTAAAGCAATAAAAGAAGGAAAGAATCAAAACTGGGAATCTACTGGCTTAATCTTGTCAGTAGCATGGATTAAGTGATTTACAGGTGATTTGAGTCAGTTTGGCCTGTTTAGGCTGAAATCTAAGTCAAAGTCATGTAATGTGAACTAGTACAATGCCAAACATTGTAAATGCATTGAAAACGCTATTCAGGAGCTGAAAACCACTTTAAAGCAATAAAAGAAGGAAAGACTCAAAACTAGGAATCTAATGGCTTAATCTTGTCAGTAGCATGGATTAAGTGATTTACAGTTGATTTGAGTCAGTGTGGCCTGTTTAGGCTGAAGTCAAAGTCATGTAATGTGAACTAGTACAAAGCCAAACATTGTAAATTCATAGAAAACGCTTTTCAGTAGCTGAAAAGTACTTTAAAGCAATAAAAGAAGGAAAGACTCAAAACTAGGAATCTAATGTCTTATTCTTGTCAGTAGCATGGATTTAAGTGATTTACAGGTGATTTGAGTCAGTGTGGCCTGTTTTAGGCTGAAGTAAGTCATGTAATGTGAACTAGTACAATGAAAAACATTGTAATGCATTGAAAACGCTATTCAGGAGCTGAAAAGCACTTTAAAGCAATAAAAGAAGGAAAGACTCAAAACTAGGAATCTAATGTCTTATTCTTGTCAGTATCATGGATTTAAGTGATTTACAGTTGATTTGAATCAGTGTGGCCTGTTTTAGGCTGAAATCTAACTCAAAGTCATGTAATGTGAACTAGTACAATGCCAAACAATGTAATTGCATTGAAAACGTTATTCAGGAGCTGAAAAGCACTTTAAAGCAATAAAAGAATGAAAGTCTCAAAACTCGGAATCTCATGGCTTAATCTTGTCAGTAGCATGGATTAAGTGATTTACAGGTGATTTGAGTCAGTTTGGCCTGTTTAGGCTGAAATCTAAATCAAAGTCATGTAATGTGAACTAGTACAATGCCAAACATTGTAAATGCATTGAAAACGCTATTCAGGAGCTGAAAACCACTTTAAAGCAATAAAAGAAGGAAAGACTCAAAACTAGGAATCTAATGGCTTAATCTTGTCAGTAGCATGGATTAAGTGATTTACAGTTGATTTGAGTCAGTGTGGCCTGTTTAGGCTAAAGTCAAAGTCATGTAATGTGAACTAGTACAATGCCAAACATTGTAAATTCATAGAAAACGCTTTTCAGTAGCTGAAAAGCACTTTAAAGCAATAAAAGAAGGAAAGACTCAAAACTGGGAATCTACTGGCTTAATCTTGTCAGTAGCATGGATTAAGTGATTTACAGTTGATTTGAGTCAGTGTGGCCTGTTTTACGCTGAAGTCAAAGTCATGTAATGTGAACTAGTACAATGCCAAACATTGTAAATTCATAGAAAACGCTTTTCAGTAGCTGAAAAGCACTTTAAAGCAATAAAAGAAGGAAAGACTCAAAACTAGGAATCTAATGGCTTAATCTTGTCAGTAGCATGAATTAAGTGATTTACAGGTGATTTGAGTCAGTGTGGCCTGTTTTAGGCTGAAGTAAGTCATGTAATGTGAACTAGTACAATGCCAAACATTGTAATGCATTGAAAACGCTATTCAGGAGCTGAAAAGCACTTTAAAGCAATAAAAGAAGGAAAGAATCAAAACTGGGAATCTACTGGCTTAATCTTGTCAGTAGCATGGATTAAGTGATTTACAGGTGATCTGAGTCAATTTGGCCTGTTTAGGCTGAAATCTAAGTCAAAGTCATGTAATGTGACCTAGTACAATGCCAAACATTGTAAATTCATAGAAAACGCTTTTCAGTAGCTGAAAAGCACTTTAAAGCAATAAAAGAAGGAAAGACTCAGAACTGGGAATCTAATGTCTTAATCTTGTCAGTAGCATGGATTAAGCGATTTACAGTTGATTTGAGTCAGTATGACCTGTTTAGGCTCATATCTAAGTCAAAGTCATGTAATGTGAACTAGTACAATACATTGTAAATTCATAGAAAACGCTTTTCAGTAGCTGAAAAGCACTTTAAAGCAATAAAAGAAGGAAAGACTCAAAACTAGTAATCTAATGTCTTATTCTTGTCAGTAGCATGGATTTAAGTGATTTACAGTTGATTTGAGTCAGTGTGGCCTGTTTAGGCTGAAGTCAAAGTCATGTAATGTGAACTAGTACAATGCCAAACATTGTAAATTCTTAGAAAACGCTATTCAGTAGCTGAAAAGCACTTTAAAGCAATAAAAGAAGGAAAGACTCAAAACTAGGAATCTAATGGCTTAATCTTGTCAGTAGCATGGATTAAGTGATTTACAGGTGATTTGAGTCAGTTTGGCCTGTTTAGGCTGAAATCTAAGTCAAAGTCATGTAATGTGAACTAGTACAATGCCAAACATTGTAAATTCTTAGAAAACGCTATTCAGGAGCTGAAAACCACTTTAAAGCAATAAAAGAAGGAAAACCTCAAAACTAGGAATCTAATGGCTTAATCTTGTCAGTAGCATGAATTAAGTGATTTACAGGTGATTTGAGTCAGTGTGGCCTGTTTTAGGCTGAAGTAAATCATGTAATGTGAACTAGTACAATGCCAAACATTGTAATGCATTGAAAACGCTATTCAGGAGCTGAAAAGCACTTTAAAGCAATAAAAGAAGGAAAGACTCAAAACTGGGAATCTACTGGCTTAATCTTGTCAGTAGCATGGATTAAGTGATTTACAGGTGATTTGAGTCAGTGTGGCCTGTTTAGGCTGAAGTCAAAGTCATGTAATGTGAACTAGTACAATGCCAAACATTGTAAATTCTTAGAAAACGCTATTCAGGAGCTGAAAACCACTTTAAAGCAATAAAAGAAGGAAAGACTCAAAACTAGGAATCTAATGGCTTAATCTTGTCAGTAGCATGGATTAAGTGATTTACAGGTGATTTGAGTCAGTTTGGCCTGTTTAGGCTGAAATCTAAGTCAAAGTCATGTAATGTGAACTAGTACAATGCCAAACATTGTAAATTCTTAGAAAACGCTATTCAGGAGCTGAAAAGCACTTTAAAGCAATAAAAGAAGGAAAGACTCAAAACTAGGAATCTAATGTCCTAATCTTGTCAGTAGCATGGATTAAGTGATTTACAGGTGATTTGAGTCAGTGTGGCCTGTTTTAGGCTGAAGTCAAAGTCATGTAATGTGAACTAGTACAATGAAAAACTTTGTAATGCATTGAATACGCTATTCAGGAGCTGAAAAGCACTTTAAAGCAATAAAAGAAGGAAAGACTCAAAACTAGGAATCTAATGGCTTAATCTTGTCAGTAGCATGGATTAAGTGATTTACAGGTGATTTGAGTCAGTGTGGCCTGTTTTAGGCTGAAGTCAAAGTCATGTAATGTGAACTAGTACAATGCCAAACATTGTAAATTCATAGAAAACGCTTTTCAGTAGCTGAAAAGCACTTTAAAGCAATAAAAGAAGGAAAGACTCAAAACTAGGAATCTAATGTCTTATTCTTGTCAGTAGCATGGATTTAAGTGATTTACAGTTGATTTGAATCAGTGTGGCCTGTTTTAGGCTGAAATCTAAGTCAAAGTCATGTAATGTAATGTGAACTAGTACAATGAAAAACTTTGTAATGCATTGAATACGCTATTCAGGAGCTGAAAAGCACTTTAAAGCAATAAAAGAAGGAAAGACTCAAAACTAGGAATCTAATGGCTTAATCTTGTCAGTAGCATGGATTAAGTGATTTACAGGTGATTTGAGTCAGTTTGGCCTGTTTAGGCTGAAATCTAAGTCAAAGTCATGTAATGTGACCTAGTACAATGCCAAACATTGTAAATTCATAGAAAACGCTTTTCAGTAGCTGAAAAGCACTTTAAAGCAATAAAAGAAGGAAAGACTCAGAACTAGTAATCTAATGTCTTATTCTTGTCAGTAGCATGGATTTATGTGATTTACAGTTGATTTGAGTCACTATGGCCTGTTTAGGCTCAAATCTAAGTCAAAGTCATGTAATGTGAACTAGTACAATGCCAAACATTGTAAATTCTTAGAAAATGCTATTCAGGAGCTGAAAACCACTTTAAAGCAATAAAAGAAGGAAAGACTCAAAACTAGGAATCTAATGGCTTAATCTTGTCAGTACCATGGATTAAGTGATTTACAGGTGATCTGAGTCAGTTTGGCCTGTTTAGGCTGAAGTCAAAGTCATGTAATGTGAACTAGTACAATGCCAAACATTGTAAATTCATAGAAAACGCTTTTCAGTAGCTGAAAAGCACTTTAAGGCAATAAAAGAAGGAAAGACTCAAAACTAGGAATCTAATGTCTTATTCTTGTCAGTAGCATGGATTTAAGTGATTTACAGTTGATTTGAATCAGTGTGGCCTGTTTTAGGCTGAAATCTAAGTCAAAGTCATGTAATGTGAACTAGTACAATGAAAAACTTTGTAATGCATTGAATACGCTATTCAGGAGCTGAAAAGCACTTTAAAGCAATAAAAGAAGGAAAGACTCAAAACTAGGAATCTAATGGCTTAATCTTGTCAGTAGCATGGATTAAGTGATTTACAGGTGATTTGAGTCAGTTTGGCCTGTTTAGGCTGAAATCTAAGTCAAAGTCATGTAATGTGACCTAGTACAATGCCAAACATTGTAAATTCATAGAAAACGCTTTTCAGTAGCTGAAAAGCACTTTAAAGCAATAAAAGAAGGAAAGACTCAGAACTGGGAATCTAATGTCTTAATCTTGTCAGTAGCATGGATTAAGCGATTTACAGTTGATTTGAGTCAGTATGGCCTGTTTAGGCTCATATCTAAGTCAAAGTCATGTAATGTGAACTAGTACAATACATTGTAAATTCATAGAAAACGCTTTTCAGTAGCTGAAAAGCACTTTAAAGCAATAAAAGAAGGAAAGACTCAAAACTAGTAATCTAATGTCTTATTCTTGTCAGTAGCATGGATTTATGTGATTTACAGTTGATTTGAGTCACTATGGCCTGTTTAGGCTCAAATCTAAGTCAAAGTCATGTAATGTGAACTAGTACAATGCCAAACATTGTAAATTCATAGAAAACGCTTTTCAGTAGCTGAAAAGCACTTTAAAGCAATAAAAGAAGGAAAGACTCAAAACTGGGAATCTACTGGCTTAATCTTGTCAGTAGCATAGATTAAGTGATTTACAGTTGATTTGAATCAGTGTGGCCTGTTTTAGGCTGAAATCTAAGTCAAAGTCATGTTATGTGAACTAGTACAATGAAAAACATTGTAATGCATTGAAAACGCTTTTCAGTAGCTGAAAAGCACTTTAAAGCAATAAAAGAAGGAAAGACTCAAAACTGGGAATCTACTGGCTTAATCTTGTCAGTAGTATGGATTAAGTGATTTACAGTTGATTTGAGTCAGTGTGGCCTGTTTAGGCTGAAGTCAAAGTCATGTAATGTGAACTAGTACAATGCCAAACATTGTAAATTCATAGAAAACGCTTTTCAGTAGCTGAAAAGCACTTTAAGGCAATAAAAGAAGGAAAGACTCAAAACTAGGAATCTAATGTCTTATTCTTGTCAGTAGCATGGATTTAAGTGATTGACAGTTGATTTGAATCGGTGTGGCCTGTTTTAGGCTGAAATCTAAGTCAAAGTCATGTAATGTGAACTAGTACAATGAAAAACATTGTAATGCATTGAAAACGCTATTCAGGAGCTGAAAAGCACTTTAAAGCAATAAAAGAAGGAAAGACTCAAAACTGGGAATCTACTGGCTTAATCTTGTCAGTAGCATGGATTAAGTGATTTACAGTTGATTTGAGTCAGTGTGGCCTGTTTAGGCTGAAGTCAAAGTCATGTAATGTGAACTAGTACAATGCCAAACATTGTAAATTCATAGAAAACGCTCTTCAGTAGCTGAAAAGCACTTTAAAGCAATAAAAGAAGGAAAAACTCAAAACTAGGAATCTAATGGCTTAATCTTGTCAGTAGCATGAATTAAGTGATTTACAGGTGATTTGAGTCAGTGTGGCCTGTTTTAGGCTGAAGTAAGTCATGTAATGTGAACTAGTACAATGCCAAACATTGTAATGCATTGAAAACGCTATTCAGGAGCTGAAAAGCACTTTATAGCAATAAAAGAATGAAAGAATCAAAACTGGGAATCTAATGGCTTAATCTTGTCAGTAGCATGAATTAAGTGATTTACAGGTGGTTTGAGTCAGTGTGGCCTGTTTTAGGCTGAAGTAAATCATGTAATGTGACCTAGTACAATGCCAAACATTGTAAATTCATAGAAAACGCTTTTCAGTAGCTGAAAAGCACTTTAAAGCAATAAAAGAAGGAAAGACTCAAAACTGGGAATCTAATGTCTTATTCTTGTCAGTAGCATGGATTTAAGTGATTTACAGGTGATTTGAGTCAGTTTGGCCTGTTTAGGCTGAAATCTAAGTCAAAGTCATGTAATGTGAACTAGTACAATGCCAAACATTGTAAATTCTTAGAAAACGCTATTCAGGAGCTGAAAACCACTTTAAAGCAATAAAAGAAGGAAATACTCAAAACTAGGAATCCAATGGCTTAATCTTGTCAGTAGCATGGATTAAGTGATTTACAGGTGATTTGAGTCAGTTTGGCCTGTTTAGGCTGAAATCTAAGTCAAAGTCATGTAATGTGAACTAGTACAATGCCAAACATTGTAAATTCTTAGAAAACGCTATTCAGGAGCTGAAAACCATTTTAAAGCAATAAAAGAAGGAAAGACTCAAAACTAGGAATCTAATGTCTTAATCTTGTCAGTAGCATGGATTAAGTGATTTACAGGTGATTTGAGTCAGTGTGGCCTGTTTTAGGCTGAAGTCAAAGTCATGTAATGTGAACTAGTACAATGCCAAACATTGTAAATTCATAGAAAACGCTTTTCAGTAGCTGAAAAGCACTTTAAAGCAATAAAAGAAGGAAAGACTCAAAACTTGTAATCTAATGTCTTATTCTTGTCAGTAGCATGGATTTAAGTGATTTACAGTTGATTTGAGTCACTATGGCCTGTTTAGGCTCAAATCTAAGTCAAAGTCATGTAATGTGTACTAGTACAATGCCAAACATTGTAAATTCATAGAAAACGCTTTTCAGTAGCTGAAAAGCACTTTAAAGCAATAAAAGAAGGAAGGACTCAAAACTGGGAATCTACTGGCTTAATCTTGTCAGTAGCATGGATTAAGTGATTTACAGTTGAATTGAGTCAGTGTGGCCTGTTTAGGCTGAAGTCAAAGTCATGTAATGTGAACTAGTACAATGCCAAACATTGTAAATTCATAGAAAACGCTTTTCAGTAGCTGAAAAGCACTTTAAGGCAATAAAAGAAGGAAAGACTCAAAACTAGGAATCTAATGTCTTATTCTTGTCAGTAGCATGGATTTAAGTGATTTACAGTTGATTTGAGTCAGTGTGGCCTGTTTAGGCTGAAATCTAAGTCAAAGTCATGTAATGTGAACTAGTACAATGAAAAACTTTGTAATGCATTGAATACGCTATTCAGGAGCTGAAAAGCACTTTAAAGCAATAAAAGAAGGAAAGACTCAAAACTAGGAATCTAATGGCTTAATCTTGTCAGTAGCATGGATTAAGTGATTTACAGGTGATTTGAGTCAGTTTGGCCTGTTTAGGCTGAAATCTAAGTCAAAGTCATGTAATGTGACCTAGTACAATGCCAAACATTGTAAATTCATAGAAAACGCTTTTCAGTAGCTGAAAAGCACTTTAAAGCAATAAAAGAAGGAAAGACTCAGAACTGGGAATCTAATGTCTTAATCTTGTCAGTAGCATGGATTAAGCGATTTACAGTTGATTTGAGTCAGTATGGCCTGTTTAGGCTCATATCTAAGTCAAAGTCATGTAATGTGAACTAGTACAATACATTGTAAATTCATAGAAAACGCTTTTCAGTAGCTGAAAAGCACTTTAAAGCAATAAAAGAAGGAAAGACTCAAAACTAGTAATCTAATGTCTTATTCTTGTCAGTAGCATGGATTTATGTGATTTACAGTTGATTTGAGTCACTATGGCCTGTTTAGGCTCAAATCTAAGTCAAAGTCATGTAATGTGAACTAGTACAATGCCAAACATTGTAAATTCATAGAAAACGCTTTTCAGTAGCTGAAAAGCACTTTAAAGCAATAAAAGAAGGAAAGACTCAAAACTGGGAATCTACTGGCTTAATCTTGTCAGTAGCATAGATTAAGTGATTTACAGTTGATTTGAGTCAGTGTGGCCTGTTTAGGCTGAAGTCAAAGTCATGTAATGTGAACTAGTACAATGCCAAACATTGTAAATTCATAGAAAACGCTTTTCAGTAGCTGAAAAGCACTTTAAGGCAATAAAAGAAGGAAAGACTCAAAACTAGGAATCTAATGTCTTATTCTTGTCAGTAGCATGGATTTAAGTGATTTACAGTTGATTTGAGTCAGTGTGGCCTGTTTAGGCTGAAATCTAAGTCAAAGTCATGTAATGTGAACTAGTACAATGCCAAACATTGTAAATTCTTAGAAAACGCTATTCAGGAGCTGAAAACCACTTTAAAGCAATAAAAGAAGGAAAGACTCAAAACTAGGAATCTAATGGCTTAATCTTGTCAGTACCATGGATTAAGTGATTTACAGGTGATCTGAGTCAATTTGGCCTGTTTAGGCTGAAATCTAAGTCAAAGTCATGTAATGTGAACTAGTACAATGCCAAACATTGTAAATTCATAGAAAACGCTTTTCAGTAGCTGAAAAGCACTTTAAAGCAATAAAAGAAGGAAAGACTCAAAACTAGGAATCTAATGTCTTATTCTTGTCAGTAGCATGGATTTAAGTGATTTACAGTTGATTTGAATCAGTGTGGCCTGTTTTAGGCTGAAATCTAAGTCAAAGTCATGTTATGTGAACTAGTACAATGAAAAACATTGTAATGCATTGAAAACGCTTTTCAGTAGCTGAAAAGCACTTTAAAGCAATAAAAGAAGGAAATACTCAAAACTGGGAATCTACTGGCTTAATCTTGTCAGTAGCATGGATTAAGTGATTTACAGTTGATTTGAGTCAGTGTGGCCTGTTTAGGCTGAAGTCAAAGTCATGTAATGTGAACTAGTACAATGCCAAACATTGTAAATTCATAGAAAACGCTTTTCAGTAGCTGAAAAGCACTTTAAGGCAATAAAAGAAGGAAAGACTCAAAACTAGGAATCTAATGTCTTATTCTTGTCAGTAGCATGGATTTAAGTGATTTACAGTTGATTTGAGTCAGTGTGGCCTGTTTAGGCTGAAATCTAAGTCAAAGTCATGTAATGTGAACTAGTACAATGCCAAACATTGTAAATTCTTAGAAAACGCTATTCAGGAGCTGAAAACCACTTTAAAGCAATAAAAGAAGGAAAGACTCAAAACTAGGAATCTAATGGCTTAATCTTGTCAGTAGCATGGATTAAGTGATTTACAGGTGATTTGAGTCAGTGTGGCCTGTTTTAGGCTGAAGTCAAAGTCATGTAATGTGAACTAGTACAATGCCAAACATTGTAAATTCATAGAAAACGCTTTTCAGTAGCTGAAAAGCACTTTAAAGCAATAAAAGAAGGAAAGACTCAAAACTAGGAATCTAATGTCTTATTCTTGTCAGTAGCATGGATTTAAGTGATTGACAGTTGATTTGAATCGGTGTGGCCTGTTTTAGGCTGAAATCTAAGTCAAAGTCATGTAATGTGAACTAGTACAATGAAAAACATTGTAATGCATTGAAAACGCTATTCAGGAGCTGAAAAGCACTTTAAAGCAATAAAAGAAGGAAAGACTCAAAACTGGGAATCTACTGGCTTAATCTTGTCAGTAGCATGGATTAAGTGATTTACAGTTGATTTGAGTCAGTGTGGCCTGTTTAGGCTGAAGTCAAAGTCATGTAATGTGAACTAGTACAATGCCAAACATTGTAAATTCATAGAAAACGCTCTTCAGTAGCTGAAAAGCACTTTAAAGCAATAAAAGAAGGAAAAACTCAAAACTAGGAATCTAATGGCTTAATCTTGTCAGTAGCATGAATTAAGTGATTTACAGGTGATTTGAGTCAGTGTGGCCTGTTTTAGGCTGAAGTAAGTCATGTAATGTGAACTAGTACAATGCCAAACATTGTAATGCATTGAAAACGCTATTCAGGAGCTGAAAAGCACTTTATAGCAATAAAAGAATGAAAGAATCAAAACTGGGAATCTAATGGCTTAATCTTGTCAGTAGCATGAATTAAGTGATTTACAGGTGATTTGAGTCAGTGTGGCCTGTTTTAGGCTGAAGTAAATCATGTAATGTGACCTAGTACAATGCCAAACATTGTAAATTCATAGAAAACGCTTTTCAGTAGCTGAAAAGCACTTTAAAGCAATAAAAGAAGGAAAGACTCAAAACTGGGAATCTAATGTCTTATTCTTGTCAGTAGCATGGATTTAAGTGATTTACAGGTGATTTGAGTCAGTTTGGCCTGTTTAGGCTGAAATCTAAGTCAAAGTCATGTAATGTGAACTAGTACAATGCCAAACATTGTAAATTCTTAGAAAACGCTATTCAGGAGCTGAAAACCATTTTAAAGCAATAAAAGAAGGAAAGACTCAAAACTAGGAATCTAATGTCTTAATCTTGTCAGTAGCATGGATTAAGTGATTTACAGGTGATTTGAGTCAGTGTGGCCTGTTTTAGGCTGAAGTCAAAGTCATGTAATGTGAACTAGTACAATGCCAAACATTGTAAATTCATAGAAAACGCTTTTCAGTAGCTGAAAAGCACTTTAAAGCAATAAAAGAAGGAAAGACTCAAAACTTGTAATCTAATGTCTTATTCTTGTCAGTAGCATGGATTTAAGTGATTTACAGTTGATTTGAGTCACTATGGCCTGTTTAGGCTCAAATCTAAGTCAAAGTCATGTAATGTGTACTAGTACAATGCCAAACATTGTAAATTCATAGAAAACGCTTTTCAGTAGCTGAAAAGCACTTTAAAGCAATAAAAGAAGGAAAGACTCAAAACTGGGAATCTACTGGCTTAATCTTGTCAGTAGCATGGATTAAGTGATTTACAGTTGATTTGAGTCAGTGTGGCCTGTTTAGGCTGAAGTCAAAGTCATGTAATGTGAACTAGTACAATGCCAAACATTGTAAATTCATAGAAAACACTTTTCAGTAGCTGAAAAGCACTTTAAGGCAATAAAAGAAGGAAAGACTCAAAACTAGGAATCTAATGTCTTATTCTTGTCAGTAGCATGGATTTAAGTGATTTACAGTTGATTTGAGTCAGTGTGGCCTGTTTAGGCTGAAATCTAAGTCAAAGTCATGTAATGTGAACTAGTACAATACATTGTAAATTCATAGAAAACGCTTTTCAGTAGCTGAAAAGCACTTTAAAGCAATAAAAGAAGGAAAGACTCAAAACTAGTAATCTAATGTCTTATTCTTGTCAGTAGCATGGATTTAAGTGATTTACAGTTGATTTGAGTCACTATGGCCTGTTTAGGCTGAAATCTAAGTCAAAGTCATGTAATGTAATGTGAACTAGTACAATGAAAAACTTTGTAATGCTTTGAATACGCTATTCAGGAGCTGAAAAGCACTTTAAAGCAATAAAAGAAGGAAAGACTCAAAACTAGTAATCTAATGTCTTATTCTTGTCAGTAGCATGGATTTATGTGATTTACAGTTGATTTGAGTCACTATGGCCTGTTTAGGCTCAAATCTAAGTCAAAGTCATGTAATGTGAACTAGTACAATGCCAAACATTGTAAATTCATAGAAAACGCTTTTCAGTAGCTGAAAAGCACTTTAAAGCAATAAAAGAAGGAAAGACTCAAAACTGGGAATCTACTGGCTTAATCTTGTCAGTAGCATGGATTAAGTGATTTACAGTTGATTTGAGTCAGTGTGGCCTGTTTTACGCTGAAGTCAAAGTCATGTAATGTGAACTAGTACAATGCCAAACATTGTAAATTCATAGAAAACGCTTTTCAGTAGCTGAAAAGCACTTTAAAGCAATAAAAGAAGGAAAGACTCAAAACTAGGAATCTAATGGCTTAATCTTGTCAGTAGCATGAATTAAGTGATTTACAGGTGATTTGAGTCAGTGTGGCCTGTTTTAGGCTGAAGTAAGTCATGTAATGTGAACTAGTACAATGCCAAACATTGTAATGCATTGAAAACGCTATTCAGGAGCTGAAAAGCACTTTAAAGCAATAAAAGAAGGAAAGAATCAAAACTGGGAATCTACTGGCTTAATCTTGTCAGTAGCATGGATTAAGTGATTTACAGGTGATTTGAGTCAGTTTGGCCTGTTTAGGCTGAAATCTAAGTCAAAGTCATGTAATGTGACCTAGTACAATGCCAAACATTGTAAATTCATAGAAAACGCTTTTCAGTAGCTGAAAAGCACTTTAAAGCAATAAAAGAAGGAAAGACTCAGAACTGGGAATCTAATGTCTTAATCTTGTCAGTAGCATGGATTAAGCGATTTACAGTTGATTTGAGTCAGTATGACCTGTTTAGGCTCATATCTAAGTCAAAGTCATGTAATGTGAACTAGTACAATACATTGTAAATTCATAGAAAACGCTTTTCAGTAGCTGAAAACCACTTTAAAGCAATAAAAGAAGGAAAGACTCAAAACTAGTAATCTAATGTCTTATTCTTGTCAGTAGCATGGATTTAAGTGATTTACAGTTGATTTGAGTCAGTGTGGCCTGTTTAGGCTGAAGTCAAAGTCATGTAATGTGAACTAGTACAATGCCAAACATTGTAAATTCTTAGAAAACGCTATTCAGGAGCTGAAAACCACTTTAAAGCAATAAAAGAAGGAAAGACTCAAAACTAGGAATCTAATGGCTTAATCTTGTCAGTAGCATGGATTAAGTGATTTACAGGTGATTTGAGTCAGTTTGGCCTGTTTAGGCTGAAATCTAAGTCAAAGTCATGTAATGTGAACTAGTACAATGCCAAACATTGTAAATTCTTAGAAAACGCTATTCAGGAGCTGAAAACCACTTTAAAGCAATAAAAGAAGGAAAGACTCAAAACTAGGAATCTAATGTCTTAATCTTGTCAGTAGCATGGATTAAGTGATTTACAGGTGATTTGAGTCAGTGTGGCCTGTTTTAGGCTGAAGCCAAAGTCATGTAATGTGAACTAGTACAATGCCAAACATTGTAAATTCATAGAAAACGCTTTTCAGTAGCTGAAAAGCACTTTAAAGCAATAAAAAAAGGAAAGACTCAAAACTAGGAATCTAATGTCTTATTCTTGTCAGTAGCATGGATTTAAGTGATTTACAGTTGATTTGAATCAGTGTGGCCTGTTTTAGGCTGAAATCTAAGTCAAAGTCATGTAATGTGAACTAGTACAATGAAAAACTTTGTAATGCATTGAATACGCTATTCAGGAGCTGAAAAGCACTTTAAAGCAATAAAAGAAGGAAAGACTCAAAACTAGGAATCTAATGGCTTAATCTTGTCAGTAGCATGGATTAAGTGATTTACAGGTGATTTGAGTCAGTGTGGCCTGTTTTAGGCTGAAGTCAAAGTCATGTAATGTGAACTAGTACAATGCCAAACATTGTAAATTCATAGAAAACGCTTTTCAGTAGCTCAAAAGCACTTTAAAGCAATAAAAGAAGGAAAGACTCAAAACTAGTAATCTAATGTCTTATTCTTGTCAGTAGCATGGATTTAAGTGATTTACAGTTGATTTGAGTCAGTGTGGCCTGTTTAGGCTGAAGTCAAAGTCATGTAATGTGAACTAGTACAATGCCAAACATTGTAAATTCTTAGAAAACGCTATTCAGGAGCTGAAAACCACTTTAAAGCAATAAAAGAAGGAAAGACTCAAAACTAGGAATCTAATGGCTTAATCTTGTCAGTAGCATGGATTAAGTGATTTACAGGTGATTTGAGTCAGTTTGGCCTGTTTAGGCTGAAATCTAAGTCAAAGTCATGTAATGTGAACTAGTACAATGCCAAACATTGTAAATGCATTGAAAACGCTATTCAGGAGCTGAAAACCACTTTAAAGCAATAAAAGAAGGAAAGACTCAAAACTAGGAATCTAATGTCCTAATCTTGTCAGTAGCATGGATTAAGTGATTTACAGGTGATTTGAGTCAGTGTGGCCTGTTTTAGGCTGAAGTCAAAGTCATGTAATGTGAACTAGTACAATGAAAAACTTTGTAATGCATTGAATACGCTATTCAGGAGCTGAAAAGCACTTTAAAGCAATAAAAGAAGGAAAGACTCAAAACTAGGAATCTAATGGCTTAATCTTGTCAGTAGCATGGATTAAGTGATTTACAGGTGATTTGAGTCAGTGTGGCCTGTTTTAGGCTGAAGTCAAAGTCATGTAATGTGAACTAGTACAATGCCAAACATTGTAAATTCATAGAAAACGCTTTTCAGTAGCTGAAAAGCACTTTAAAGCAATAAAAGAAGGAAAGACTCAAAACTAGGAATCTAATGTCTTATTCTTGTCAGTAGCATGGATTTAAGTGATTTACAGTTGATTTGAATCAGTGTGGCCTGTTTTAGGCTGAAATCTAAGTCAAAGTCATGTAATGTAATGTGAACTAGTACAATGAAAAACTTTGTAATGCATTGAATACGCTATTCAGGAGCTGAAAAGCACTTTAAAGCAATAAAAGAAGGAAAGACTCAAAACTAGGAATCTAATGGCTTAATCTTGTCAGTAGCATGGATTAAGTGATTTACAGGTGATTTGAGTCAGTTTGGCCTGTTTAGGCTGAAATCTAAGTCAAAGTCATGTAATGTGACCTAGTACAATGCCAAACATTGTAAATTCATAGAAAACGCTTTTCAGTAGCTGAAAAGCACTTTAAAGCAATAAAAGAAGGAAAGACTCAGAACTGGGAATCTAATGTCTTAATCTTGTCAGTAGCATGGATTAAGCGATTTACAGTTGATTTGAGTCAGTATGGCCTGTTTAGGCTCATATCTAAGTCAAAGTCATGTAATGTGAACTAGTACAATACATTGTAAATTCATAGAAAACGCTTTTCAGTAGCTGAAAAGCACTTTAAAGCAATAAAAGAAGGAAAGACTCAAAACTAGTAATCTAATGTCTTATTCTTGTCAGTAGCATGGATTTATGTGATTTACAGTTGATTTGAGTCACTATGGCCTGTTTAGGCTCAAATCTAAGTCAAAGTCATGTAATGTGAACTAGTACAATGCCAAACATTGTAAATTCTTAGAAAACGCTATTCAGGAGCTGAAAACCACTTTAAAGCAATAAAAGAAGGAAAGACTCAAAACTAGGAATCTAATGGCTTAATCTTGTCATTACCATGGATTAAGTGATTTACAGGTGATCTGAGTCAGTTTGGCCTGTTTAGGCTGAAGTCAAAGTCATGTAATGTGAACTAGTACAATGCCAAACATTGTAAATTCATAGAAAACGCTTTTCAGTAGCTGAAAAGCACTTTAAGGCAATAAAAGAAGGAAAGACTCAAAACTAGGAATCTAATGTCTTATTCTTGTCAGTAGCATGGATTTAAGTGATTTACAGTTGATTTGAATCAGTGTGGCCTGTTTTAGGCTGAAATCTAAGTCAAAGTCATGTAATGTGAACTAGTACAATGAAAAACTTTGTAATGCATTGAATACGCTATTCAGGAGCTGAAAAGCACTTTAAAGCAATAAAAGAAGGAAAGACTCAAAACTAGGAATCTAATGGCTTAATCTTGTCAGTAGCATGGATTAAGTGATTTACAGGTGATTTGAGTCAGTTTGGCCTGTTTAGGCTGAAATCTAAGTCAAAGTCATGTAATGTGACCTAGTACAATGCCAAACATTGTAAATTCATAGAAAACGCTTTTCAGTAGCTGAAAAGCACTTTAAAGCAATAAAAGAAGGAAAGACTCAGAACTGGGAATCTAATGTCTTAATCTTGTCAGTAGCATGGATTAAGCGATTTACAGTTGATTTGAGTCAGTATGGCCTGTTTAGGCTCATATCTAAGTCAAAGTCATGTAATGTGAACTAGTACAATACATTGTAAATTCATAGAAAACGCTTTTCAGTAGCTGAAAAGCACTTTAAAGCAATAAAAGAAGGAAAGACTCAAAACTAGTAATCTAATGTCTTATTCTTGTCAGTAGCATGGATTTATGTGATTTACAGTTGATTTGAGTCACTATGGCCTGTTTAGGCTCAAATCTAAGTCAAAGTCATGTAATGTGAACTAGTACAATGCCAAACATTGTAAATTCATAGAAAACGCTTTTCAGTAGCTGAAAAGCACTTTAAAGCAATAAAAGAAGGAAAGACTCAAAACTGGGAATCTACTGGCTTAATCTTGTCAGTAGCATGGATTAAGTGATTTACAGTTGATTTGAGTCAGTGTGGCCTGTTTAGGCTGAAGTCAAAGTCATGTAATGTGAACTAGTACAATGCCAAACATTGTAAATTCATAGAAAACGCTTTTCAGTAGCTGAAAAGCACTTTAAGGCAATAAAAGAAGGAAAGACTCAAAACTAGGAATCTAATGTCTTATTCTTGTCAGTAGCATGGATTTAAGTGATTTACAGTTGATTTGAGTCAGTTTGGCCTGTTTAGGCTGAAATCTAAGTCAAAGTCATGTAATGTGAACTAGTACAATGCCAAACATTGTAAATTCTTAGAAAACGCTATTCAGGAGCTGAAAACCACTTTAAAGCAATAAAAGAAGGAAAGACTCAAAACTAGGAATCTAATGGCTTAATCTTGTCAGTACCATGGATTAAGTGATTTACAGGTGATCTGAGTCAATTTGGCCTGTTTAGGCTGAAATCTAAGTCAAAGTCATGTAATGTGAACTAGTACAATGCCAAACATTGTAAATTCATAGAAAACGCTTTTCAGTAGCTGAAAAGCACTTTAAAGCAATAAAAGAAGGAAAGACTCAAAACTAGGAATCTAATGTCTTATTCTTGTCAGTAGCATGGATTTAAGTGATTTACAGTTGATTTGAATCAGTGTGGCCTGTTTTAGGCTGAAATCTAAGTCAAAGTCATGTTATGTGAACTAGTACAATGAAAAACATTGTAATGCATTGAAAACGCTTTTCAGTAGCTGAAAAGCACTTTAAAGCAATAAAAGAAGGAAAGACTCAAAACTGGGAATCTACTGGCTTAATCTTGTCAGTAGCATGGATTAAGTGATTTACAGTTGATTTGAGTCAGTGTGGCCTGTTTAGGCTGAAGTCAAAGTCATGTAATGTGAACTAGTACAATGCCAAACATTGTAAATTCATAGAAAACGCTATTCAGGAGCTGAAAACCACTTTAAAGCAATAAAAGAAGGAAAGACTCAAAACTAGGAATCTAATGGCTTAATCTTGTCAGTACCATGGATTAAGTGATTTACAGGTGATCTGAGTCAGTTTGGCCTGTTTAGGCTGAAGTCAAAGTCATGTAATGTGAACTAGTACAATGCCAAACATTGTAAATTCATAGAAAACGCTTTTCAGTAGCTGAAAAGCACTTTAAGGCAATAAAAGAAGGAAAGACTCAAAACTAGGAATCTAATGTCTTATTCTTGTCAGTAGCATGGATTTAAGTGATTTACAGTTGATTTGAATCAGTGTGGCCTGTTTTAGGCTGAAATCTAAGTCAAAGTCATGTAATGTGAACTAGTACAATGAAAAACTTTGTAATGCATTGAATACGCTATTCAGGAGCTGAAAAGCACTTTAAAGCAATAAAAGAAGGAAAGACTCAGAACTGGGAATCTAATGGCTTAATCTTGTCAGTAGCATGGATTAAGCGATTTACAGTTGATTTGAGTCAGTATGGCCTGTTTAGGCTCATATCTAAGTCAAAGTCATGTAATGTGAACTAGTACAATACATTGTAAATTCATAGAAAACGCTTTTCAGTAGCTGAAAAGCACTTTAAAGCAATAAAAGAAGGAAAGACTCAAAACTAGTAATCTAATGTCTTATTCTTGTCAGTAGCATGGATTTATGTGATTTACAGTTGATTTGAGTCACTATGGCCTGTTTAGGCTGAAATCTAAGTCAAAGTCATGTAATGTGAACTAGTACAATGCCAAACATTGTAAATTCATAGAAAACGCTTTTCAGTAGCTGAAAAGCACTTTAAAGCAATAAAAGAAGGAAAGACTCAAAACTGGGAATCTACTGGCTTAATCTTGTCAGTAGCATGGATTAAGTGATTTACAGTTGATTTGAGTCAGTGTGGCCTGTTTAGGCTGAAGTCAAAGTCATGTAATGTGAACTAGTACAATGCCAAACATTGTAAATTCATAGAAAACGCTTTTCAGTAGCTGAAAAGCACTTTAAGGCAATAAAAGAAGGAAAGACTCAAAACTAGGAATCTAATGTCTTATTCTTGTCAGTAGCATGGATTTAAGTGATTTACAGTTGATTTGAGTCAGTGTGGCCTGTTTAGGCTGAAATCTAAGTCAAAGTCATGTAATGTGAACTAGTACAATGCCAAACATTGTAAATTCTTAGAAAACGCTATTCAGGAGCTGAAAACCACTTTAAAGCAATAAAAGAAGGAAAGACTCAAAACTAGGAATCTAATGGCTTAATCTTGTCAGTACCATGGATTAAGTGATTTACAGGTGATCTGAGTCAATTTGGCCTGTTTAGGCTGAAATCTAAGTCAAAGTCATGTAATGTGAACTAGTACAATGCCAAACATTGTAAATTCATAGAAAACGCTTTTCAGTAGCTGAAAAGCACTTTAAAGCAATAAAAGAAGGAAAGACTCAAAACTAGGAATCTAATGTCTTATTCTTGTCAGTAGCATGGATTTAAGTGATTTACAGTTGATTTGAATCAGTGTGGCCTGTTTTAGGCTGAAATCTAAGTCAAAGTCATGTTATGTGAACTAGTACAATGAAAAACATTGTAATGCATTGAAAACGCTTTTCAGTAGCTGAAAAGCACTTTAAAGCAATAAAAGAAGGAAAGACTCAAAACTGGGAATCTACTGGCTTAATCTTGTCAGTAGCATGGATTAAGTGATTTACAGTTGATTTGAGTCAGTGTGGCCTGTTTAGGCTGAAGTCAAAGTCATGTAATGTGAACTAGTACAATGCCAAACATTGTAAATTCATAGAAAACGCTTTTCAGTAGCTGAAAAGCACTTTAAGGCAATAAAAGAAGGAAAGACTCAAAACTAGGAATCTAATGTCTTATTCTTGTCAGTAGCATGGATTTAAGTGATTTACAGTTGATTTGAGTCAGTGTGGCCTGTTTAGGCTCAAATCTAAGTCAAAGTCATGTAATGTGAACTAGTACAATGCCAAACATTGTAAATTCTTAGAAAACGCTATTCAGGAGCTGAAAACCACTTTAAAGCAATAAAAGAAGGAAAGACTCAAAACTAGGAATCTAATGGCTTAATCTTGTCAGTAGCATGGATTAAGTGATTTACAGGTGATTTGAGTCAGTGTGGCCTGTTTTAGGCTGAAGTCAAAGTCATGTAATGTGAACTAGTACAATGCCAAACATTGTAAATTCATAGAAAACGCTTTTCAGTAGCTGAAAAGCACTTTAAAGCAATAAAAGAAGGAAAGACTCAAAACTAGGAATCTAATGTCTTATTCTTGTCAGTAGCATGGATTTAAGTGATTGACAGTTGATTTGAATCGGTGTGGCCTGTTTTAGGCTGAAATCTAAGTCAAAGTCATGTAATGTGAACTAGTACAATGAAAAACATTGTAATGCATTGAAAACGCTATTCAGGAGCTGAAAAGCACTTTAAAGCAATAAAAGAAGGAAAGACTCAAAACTGGGAATCTACTGGCTTAATCTTGTCAGTAGCATGGATTAAGTGATTTACAGTTGATTTGAGTCAGTGTGGCCTGTTTAGGCTGAAGTCAAAGTCATGTAATGTGAACTAGTACAATGCCAAACATTGTAAATTCATAGAAAACGCTCTTCAGTAGCTGAAAAGCACTTTAAAGCAATAAAAGAAGGAAAAACTCAAAACTTGGAATCTAATGGCTTAATCTTGTCAGTAGCATGAATTAAGTGATTTACAGGTGATTTGAGTCAGTGTGGCCTGTTTTAGGCTGAAGTAAGTCATGTAATGTGAACTAGTACAATGCCAAACATTGTAATGCATTGAAAACGCTATTCAGGAGCTGAAAAGCACTTTATAGCAATAAAAGAATGAAAGAATCAAAACTGGGAATCTAATGGCTTAATCTTGTCAGTAGCATGAATTAAGTGATTTACAGGTGATTTGAGTCAGTGTGGCCTGTTTTAGGCTGAAGTAAATCATGTAATGTGACCTAGTACAATGCCAAACATTGTAAATTCATAGAAAACGCTTTTCAGTAGCTGAAAAGCACTTTAAAGCAATAAAAGAAGGAAAGACTCAAAACTGGGAATCTAATGTCTTATTCTTGTCAGTAGCATGGATTTAAGTGATTTACAGGTGATTTGAGTCAGTTTGGCCTGTTTAGGCTGAAATCTAAGTCAAAGTCATGTAATGTGAACTAG
This sequence comes from Osmerus mordax, assembly GCF_038355195.1. Classification (NCBI taxonomy): domain Eukaryota; kingdom Metazoa; phylum Chordata; class Actinopteri; order Osmeriformes; family Osmeridae; genus Osmerus; species Osmerus mordax. Next base: position 6,873,711 of record NC_090050.1, on the reverse strand, counting down.
TACAATGCCAAACATTGTAAATTCTTAGAAAACGCTATTCAGGAGCTGAAAACCACTTTAAAGCAATAAAAGAAGGAAAGACTCAAAACTAGGAATCTAATGGCTTAATCTTGTCAGTAGCATGGATTAAGTGATTTACAGGTGATTTGAGTCAGTTTGGCCTGTTTAGGCTGAAATCTAAGTCAAAGTCATGTAATGTGAACTAGTACAATGCCAAACATTGTAAATTCTTAGAAAACGCTATTCAGGAGCTGAAAACCATTTTAAAGCAATAAAAGAAGGAAAGACTCAAAACTAGGAATCAAATGTCTTAATCTTGTCAGTAGCATGGATTAAGTGATTTACAGGTGATTTGAGTCAGTGTGGCCTGTTTTAGGCTGAAGTCAAAGTCATGTAATGTGAACTAGTACAATGCCAAACATTGTAAATTCATAGAAAACGCTTTTCAGTAGCTGAAAAGCACTTTAAAGCAATAAAAGAAGGAAAGACTCAAAACTAGTAATCTAATGTCTTATTCTTGTCAGTAGCATGGATTTAAGTGATTTACAGTTGATTTGAGTCACTATGGCCTGTTTAGGCTCAAATCTAAGTCAAAGTCATGTAATGTGTACTAGTACAATGCCAAACATTGTAAATTCATAGAAAACGCTTTTCAGTAGCTGAAAAGCACTTTAAAGCAATAAAAGAAGGAAAGACTCAAAACTGGGAATCTACTGGCTTAATCTTGTCAGTAGCATGGATTAAGTGATTTACAGTTGATTTGAGTCAGTGTGGCCTGTTTAGGCTGAAGTCAAAGTCATGTAATGTGAACTAGTACAATGCCAAACATTGTAAATTCATAGAAAACGCTTTTCAGTAGCTGAAAAGCACTTTAAGGCAATAAAAGAAGGAAAGACTCAAAACTAGGAATCTAATGTCTTATTCTTGTCAGTAGCATGGATTTAAGTGATTTACAGTTGATTTGAGTCAGTGTGGCCTGTTTAGGCTGAAATCTAAGTCAAAGTCATGTAATGTGAACTAGTACAATACATTGTAAATTCATAGAAAACGCTTTTCAGTAGCTGAAAAGCACTTTAAAGCAATAAAAGAAGGAAAGACTCAAAACTAGTAATCTAATGTCTTATTCTTGTCAGTAGCATGGATTTAAGTGATTTACAGTTGATTTGAGTCACTATGGCCTGTTTAGGCTCAAATCTAAGTCAAAGTCATGTAATGTGTACTAGTACAATGCCAAACATTGTAAATTCATAGAAAACGCTTTTCAGTAGCTGAAAAGCACTTTAAAGCAATAAAAGAAGGAAAGACTCAAAACTGGGAATCTACTGGCTTAATCTTGTCAGTAGCATGGATTAAGTGATTTACAGTTGATTTGAGTCAGTGTGGCCTGTTTAGGCTGAAGTCAAAGTCATGTAATGTGAACTAGTACAATGCCAAACATTGTAAATTCATAGAAAAAACGCTTTTCAGTAGCTGAAAAGCACTTTAAGGCAATAAAAGAAGGAAAGACTCAAAACTAGGAATCTAATGTCTTATTCTTGTCAGTAGCATGGATTTAAGTGATTTACAGTTGATTTGAGTCAGTGTGGCCTGTTTAGGCTGAAATCTAAGTCAAAGTCATGTAATGTGAACTAGTACAATGCCAAACATTGTAAATTCTTAGAAAACGCTATTCAGGAGCTGAAAACCACTTTAAAGCAATAAAAGAAGGAAAGACTCAAAACTAGGAATCTAATGGCTTAATCTTGTCAGTACCATGGATTAAGTGATTTACAGGTGATCTGAGTCAGTTTGGCCTGTTTAGGCTGAAATCTAAGTCAAAGTCATGTAATGTGAACTAGTACAATGCCAAACATTGTAAATTCTTAGAAAACGCTATTCAGGAGCTGAAAACCACTTTAAAGCAATAAAAGAAGGAAAGACTCAAAACTAGGAATCTAATGGCTTAATCTTGTCAGTAGCATGGATTAAGTGATTTACAGGTGATTTGAGTCAGTGTGGCCTGTTTTAGGCTGAAGTCAAAGTCATGTAATGTGAACTAGTACAATGCCAAACATTGTAAATTCATAGAAAACGCTTTTCAGTAGCTGAAAAGCACTTTAAAGCAATAAAAGAAGGAAAGACTCAAAACTAGGAATCTAATGTCTTATTCTTGTCAGTAGCATGGATTTAAGTGATTTACAGTTGATTTGAATCAGTGTGGCCTGTTTTAGGCTGAAATCTAAGTCAAAGTCATGTAATGTGAACTAGTACAATGAAAAACATTGTAATGCATTGAAAACGCTATTCAGGAGCTGAAAAGCACTTTAAAGCAATAAAAGAAGGAAAGACTCAAAACTGGGAATCTACTGGCTTAATCTTGTCAGTAGCATGGATTAAGTGATTTACAGGTGATTTGAGTCAGTTTGGCCTGTTTAGGCTGAAATCTAAATCAAAGTCATGTAATGTGAACTAGTACAATGCCAAACATTGTAAATGCATTGAAAACGCTATTCAGGAGCTGAAAACCACTTTAAAGCAATAAAAGAAGGAAAGACTCAAAACTGGGAATCTACTGGCTTAATCTTGTCAGTAGCATGGATTAAGTGATTTACAGTTGATTTGAGTCAGTGTGGCCTGTTTTACGCTGAAGTCAAAGTCATGTAATGTGAACTAGTACAATGCCAAACATTGTAAATTCATAGAAAACGCTTTTCAGTAGCTGAAAAGCACTTTAAAGCAATAAAAGAAGGAAAGACTCAAAACTAGTAATCTAATGTCTTATTCTTGTCAGTAGCATGGATTAAGTGATTTACAGTTGATTTGAGTCAGTGTGGCCTGTTTAGGCTGAAGTCAAAGTCATGTAATGTGAACTAGTACAATGCCAAACATTGTAAATTCATAGAAAACGCTTTTCAGTAGCTGAAAAGCACTTTAAGGCAATAAAAGAAGGAAAGACTCAAAACTAGGAATCTAATGTCTTATTCTTGTCAGTAGCATGGATTTAAGTGATTTACAGTTGATTTGAGTCAGTGTGGCCTGTTTAGGCTGAAATCTAAGTCAAAGTCATGTAATGTGAACTAGTACAATGCCAAACATTGTAAATTCTTAGAAAACGCTATTCAGGAGCTGAAAACCACTTTAAAGCAATAAAAGAAGGAAAGACTCAAAACTAGGAATCTAATGGCTTAATCTTGTCAGTACCATGGATTAAGTGATTTACAGGTTATCTGAGTCAGTTTGGCCTGTTTAGGCTGAAATCTAAGTCAAAGTCATGTAATGTGAACTAGTACAATGCCAAACAATGTAATTGCATTGAAAACGTTATTCAGGAGCTGAAAAGCACTTTAAAGCAATAAAAGAATGAAAGTCTCAAAACTCGGAATCTCATGGCTTAATCTTGTCAGTAGCATGGATTAAGTGATTTACAGGTGATTTGAGTCAGTTTGGCCTGTTTAGGCTGAAATCTAAATCAAAGTCATGTAATGTGAACTAGTACAATGCCAAACATTGTAAATGCATTGAAAACGCTATTCAGGAGCTGAAAACCACTTTAAAGCAATAAAAGAAGGAAAGACTCAAAACTAGGAATCTAATGGCTTAATCTTGTCAGTAGCATGGATTAAGTGATTTACAGTTGATTTGAGTCAGTGTGGCCTGTTTAGGCTGAAGTCAAAGTCATGTAATGTGAACTAGTACAATGCCAAACATTGTAAATTCATAGAAAAAGCTTTTCAGTAGCTGAAAAGCACTTTAAAGCAATAAAAGAAGGAAAGACTCAAAACTGGGAATCTACTGGCTTAATCTTGTCAGTAGCATGGATTAAGTGATTTACAGTTGATTTGAGTCAGTGTGGCCTGTTTTACGCTGAAGTCAAAGTCATGTAATGTGAACTAGTACAATGCCAAACATTGTAAATTCATAGAAAACGCTTTTCAGTAGCTGAAAAGTACTTTAAAGCAATAAAAGAAGGAAAGACTCAAAACTAGGAATCTAATGTCTTATTCTTGTCAGTAGCATGGATTTAAGTGATTTACAGGTGATTTGAGTCAGTGTGGCCTGTTTTAGGCTGAAGTAAGTCATGTAATGTGAACTAGTACAATGAAAAACATTGTAATGCATTGAAAACGCTATTCAGGAGCTGAAAAGCACTTTAAAGCAATAAAAGAAGGAAAGACTCGAAACTAGGAATCTAATGTCTTATTCTTGTCAGTATCATGGATTTAAGTGATTTACAGTTGATTTGAATCAGTGTGGCCTGTTTTAGGCTGAAATCTAACTCAAAGTCATGTAATGTGAACTAGTACAATGCCAAACAATGTAATTGCATTGAAAACGTTATTCAGGAGCTGAAAAGCACTTTAAAGCAATAAAAGAATGAAAGTCTCAAAACTCGGAATCTCATGGCTTAATCTTGTCAGTAGCATGGATTAAGTGATTTATAGGTGATTTGAGTCAGTGTGGCCTGTTTTAGGCTGAAATCTAAATCAAAGTCATGTAATGTGAACTAGTACAATGCCAAACATTGTAAATGCATTGAAAACGCTATTCAGGAGCTGAAAACCACTTTAAAGCAATAAAAGAAGGAAAGACTCAAAACTGGGAATCTACTGGCTTAATCTTGTCAGTAGCATGGATTAAGTGATTTACAGTTGATTTGAGTCAGTGTGGCCTGTTTTACGCTGAAGTCAAAGTCATGTAATGTGAACTAGTACAATGCCAAACATTGTAAATTCATAGAAAACGCTTTTCAGTAGCTGAAAAGCACTTTAAAGCAATAAAAGAAGGAAAGACTCAAAACTAGTAATCTAATGTCTTATTCTTGTCAGTAGCATGGATTAAGTGATTTACAGTTGATTTGAGTCAGTGTGGCCTGTTTAGGCTGAAGTCAAAGTCATGTAATGTGAACTAGTACAATGCCAAACATTGTAAATTCATAGAAAACGCTTTTCAGTAGCTGAAAAGCACTTTAAGGCAATAAAAGAAGGAAAGACTCAAAACTAGGAATCTAATGTCTTATTCTTGTCAGTAGCATGGATTTAAGTGATTTACAGTTGATTTGAGTCAGTGTGGCCTGTTTAGGCTGAAATCTAAGTCAAAGTCATGTAATGTGAACTAGTACAATGCCAAACATTGTAAATTCTTAGAAAACGCTATTCAGGAGCTGAAAACCACTTTAAAGCAATAAAAGAAGGAAAGACTCAAAACTAGGAATCTAATGGCTTAATCTTGTCAGTACCATGGATTAAGTGATTTACAGGTTATCTGAGTCAGTTTGGCCTGTTTAGGCTGAAATCTAAGTCAAAGTCATGTAATGTGAACTAGTACAATGCCAAACAATGTAATTGCATTGAAAACGTTATTCAGGAGCTGAAAAGCACTTTAAAGCAATAAAAGAATGAAAGTCTCAAAACTCGGAATCTCATGGCTTAATCTTGTCAGTAGCATGGATTAAGTGATTTACAGGTGATTTGAGTCAGTTTGGCCTGTTTAGGCTGAAATCTAAATCAAAGTCATGTAATGTGAACTAGTACAATGCCAAACATTGTAAATGCATTGAAAACGCTATTCAGGAGCTGAAAACCACTTTAAAGCAATAAAAGAAGGAAAGACTCAAAACTAGGAATCTAATGGCTTAATCTTGTCAGTAGCATGGATTAAGTGATTTACAGTTGATTTGAGTCAGTGTGGCCTGTTTAGGCTGAAGTCAAAGTCATGTAATGTGAACTAGTACAATGCCAAACATTGTAAATTCATAGAAAAAGCTTTTCAGTAGCTGAAAAGCACTTTAAAGCAATAAAAGAAGGAAAGACTCAAAACTGGGAATCTACTGGCTTAATCTTGTCAGTAGCATGGATTAAGTGATTTACAGTTGATTTGAGTCAGTGTGGCCTGTTTTACGCTGAAGTCAAAGTCATGTAATGTGAACTAGTACAATGCCAAACATTGTAAATTCATAGAAAACGCTTTTCAGTAGCTGAAAAGCACTTTAAAGCAATAAAAGAAGGAAAGACTCAAAACTAGGAATCTAATGGCTTAATCTTGTCAGTAGCATGAATTAAGTGATTTACAGGTGATTTGAGTCAGTGTGGCCTGTTTTAGGCTGAAGTAAGTCATGTAATGTGAACTAGTACAATGCCAAACATTGTAATGCATTGAAAACGCTATTCAGGAGCTGAAAAGCACTTTAAAGCAATAAAAGAAGGAAAGAATCAAAACTGGGAATCTACTGGCTTAATCTTGTCAGTAGCATGGATTAAGTGATTTACAGGTGATTTGAGTCAGTTTGGCCTGTTTAGGCTGAAATCTAAGTCAAAGTCATGTAATGTGAACTAGTACAATGCCAAACATTGTAAATGCATTGAAAACGCTATTCAGGAGCTGAAAACCACTTTAAAGCAATAAAAGAAGGAAAGACTCAAAACTAGGAATCTAATGGCTTAATCTTGTCAGTAGCATGGATTAAGTGATTTACAGTTGATTTGAGTCAGTGTGGCCTGTTTAGGCTGAAGTCAAAGTCATGTAATGTGAACTAGTACAAAGCCAAACATTGTAAATTCATAGAAAACGCTTTTCAGTAGCTGAAAAGTACTTTAAAGCAATAAAAGAAGGAAAGACTCAAAACTAGGAATCTAATGTCTTATTCTTGTCAGTAGCATGGATTTAAGTGATTTACAGGTGATTTGAGTCAGTGTGGCCTGTTTTAGGCTGAAGTAAGTCATGTAATGTGAACTAGTACAATGAAAAACATTGTAATGCATTGAAAACGCTATTCAGGAGCTGAAAAGCACTTTAAAGCAATAAAAGAAGGAAAGACTCAAAACTAGGAATCTAATGTCTTATTCTTGTCAGTATCATGGATTTAAGTGATTTACAGTTGATTTGAATCAGTGTGGCCTGTTTTAGGCTGAAATCTAACTCAAAGTCATGTAATGTGAACTAGTACAATGCCAAACAATGTAATTGCATTGAAAACGTTATTCAGGAGCTGAAAAGCACTTTAAAGCAATAAAAGAATGAAAGTCTCAAAACTCGGAATCTCATGGCTTAATCTTGTCAGTAGCATGGATTAAGTGATTTACAGGTGATTTGAGTCAGTGTGGCCTGTTTTAGGCTGAAATCTAAGTCAAAGTCATGTAATGTGAACTAGTACAATGCCAAACATTGTAAATTCTTAGAAAACGCTAATTCAGGAGCTGAAAACCACTTTAAAGCAATAAAAGAAGGAAAACCTCAAAACTAGGAATCTAATGGCTTAATCTTGTCAGTAGCATGAATTAAGTGATTTACAGGTGATTTGAGTCAGTGTGGCCTGTTTTAGGCTGAAGTAAATCATGTAATGTGAACTAGTACAATGCCAAACATTGTAATGCATTGAAAACGCTATTCAGGAGCTGAAAAGCACTTTAAAGCAATAAAAGAAGGAAAGACTCAAAACTGGGAATCTACTGGCTTAATCTTGTCAGTAGCATGGATTAAGTGATTTACAGGTGATTTGAGTCAGTGTGGCCTGTTTAGGCTGAAGTCAAAGTCATGTAATGTGAACTAGTACAATGCCAAACAATGTAATTGCATTGAAAACGTTATTCAGGAGCTGAAAAGCACTTTAAAGCAATAAAAGAATGAAAGACTCAAAACTGGGAATCTACTGGCTTAATCTTGTCAGTAGCATGGATTAAGTGATTTACAGGTGATTTGAGTCAGTGTGGCCTGTTTTAGGCTGAAATCTAACTCCAAGTCATGTAATGTGAACTAGTACAATGCCAAACAATGTAATTGCATTGAAAACGTTATTCAGGAGCTGAAAAGCACTTTAAAGCAATAAAAGAATGAAAGTCTCAAAACTCGGAATCTCATGGCTTAATCTTGTCAGTAGCATGGATTAAGTGATTTACAGGTGATTTGAGTTAGTGTGGCCTGTTTTAGGGTGAAATCTAAGTCAAAGTCATGTAATGTGAACTAGTACAATGCCAAACATTGTAAATTCTTAGAAAACGCTAATTCAGGAGCTGAAAACCACTTTAAAGCAATAAAAGAAGGAAAAACTCAAAACTAGGAATCTAATGGCTTAATCTTGTCAGTAGCATGGATTAAGTGATTTACAGTTGATTTGAATCAGTGTGGCCTGTTTTAGGCTGAAATCTAAGTCAAAGTCATGTAATGTGAACTAGTACAATGAAAAACATTGTAATGCATTGAAAACGCTATTCAGGAGCTGAAAAGCACTTTAAAGCAATAAAAGAAGGAAAGACTCAAAACTGGGAATCTACTGGCTTAATCTTGTCAGTAGCATGGATTAAGTGATTTACAGTTGATTTGAGTCAGTGTGGCCTGTTTTACGCTGAAGTCAAAGTCATGTAATGTGAACTAGTACAATGCCAAACATTGTAAATTCTTAGAAAACGCTAATTCAGGAGCTGAAAACCACTTTAAAGCAATAAAAGAAGGAAAACCTCAAAACTAGGAATCTAATGGCTTAATCTTGTCAGTAGCATGAATTAAGTGATTTACAGGTGATTTGAGTCAGTGTGGCCTGTTTTAGGCTGAAGTAAATCATGTAATGTGAACTAGTACAATGCCAAACATTGTAATGCATTGAAAACGCTATTCAGGAGCTGAAAAGCACTTTAAAGCAATAAAAGAAGGAAAGACTCAAAACTGGGAATCTACTGGCTTAATCTTGTCAGTAGCATGGATTAAGTGATTTACAGGTGATTTGAGTCAGTGTGGCCTGTTTAGGCTGAAGTCAAAGTCATGTAATGTGAACTAGTACAATGAAAAACATTGTAATGCATTGACAACGCTATTCAGGAGCTGAAAAGCACTTTAAAGCAATAAAAGAAGGAAAGACTCAAAACTAGGAATCTAATGTCTTATTCTTGTCAGTATCATGGATTTAAGTGATTTACAGTTGATTTGAATCAGTGTGGCCTGTTTTAGGCTGAAATCTAACTCAAAGTCATGTAATGTGAACTAGTACAATGCCAAACAATGTAATTGCATTGAAAACGTTATTCAGGAGCTGAAAAGCACTTTAAAGCAATAAAAGAAGGAAAGAATCAAAACTGGGAATCTACTGGCTTAATCTTGTCAGTAGCATGGATTAAGTGATTTACAGGTGATTTGAGTCAGTTTGGCCTGTTTAGGCTGAAATCTAAGTCAAAGTCATGTAATGTGAACTAGTACAATGCCAAACATTGTAAATGCATTGAAAACGCTATTCAGGAGCTGAAAACCACTTTAAAGCAATAAAAGAAGGAAAGACTCAAAACTAGGAATCTAATGGCTTAATCTTGTCAGTAGCATGGATTAAGTGATTTACAGTTGATTTGAGTCAGTGTGGCCTGTTTAGGCTGAAGTCAAAGTCATGTAATGTGAACTAGTACAAAGCCAAACATTGTAAATTCATAGAAAACGCTTTTCAGTAGCTGAAAAGTACTTTAAAGCAATAAAAGAAGGAAAGACTCAAAACTAGGAATCTAATGTCTTATTCTTGTCAGTAGCATGGATTTAAGTGATTTACAGGTGATTTGAGTCAGTGTGGCCTGTTTTAGGCTGAAGTAAGTCATGTAATGTGAACTAGTACAATGAAAAACATTGTAATGCATTGAAAACGCTATTCAGGAGCTGAAAAGCACTTTAAAGCAATAAAAGAAGGAAAGACTCAAAACTAGGAATCTAATGTCTTATTCTTGTCAGTATCATGGATTTAAGTGATTTACAGTTGATTTGAATCAGTGTGGCCTGTTTTAGGCTGAAATCTAACTCAAAGTCATGTAATGTGAACTAGTACAATGCCAAACAATGTAATTGCATTGAAAACGTTATTCAGGAGCTGAAAAGCACTTTAAAGCAATAAAAGAATGAAAGTCTCAAAACTCGGAATCTCATGGCTTAATCTTGTCAGTAGCATGGATTAAGTGATTTACAGGTGATTTGAGTCAGTTTGGCCTGTTTAGGCTGAAATCTAAATCAAAGTCATGTAATGTGAACTAGTACAATGCCAAACATTGTAAATGCATTGAAAACGCTATTCAGGAGCTGAAAACCACTTTAAAGCAATAAAAGAAGGAAAGACTCAAAACTAGGAATCTAATGGCTTAATCTTGTCAGTAGCATGGATTAAGTGATTTACAGTTGATTTGAGTCAGTGTGGCCTGTTTAGGCTAAAGTCAAAGTCATGTAATGTGAACTAGTACAATGCCAAACATTGTAAATTCATAGAAAACGCTTTTCAGTAGCTGAAAAGCACTTTAAAGCAATAAAAGAAGGAAAGACTCAAAACTGGGAATCTACTGGCTTAATCTTGTCAGTAGCATGGATTAAGTGATTTACAGTTGATTTGAGTCAGTGTGGCCTGTTTTACGCTGAAGTCAAAGTCATGTAATGTGAACTAGTACAATGCCAAACATTGTAAATTCATAGAAAACGCTTTTCAGTAGCTGAAAAGCACTTTAAAGCAATAAAAGAAGGAAAGACTCAAAACTAGGAATCTAATGGCTTAATCTTGTCAGTAGCATGAATTAAGTGATTTACAGGTGATTTGAGTCAGTGTGGCCTGTTTTAGGCTGAAGTAAGTCATGTAATGTGAACTAGTACAATGCCAAACATTGTAATGCATTGAAAACGCTATTCAGGAGCTGAAAAGCACTTTAAAGCAATAAAAGAAGGAAAGAATCAAAACTGGGAATCTACTGGCTTAATCTTGTCAGTAGCATGGATTAAGTGATTTACAGGTGATTTGAGTCAGTTTGGCCTGTTTAGGCTGAAATCTAAGTCAAAGTCATGTAATGTGAACTAGTACAATGCCAAACATTGTAAATGCATTGAAAACGCTATTCAGGAGCTGAAAACCACTTTAAAGCAATAAAAGAAGGAAAGACTCAAAACTAGGAATCTAATGGCTTAATCTTGTCAGTAGCATGGATTAAGTGATTTACAGTTGATTTGAGTCAGTGTGGCCTGTTTTAGGCTGAAATCTAACTCAAAGTCATGTAATGTGAACTAGTAAAATGCCAAACAATGTAATTGCATTGAAAACGTTATTCAGGAGCTGAAAAGCACTTTAAAGCAATAAAAGAATGAAAGTCTCAAAACTCGGAATCTCATGGCTTAATCTTGTCAGTAGCATGGATTAAGTGATTTACAGGTGATTTGAGTCAGTGTGGCCTGTTTTAGGCTGAAATCTAAGTCAAAGTCATGTAATGTGAACTAGTACAATGCCAAACATTGTAAATTCTTAGAAAACGCTAATTCAGGAGCTGAAAACCACTTTAAAGCAATAAAAGAAGGAAAACCTCAAAACTAGGAATCTAATGGCTTAATCTTGTCAGTAGCATGAATTAAGTGATTTACAGGTGATTTGAGTCAGTGTGGCCTGTTTTAGGCTGAAGTAAATCATGTAATGTGAACTAGTACAATGCCAAACATTGTAAATTCATAGAAAACGCTTTTCAGTAGCTGAAAAGCACTTTAAAGCAATAAAAGAAGGAAAGACTCAAAACTGGGAATCTACTGGCTTAATCTTGTCAGTAGCATGGATTAAGTGATTTACAGTTGATTTGAGTCAGTGTGGCCTGTTTTACGCTGAAGTCAAAGTCATGTAATGTGAACTAGTACAATGCCAAACATTGTAAATTCATAGAAAACGCTTTTCAGTAGCTGAAAAGCACTTTAAAGCAATAAAAGAAGGAAAGACTCAAAACTAGGAATCTAATGGCTTAATCTTGTCAGTAGCATGAATTAAGTGATTTACAGGTGATTTGAGTCAGTGTGGCCTGTTTTAGGCTGAAGTAAGTCATGTAATGTGAACTAGTACAATGCCAAACATTGTAATGCATTGAAAACGCTATTCAGGAGCTGAAAAGCACTTTAAAGCAATAAAAGAAGGAAAGAATCAAAACTGGGAATCTACTCGCTTAATCTTGTCAGTAGCATGGATTAAGTGATTTACAGGTGATTTGAGTCAGTTTGGCCTGTTTAGGCTGAAATCTAAGTCAAAGTCATGTAATGTGAACTAGTACAATGCCAAACATTGTAAATGCATTGAAAACGCTATTCAGGAGCTGAAAACCACTTTAAAGCAATAAAAGAAGGAAAGACTCAAAACTAGGAATCTAATGGCTTAATCTTGTCAGTAGCATGGATTAAGTGATTTACAGTTGATTTGAGTCAGTGTGGCCTGTTTAGGCTGAAGTCAAAGTCATGTAATGTGAACTAGTACAAAGCCAAACATTGTAAATTCATAGAAAACGCTTTTCAGTAGCTGAAAAGTACTTTAAAGCAATAAAAGAAGGAAAGACTCAAAACTAGGAATCTAATGTCTTATTCTTGTCAGTAGCATGGATTTAAGTGATTTACAGGTGATTTGAGTCAGTGTGGCCTGTTTTAGGCTGAAGTAAGTCATGTAATGTGAACTAGTACAATGAAAAACATTGTAATGCATTGAAAACGCTATTCAGGAGCTGAAAAGCACTTTAAAGCAATAAAAGAAGGAAAGACTCAAAACTAGGAATCTAATGTCTTATTCTTGTCAGTATCATGGATTTAAGTGATTTACAGTTGATTTGAATCAGTGTGGCCTGTTTTAGGCTGAAATCTAACTCAAAGTCATGTAATGTGAACTAGTACAATGCCAAACATTGTAAATGCATTGAAAACGCTATTCAGGAGCTGAAAACCACTTTAAAGCAATAAAAGAAGGAAAACCTCAAAACTAGGAATCTAATGGCTTAATCTTGTCAGTAGCATGAATTAAGTGATTTACAGGTGATTTGAGTCAGTGTGGCCTGTTTTAGGCTGAAGTAAATCATGTAATGTGAACTAGTACAATGCCAAACATTGTAAATTCATAGAAAACGCTTTTCAGTAGCTGAAAAGCACTTTAAAGCAATAAAAGAAGGAAAGACTCAAAACTGGGAATCTACTGGCTTAATCTTGTCAGTAGCATGGATTAAGTGATTTACAGTTGATTTGAGTCAGTGTGGCCTGTTTTACGCTGAAGTCAAAGTCATGTAATGTGAACTAGTACAATGCCAAACATTGTAAATTCATAGAAAACGCTTTTCAGTAGCTGAAAAGCACTTTAAAGCAATAAAAGAAGGAAAGACTCAAAACTAGGAATCTAATGGCTTAATCTTGTCAGTAGCATGAATTAAGTGATTTACAGGTGATTTGAGTCAGTGTGGCCTGTTTTAGGCTGAAGTAAGTCATGTAATGTGAACTAGTACAATGCCAAACATTGTAATGCATTGAAAACGCTATTCAGGAGCTGAAAAGCACTTTAAAGCAATAAAAGAAGGAAAGAATCAAAACTGGGAATCTACTGGCTTAATCTTGTCAGTAGCATGGATTAAGTGATTTACAGGTGATTTGAGTCAGTTTGGCCTGTTTAGGCTGAAATCTAAGTCAAAGTCATGTAATGTGAACTAGTACAATGCCAAACATTGTAAATGCATTGAAAACGCTATTCAGGAGCTGAAAACCACTTTAAAGCAATAAAAGAAGGAAAGACTCAAAACTAGGAATCTAATGGCTTAATCTTGTCAGTAGCATGGATTAAGTGATTTACAGTTGATTTGAGTCAGTGTGGCCTGTTTAGGCTGAAGTCAAAGTCATGTAATGTGAACTAGTACAAAGCCAAACATTGTAAATTCATAGAAAACGCTTTTCAGTAGCTGAAAAGTACTTTAAAGCAATAAAAGAAGGAAAGACTCAAAACTAGGAATCTAATGTCTTATTCTTGTCAGTAGCATGGATTTAAGTGATTTACAGGTGATTTGAGTCAGTGTGGCCTGTTTTAGGCTGAAGTAAGTCATGTAATGTGAACTAGTACAATGAAAAACATTGTAATGCATTGAAAACGCTATTCAGGAGCTGAAAAGCACTTTAAAGCAATAAAAGAAGGAAAGACTCAAAACTAGGAATCTAATGTCTTATTCTTGTCAGTATCATGGATTTAAGTGATTTACAGTTGATTTGAATCAGTGTGGCCTGTTTTAGGCTGAAATCTAACTCAAAGTCATGTAATGTGAACTAGTACAATGCCAAACATTGTAAATGCATTGAAAACGCTATTCAGGAGCTGAAAACCACTTTAAAGCAATAAAAGAAGGAAAACCTCAAAACTAGGAATCTAATGGCTTAATCTTGTCAGTAGCATGAATTAAGTGATTTACAGGTGATTTGAGTCAGTGTGGCCTGTTTTAGGCTGAAGTAAATCATGTAATGTGAACTAGTACAATGCCAAACATTGTAAATTCATAGAAAACGCTTTTCAGTAGCTGAAAAGCACTTTAAAGCAATAAAAGAAGGAAAGACTCAAAACTGGGAATCTACTGGCTTAATCTTGTCAGTAGCATGGATTAAGTGATTTACAGTTGATTTGAGTCAGTGTGGCCTGTTTTACGCTGAAGTCAAAGTCATGTAATGTGAACTAGTACAATGCCAAACATTGTAAATTCATAGAAAACGCTTTTCAGTAGCTGAAAAGCACTTTAAAGCAATAAAAGAAGGAAAGACTCAAAACTAGGAATCTAATGGCTTAATCTTGTCAGTAGCATGAATTAAGTGATTTACAGGTGATTTGAGTCAGTGTGGCCTGTTTTAGGCTGAAGTAAGTCATGTAATGTGAACTAGTACAATGCCAAACATTGTAATGCATTGAAAACGCTATTCAGGAGCTGAAAAGCACTTTAAAGCAATAAAAGAAGGAAAGAATCAAAACTGGGAATCTACTGGCTTAATCTTGTCAGTAGCATGGATTAAGTGATTTACAGGTGATTTGAGTCAGTTTGGCCTGTTTAGGCTGAAATCTAAGTCAAAGTCATGTAATGTGAACTAGTACAATGCCAAACATTGTAAATGCATTGAAAACGCTATTCAGGAGCTGAAAACCACTTTAAAGCAATAAAAGAAGGAAAGACTCAAAACTAGGAATCTAATGGCTTAATCTTGTCAGTAGCATGGATTAAGTGATTTACAGTTGATTTGAGTCAGTGTGGCCTGTTTAGGCTGAAGTCAAAGTCATGTAATGTGAACTAGTACAAAGCCAAACATTGTAAATTCATAGAAAACGCTTTTCAGTAGCTGAAAAGTACTTTAAAGCAATAAAAGAAGGAAAGACTCAAAACTAGGAATCTAATGTCTTATTCTTGTCAGTAGCATGGATTTAAGTGATTTACAGGTGATTTGAGTCAGTGTGGCCTGTTTTAGGCTGAAGTAAGTCATGTAATGTGAACTAGTACAATGAAAAACATTGTAATGCATTGAAAACGCTATTCAGGAGCTGAAAAGCACTTTAAAGCAATAAAAGAAGGAAAGACTCAAAACTAGGAATCTAATGTCTTATTCTTGTCAGTATCATGGATTTAAGTGATTTACAGTTGATTTGAATCAGTGTGGCCTGTTTTAGGCTGAAATCTAACTCAAAGTCATGTAATGTGAACTAGTACAATGCCAAACATTGTAAATGCATTGAAAACGCTATTCAGGAGCTGAAAACCACTTTAAAGCAATAAAAGAAGGAAAGACTCAAAACTAGGAATCTAATGGCTTAATCTTGTCAGTAGCATGGATTAAGTGATTTACAGTTGATTTGAGTCAGTGTGGCCTGTTTAGGCTGAAGTCAAAGTCATGTAATGTGAACTAGTACAAAGCCAAACATTGTAAATTCATAGAAAACGCTTTTCAGTAGCTGAAAAGTACTTTAAAGCAATAAAAGAAGGAAAGACTCAAAACTAGGAATCTAATGTCTTATTCTTGTCAGTAGCATGGATTTAAGTGATTTACAGGTGATTTGAGTCAGTGTGGCCTGTTTTAGGCTGAAGTAAGTCATGTAATGTGAACTAGTACAATGAAAAACATTGTAATGCATTGAAAACGCTATTCAGGAGCTGAAAAGCACTTTAAAGCAATAAAAGAAGGAAAGACTCAAAACTAGGAATCTAATGTCTTATTCTTGTCAGTATCATGGATTTAAGTGATTTACAGTTGATTTGAATCAGTGTGGCCTGTTTTAGGCTGAAATCTAACTCAAAGTCATGTAATGTGAACTAGTACAATGCCAAACAATGTAATTGCATTGAAAACGTTATTCAGGAGCTGAAAAGCACTTTAAAGCAATAAAAGAATGAAAGTCTCAAAACTCGGAATCTCATGGCTTAATCTTGTCAGTAGCATGGATTAAGTGATTTACAGGTGATTTGAGTCAGTTTGGCCTGTTTAGGCTGAAATCTAAATCAAAGTCATGTAATGTGAACTAGTACAATGCCAAACATTGTAAATTCATAGAAAACGCTTTTCAGTAGCTGAAAAGCACTTTAAAGCAATAAAAGAAGGAAAGACTCAAAACTGGGAATCTACTGGCTTAATCTTGTCAGTAGCATGGATTAAGTGATTTACAGTTGATTTGAGTCAGTGTGGCCTGTTTTACGCTGAAGTCAAAGTCATGTAATGTGAACTAGTACAATGCCAAACATTGTAAATTCATAGAAAACGCTTTTCAGTAGCTGAAAAGCACTTTAAAGCAATAAAAGAAGGAAAGACTCAAAACTAGGAATCTAATGGCTTAATCTTGTCAGTAGCATGAATTAAGTGATTTACAGGTGATTTGAGTCAGTGTGGCCTGTTTTAGGCTGAAGTAAGTCATGTAATGTGAACTAGTACAATGCCAAACATTGTAATGCATTGAAAACGCTATTCAGGAGCTGAAAAGCACTTTAAAGCAATAAAAGAAGGAAAGAATCAAAACTGGGAATCTACTGGCTTAATCTTGTCAGTAGCATGGATTAAGTGATTTACAGGTGATTTGAGTCAGTTTGGCCTGTTTAGGCTGAAATCTAAGTCAAAGTCATGTAATGTGAACTAGTACAATGCCAAACATTGTAAATGCATTGAAAACGCTATTCAGGAGCTGAAAACCACTTTAAAGCAATAAAAGAAGGAAAGACTCAAAACTAGGAATCTAATGGCTTAATCTTGTCAGTAGCATGGATTAAGTGATTTACAGTTGATTTGAGTCAGTGTGGCCTGTTTAGGCTGAAGTCAAAGTCATGTAATGTGAACTAGTACAAAGCCAAACATTGTAAATTCATAGAAAACGCTTTTCAGTAGCTGAAAAGTACTTTAAAGCAATAAAAGAAGGAAAGACTCAAAACTAGGAATCTAATGTCTTATTCTTGTCAGTAGCATGGATTTAAGTGATTTACAGGTGATTTGAGTCAGTGTGGCCTGTTTTAGGCTGAAGTAAGTCATGTAATGTGAACTAGTACAATGAAAAACATTGTAATGCATTGAAAACGCTATTCAGGAGCTGAAAAGCACTTTAAAGCAATAAAAGAAGGAAAGACTCAAAACTAGGAATCTAATGTCTTATTCTTGTCAGTATCATGGATTTAAGTGATTTACAGTTGATTTGAATCAGTGTGGCCTGTTTTAGGCTGAAATCTAACTCAAAGTCATGTAATGTGAACTAGTACAATGCCAAACAATGTAATTGCATTGAAAACGTTATTCAGGAGCTGAAAATCACTTTAAAGCAATAAAAGAATGAAAGTCTCAAAACTCGGAATCTCATGGCTTAATCTTGTCAGTAGCATGGATTAAGTGATTTACAGGTGATTTGAGTCAGTGTGGCCTGTTTTAGGCTGAAATCTAAGTCAAAGTCATGTAATGTGAACTAGTACAATGCCAAACATTGTAAATTCTTAGAAAACGCTAATTCAGGAGCTGAAAACCACTTTAAAGCAATAAAAGAAGGAAAACCTCAAAACTAGGAATCTAATGGCTTAATCTTGTCAGTAGCATGAATTAAGTGATTTACAGGTGATTTGAGTCAGTGTGGCCTGTTTTAGGCTGAAGTAAATCATGTAATGTGAACTAGTACAATGCCAAACATTGTAATGCATTGAAAACGCTATTCAGGAGCTGAAAAGCACTTTAAAGCAATAAAAGAAGGAAAGACTCAAAACTGGGAATCTACTGGCTTAATCTTGTCAGTAGCATGGATTAAGTGATTTACAGGTGATTTGAGTCAGTGTGGCCTGTTTAGTCTGAAGTCAAAGTCATGTAATGTGAACTAGTACAATGCCAAACATTGTAAATTCATAGAAAACGCTTTTCAGTAGCTGAAAAGCACTTTAAAGCAATAAAAGAAGGAAAGACTTAAAACTAGGAATCTAATGTCTTATTCTTGTCAGTAGCATGGATTTAAGTGATTTACAGTTGATTTGAATCAGCGTGGCCTGTTTTAGGCTGAAATCTAACTCAAAGTCATGTAATGTGAACTAGTACAATGCCAAACAATGTAATTGCATTGAAAACGTTATTCAGGAGCTGAAAAGCACTTTAAAGCAATAAAAGAATGAAAGTCTCAAAACTGGGAATCTCATGGCTTAATCTTGTCAGTAGCATGGATTAAGTGATTTACAGGTGATTTGAGTCAGTGTGGCCTGTTTTAGGCTGAAATCTAACTCAAAGTCATGTAATGTGAACTAGTACAATGCCAAACAATGTAATTGCATTGAAAACGTTATTCAGGAGCTGAAAAGCACTTTAAAGCAATAAAAGAATTAAAGTCTCAAAACTCGGAATCTCATGGCTTAATCTTGTCAGTAGCATGGATTAAGTGATTTACAGGTGATTTGAGTCAGTGTGGTCTGTTTTAGGCTGAAATCTAAGTCAAAGTCATGTAATGTGAACTAGTACAATGCCAAACATTGTAAATTCTTAGAAAACGCTAATTCAGGAGCTGAAAACCACTTGAAAGCAATAAAAGAAGGAAAAACTCAAAACTAGGAATCTAATGGCTTAATCTTGTCAGTAGCATGAATTAAGTGATTTACAGGTGATTTGAGTCAGTGTGGCCTGTTTTAGGCTGAAGTAAGTCATGTAATGTGAACTAGTACAATGCCAAACATTGTAATGCATTGAAAACGCTATTCAGGAGCTGAAAAGCACTTTAAAGCAATAAAAGAAGGAAAGAATCAAAACTGGGAATCTACTGGCTTAATCTTGTCAGTAGCATGGATTAAGTGATTTACAGGTGATTTGAGTCAGTTTGGCCTGTTTAGGCTGAAATCTAAGTCAAAGTCATGTAATGTGAACTAGTACAATGCCAAACATTGTAAATGCATTGAAAACGCTATTCAGGAGCTGAAAACCACTTTAAAGCAATAAAAGAAGGAAAGACTCAAAACTAGGAATCTAATGGCTTAATCTTGTCAGTAGCATGGATTAAGTGATTTACAGTTGATTTGAGTCAGTGTGGCCTGTTTAGGCTGAAGTCAAAGTCATGTAATGTGAACTAGTACAAAGCCAAACATTGTAAATTCATAGAAAACGCTTTTCAGTAGCTGAAAAGTACTTTAAAGCAATAAAAGAAGGAAAGACTCAAAACTAGGAATCTAATGTCTTATTCTTGTCAGTAGCATGGATTTAAGTGATTTACAGGTGATTTGAGTCAGTGTGGCCTGTTTTAGGCTGAAGTAAGTCATGTAATGTGAACTAGTACAATGAAAAACATTGTAATGCATTGAAAACGCTATTCAGGAGCTGAAAAGCACTTTAAAGCAATAAAAGAAGGAAAGACTCAAAACTAGGAATCTAATGTCTTATTCTTGTCAGTATCATGGATTTAAGTGATTTACAGTTGATTTGAATCAGTGTGGCCTGTTTTAGGCTGAAATCTAACTCAAAGTCATGTAATGTGAACTAGTACAATGCCAAACAATGTAATTGCATTGAAAACGTTATTCAGGAGCTGAAAAGCACTTTAAAGCAATAAAAGAATGAAAGTCTCAAAACTCGGAATCTCATGGCTTAATCTTGTCAGTAGCATGGATTAAGTGATTTACAGGTGATTTGAGTCAGTTTGGCCTGTTTAGGCTGAAATCTAAATCAAAGTCATGTAATGTGAACTAGTACAATGCCAAACATTGTAAATTCATAGAAAACGCTTTTCAGTAGCTGAAAAGCACTTTAAAGCAATAAAAGAAGGAAAGACTCAAAACTAGGAATCTAATGGCTTAATCTTGTCAGTAGCATGAATTAAGTGATTTACAGGTGATTTGAGTCAGTGTGGCCTGTTTTAGGCTGAAGTAAGTCATGTAATGTGAACTAGTACAATGCCAAACATTGTAATGCATTGAAAACGCTATTCAGGAGCTGAAAAGCACTTTAAAGCAATAAAAGAAGGAAAGAATCAAAACTGGGAATCTACTGGCTTAATCTTGTCAGTAGCATGGATTAAGTGATTTACAGGTGATTTGAGTCAGTTTGGCCTGTTTAGGCTGAAATCTAAGTCAAAGTCATGTAATGTGAACTAGTACAATGCCAAACATTGTAAATGCATTGAAAACGCTATTCAGGAGCTGAAAACCACTTTAAAGCAATAAAAGAAGGAAAGACTCAAAACTAGGAATCTAATGGCTTAATCTTGTCAGTAGCATGGATTAAGTGATTTACAGTTGATTTGAGTCAGTGTGGCCTGTTTAGGCTGAAGTCAAAGTCATGTAATGTGAACTAGTACAAAGCCAAACATTGTAAATTCATAGAAAACGCTTTTCAGTAGCTGAAAAGTACTTTAAAGCAATAAAAGAAGGAAAGACTCAAAACTAGGAATCTAATGTCTTATTCTTGTCAGTAGCATGGATTTAAGTGATTTACAGGTGATTTGAGTCAGTGTGGCCTGTTTTAGGCTGAAGTAAGTCATGTAATGTGAACTAGTACAATGAAAAACATTGTAATGCATTGAAAACGCTATTCAGGAGCTGAAAAGCACTTTAAAGCAATAAAAGAAGGAAAGACTCAAAACTAGGAATCTAATGTCTTATTCTTGTCAGTATCATGGATTTAAGTGATTTACAGTTGATTTGAATCAGTGTGGCCTGTTTTAGGCTGAAATCTAACTCAAAGTCATGTAATGTGAACTAGTACAATGCCAAACAATGTAATTGCATTGAAAACGTTATTCAGGAGCTGAAAAGCACTTTAAAGCAATAAAAGAATGAAAGTCTCAAAACTCGGAATCTCATGGCTTAATCTTGTCAGTAGCATGGATTAAGTGATTTACAGGTGATTTGAGTCAGTGTGGCCTGTTTTAGGCTGAAATCTAAGTCAAAGTCATGTAATGTGAACTAGTACAATGCCAAACATTGTAAATTCTTAGAAAACGCTAATTCAGGAGCTGAAAACCACTTTAAAGCAATAAAAGAAGGAAAACCTCAAAACTAGGAATCTAATGGCTTAATCTTGTCAGTAGCATGAATTAAGTGATTTACAGGTGATTTGAGTCAGTGTGGCCTGTTTTAGGCTGAAGTAAATCATGTAATGTGAACTAGTACAATGCCAAACATTGTAATGCATTGAAAACGCTATTCAGGAGCTGAAAAGCACTTTAAAGCAATAAAAGAAGGAAAGACTCAAAACTGGGAATCTACTGGCTTAATCTTGTCAGTAGCATGGATTAAGTGATTTACAGGTGATTTGAGTCAGTGTGGCCTGTTTAGTCTGAAGTCAAAGTCATGTAATGTGAACTAGTACAATGCCAAACATTGTAAATTCATAGAAAACGCTTTTCAGTAGCTGAAAAGCACTTTAAAGCAATAAAAGAAGGAAAGACTTAAAACTAGGAATCTAATGTCTTATTCTTGTCAGTAGCATGGATTTAAGTGATTTACAGTTGATTTGAATCAGCGTGGCCTGTTTTAGGCTGAAATCTAACTCAAAGTCATGTAATGTGAACTAGTACAATGCCAAACAATGTAATTGCATTGAAAACGTTATTCAGGAGCTGAAAAGCACTTTAAAGCAATAAAAGAATGAAACTCTCAAAACTGGGAATCTCATGGCTTAATCTTGTCAGTAGCATGGATTAAGTGATTTACAGGTGATTTGAGTCAGTGTGGCCTGTTTTAGGCTGAAATCTAACTCAAAGTCATGTAATGTGAACTAGTACAATGCCAAACAATGTAATTGCATTGAAAACGTTATTCAGGAGCTGAAAAGCACTTTAAAGCAATAAAAGAATTAAAGTCTCAAAACTCGGAATCTCATGGCTTAATCTTGTCAGTAGCATGGATTAAGTGATTTACAGGTGATTTGAGTCAGTGTGGTCTGTTTTAGGCTGAAATCTAAGTCAAAGTCATGTAATGTGAACTAGTACAATGCCAAACATTGTAAATTCTTAGAAAACGCTAATTCAGGAGCTGAAAACCACTTGAAAGCAATAAAAGAAGGAAAAACTCAAAACTAGGAATCTAATGGCTTAATCTTGTCAGTAGCATGAATTAAGTGATTTACAGGTGATTTGAGTCAGTGTGGCCTGTTTTAGGCTGAAGTAAGTCATGTAATGTGAACTAGTACAATGCCAAACATTGTAATGCATTGAAAACGCTATTCAGGAGCTGAAAAGCACTTTAAAGCAATAAAAGAAGGAAAGAATCAAAACTGGGAATCTACTGGCTTAATCTTGTCAGTAGCATGGATTAAGTGATTTACAGGTGATTTGAGTCAGTTTGGCCTGTTTAGGCTGAAATCTAAGTCAAAGTCATGTAATGTGAACTAGTACAATGCCAAACATTGTAAATGCATTGAAAACGCTATTCAGGAGCTGAAAACCACTTTAAAGCAATAAAATAAGGAAAGACTCAAAACTAGGAATCTAATGGCTTAATCTTGTCAGTAGCATGGATTAAGTGATTTACAGTTGATTTGAGTCAGTGTGGCCTGTTTAGGCTGAAGTCAAAGTCAAGTAATGTGAACTAGTACAAAGCCAAACATTGTAAATTCATAGAAAACGCTTTTCAGTAGCTGAAAAGTACTTTAAAGCAATAAAAGAAGGAAAGACTCAAAACTAGGAATCTAATGTCTTATTCTTGTCAGTATCATGGATTTAAGTGATTTACAGTTGATTTGAGTCAGTGTGGCCTGTTTTAGGCTGAAGTAAGTCATGTAATGTGAACTAGTACAATGAAAAACATTGTAATGCATTGAAAACGCTATTCAGGAGCTGAAAAGCACTTTAAAGCAATAAAAGAAGGAAAGACTCAAAACTAGGAATCTAATGTCTTATTCTTGTCAGTATCATGGATTTAAGTGATTTACAGTTGATTTGAATCAGTGTGGCCTGTTTTAGGCTGAAATCTAACTCAAAGTCATGTAATGTGAACTAGTACAATGCCAAACAATGTAATTGCATTGAAAACGTTATTCAGGAGCTGAAAAGCACTTTAAAGCAATAAAAGAATGAAAGTCTCAAAACTCGGAATCTCATGGCTTAATCTTGTCAGTATCATGGATTAAGTGATTTACAGGTGATTTGAGTCAGTGTGGCCTGTTTTAGGCTGAAATCTAAGTCAAAGTCATGTAATGTGAACTAGTACAATGCCAAACAATGTAATTGCATTGAAAACGTTATTCAGGAGCTGAAAAGCACTTTAAAGCAATAAAAGAATGAAAGTCTCAAAACTCGGAATCTCATGGCTTAATCTTGTCAGTAGCATGGATTAAGTGATTTACAGGTGATTTGAGTCAGTGTGGCCTGTTTTAGGCTGAAGTAAATCATGTAATGTGAACTAGTACAATGCCAAACATTGTAATGCATTGAAAACGCTATTCAGGAGCTGAAAAGCACTTTAAAGCAATAAAAGAAGGAAAGACTCAAAACTGGGAATCTAATGTCTTATTCTTGTCAGTAGCATGGATTTAAGTGATTTACAGTTGATTCGAATCAGCGTGGCCTGTTTTAGGCTGAAATCTAACTCAAAGTCATGTAATGTGAACTAGTACAATGCCAAACAATGTAATTGCGTTGAAAACGTTATTCAGGAGCTGAAAAGCACTTTAAAGCAATAAAAGAATGAAAGTCTCAAAACTGGGAATCTCATGGCTTAATCTTGTCAGTAGCATG
Source organism: Osmerus mordax (assembly GCF_038355195.1). Taxonomy (NCBI): domain Eukaryota; kingdom Metazoa; phylum Chordata; class Actinopteri; order Osmeriformes; family Osmeridae; genus Osmerus; species Osmerus mordax. The sequence continues at coordinate 6,849,827 of NC_090050.1, read as the reverse complement.
GATTAAGTGATTTACAGGTGATTTGAGTCAGTGTGGCCTGTTTTAGGCTGAAATCTAACTCAAAGTCATGTAATGTGAACTAGTACAATGCCAAACAATGTAATTGCATTGAAAACGTTATTCAGGAGCTGAAAAGCACTTTAAAGCAATAAAAGAATTAAAGTCTCAAAACTCGGAATCTCATGGCTTAATCTTGTCAGTAGCATGGATTAAGTGATTTACAGGTGATTTGAGTCAGTGTGGTCTGTTTTAGGCTGAAATCTAAGTCAAAGTCATGTAATGTGAACTAGTACAATGCCAAACATTGTAAATTCTTAGAAAACGCTAATTCAGGAGCTGAAAACCACTTGAAAGCAATAAAAGAAGGAAAAACTCAAAACTAGGAATCTAATGGCTTAATCTTGTCAGTAGCATGAATTAAGTGATTTACAGGTGATTTGAGTCAGTGTGGCCTGTTTTAGGCTGAAGTAAGTCATGTAATGTGAACTAGTACAATGCCAAACATTGTAATGCATTGAAAACGCTATTCAGGAGCTGAAAAGCACTTTAAAGCAATAAAAGAAGGAAAGAATCAAAACTGGGAATCTACTGGCTTAATCTTGTCAGTATCATGGATTTAAGTGATTTACAGTTGATTTGAATCAGTGTGGCCTGTTTTAGGCTGAAATCTAACTCAAAGTCATGTAATGTGAACTAGTACAATGCCAAACAATGTAATTGCATTGAAAACGTTATTCAGGAGCTGAAAAGCACTTTAAAGCAATAAAAGAAGGAAAGAATCAAAACTGGGAATCTACTGGCTTAATCTTGTCAGTAGCATGGATTAAGTGATTTACAGGTGATTTGAGTCAGTTTGGCCTGTTTAGGCTGAAATCTAAGTCAAAGTCATGTAATGTGAACTAGTACAATGCCAAACATTGTAAATGCATTGAAAACGCTATTCAGGAGCTGAAAACCACTTTAAAGCAATAAAAGAAGGAAAGACTCAAAACTCGGAATCTCATGGCTTAATCTTGTCAGTAGCATGGATTAAGTGATTTACAGGTGATTTGAGTCAGTGTGGTCTGTTTTAGGCTGAAATCTAAGTCAAAGTCATGTAATGTGAACTAGTACAATGCCAAACATTGTAAATTCTTAGAAAACGCTAATTCAGGAGCTGAAAACCACTTGAAAGCAATAAAAGAAGGAAAAACTCAAAACTAGGAATCTAATGGCTTAATCTTGTCAGTAGCATGAATTAAGTGATTTACAGGTGATTTGAGTCAGTGTGGCCTGTTTTAGGCTGAAGTAAGTCATGTAATGTGAACTAGTACAATGCCAAACATTGTAATGCATTGAAAACGCTATTCAGGAGCTGAAAAGCACTTTAAAGCAATAAAAGAAGGAAAGAATCAAAACTGGGAATCTACTGGCTTAATCTTGTCAGTAGCATGGATTAAGTGATTTACAGGTGATTTGAGTCAGTTTGGCCTGTTTAGGCTGAAATCTAAGTCAAAGTCATGTAATGTGAACTAGTACAATGCCAAACATTGTAAATGCATTGAAAACGCTATTCAGGAGCTGAAAACCACTTTAAAGCAATAAAATAAGGAAAGACTCAAAACTAGGAATCTAATGGCTTAATCTTGTCAGTAGCATGGATTAAGTGATTTACAGTTGATTTGAGTCAGTGTGGCCTGTTTAGGCTGAAGTCAAAGTCATGTAATGTGAACTAGTACAAAGCCAAACATTGTAAATTCATAGAAAACGCTTTTCAGTAGCTGAAAAGTACTTTAAAGCAATAAAAGAAGGAAAGACTCAAAACTAGGAATCTAATGTCTTATTCTTGTCAGTATCATGGATTTAAGTGATTTACAGTTGATTTGAGTCAGTGTGGCCTGTTTTAGGCTGAAGTAAGTCATGTAATGTGAACTAGTACAATGAAAAACATTGTAATGCATTGAAAACGCTATTCAGGAGCTGAAAAGCACTTTAAAGCAATAAAAGAAGGAAAGACTCAAAACTAGGAATCTAATGTCTTATTCTTGTCAGTATCATGGATTTAAGTGATTTACAGTTGATTTGAATCAGTGTGGCCTGTTTTAGGCTGAAATCTAACTCAAAGTCATGTAATGTGAACTAGTACAATGCCAAACAATGTAATTGCATTGAAAACGTTATTCAGGAGCTGAAAAGCACTTTAAAGCAATAAAAGAATGAAAGTCTCAAAACTCGGAATCTCATGGCTTAATCTTGTCAGTAGCATGGATTAAGTGATTTACAGGTGATTTGAGTCAGTGTGGCCTGTTTTAGGCTGAAATCTAAGTCAAAGTCATGTAATGTGAACTAGTACAATGCCAAACATTGTAAATTCTTAGAAAACGCTAATTCAGGAGCTGAAAACCACTTTAAAGCAATAAAAGAAGGAAAACCTCAAAACTAGGAATCTAATGGCTTAATCTTGTCAGTAGCATGAATTAAGTGATTTACAGGTGATTTGAGTCAGTGTGGCCTGTTTTAGGCTGAAGTAAATCATGTAATGTGAACTAGTACAATGCCAAAAATTGTAAATTCATAGAAAACGCTATTCAGGAGCTGAAAAGCACTTTAAAGCAATAAAAGAAGGAAAGACTTAAAACTAGGAATCTAATGTCTTATTCTTGTCAGTAGCATGGATTTAAGTGATTTACAGTTGATTTGAATCAGTGTGGCCTGTTTTAGGCTGAAATCTAACTCAAAGTCATGTAATGTGAACTAGTACAATGCCAAACAATGTAATTGCATTGAAAACGTTATTCAGGAGCTGAAAAGCACTTTAAAGCAATAAAAGAATGAAAGTCTCAAAACTGGGAATCTCATGGCTTAATCTTGTCAGTAGCATGGATTAAGTGATTTACAGGTGATTTGAGTCAGTGTGGCCTGTTTTAGGCTGAAATCTAACTCAAAGTCATGTAATGTGAACTAGTACAATGCCAAACAATGTAATTGCATTGAAAACGTTATTCAGGAGCTGAAAAGCACTTTAAAGCAATAAAAAAATTAAAGTCTCAAAACTAGGAATCTCATGGCTTAATCTTGTCAGTAGCATGGATTAAGTGATTTACAGGTGATTTGAGTCAGTGTGGTCTGTTTTAGGCTGAAATCTAAGTCAAAGTCATGTAATGTGAACTAGTACAATGCCAAACATTGTAAATTCTTAGAAAACGCTAATTCAGGAGCTGAAAACCACTTGAAAGCAATAAAAGAAGGAAAAACTCAAAACTAGGAATCTAATGGCTTAATCTTGTCAGTAGCATGAATTAAGTGATTTACAGGTGATTTGAGTCAGTGTGGCCTGTTTTAGGCTGAAGTAAGTCATGTAATGTGAACTAGTACAATGCCAAACATTGTAATGCATTGAAAACGCTATTCAGGAGCTGAAAAGCACTTTAAAGCAATAAAAGAAGGAAAGAATCAAAACTGGGAATCTACTGGCTTAATCTTGTCAGTATCATGGATTTAAGTGATTTACAGTTGATTTGAATCAGTGTGGCCTGTTTTAGGCTGAAATCTAACTCAAAGTCATGTAATGTGAACTAGTACAATGCCAAACAATGTAATTGCATTGAAAACGTTATTCAGGAGCTGAAAAGCACTTTAAAGCAATAAAAGAAGGAAAGAATCAAAACTGGGAATCTACTGGCTTAATCTTGTCAGTAGCATGGATTAAGTGATTTACAGGTGATTTGAGTCAGTTTGGCCTGTTTAGGCTGAAATCTAAGTCAAAGTCATGTAATGTGAACTAGTACAATGCCAAACATTGTAAATGCATTGAAAACGCTATTCAGGAGCTGAAAACCACTTTAAAGCAATAAAATAAGGAAAGACTCAAAACTAGGAATCTAATGGCTTAATCTTGTCAGTAGCATGGATTAAGTGATTTACAGTTGATTTGAGTCAGTGTGGCCTGTTTAGGCTGAAGTCAAAGTCATGTAATGTGAACTAGTACAAAGCCAAACATTGTAAATTCATAGAAAACGCTTTTCAGTAGCTGAAAAGTACTTTAAAGCAATAAAAGAAGGAAAGACTCAAAACTAGGAATCTAATGTCTTATTCTTGTCAGTATCATGGATTTAAGTGATTTACAGTTGATTTGAGTCAGTGTGGCCTGTTTTAGGCTGAAGTAAGTCATGTAATGTGAACTAGTACAATGAAAAACATTGTAATGCATTGAAAACGCTATTCAGGAGCTGAAAAGCACTTTAAAGCAATAAAAGAAGGAAAGACTCAAAACTAGGAATCTAATGTCTTATTCTTGTCAGTATCATGGATTTAAGTGATTTACAGTTGATTTGAATCAGTGTGGCCTGTTTTAGGCTGAAATCTAACTCAAAGTCATGTAATGTGAACTAGTACAATGCCAAACAATGTAATTGCATTGAAAACGTTATTCAGGAGCTGAAAAGCACTTTAAAGCAATAAAAGAATGAAAGTCTCAAAACTCGGAATCTCATGGCTTAATCTTGTCAGTAGCATGGATTAAGTGATTTACAGGTGATTTGAGTCAGTGTGGCCTGTTTTAGGCTGAAATCTAAGTCAAAGTCATGTAATGTGAACTAGTACAATGCCAAACATTGTAAATTCTTAGAAAACGCTAATTCAGGAGCTGAAAACCACTTTAAAGCAATAAAAGAAGGAAAACCTCAAAACTAGGAATCTAATGGCTTAATCTTGTCAGTAGCATGAATTAAGTGATTTACAGGTGATTTGAGTCAGTGTGGCCTGTTTTAGGCTGAAGTAAATCATGTAATGTGAACTAGTACAATGCCAAAAATTGTAAATTCATAGAAAACGCTATTCAGGAGCTGAAAAGCACTTTAAAGCAATAAAAGAAGGAAAGACTTAAAACTAGGAATCTAATGTCTTATTCTTGTCAGTAGCATGGATTTAAGTGATTTACAGTTGATTTGAATCAGTGTGGCCTGTTTTAGGCTGAAATCTAACTCAAAGTCATGTAATGTGAACTAGTACAATGCCAAACAATGTAATTGCATTGAAAACGTTATTCAGGAGCTGAAAAGCACTTTAAAGCAATAAAAGAATGAAAGTCTCAAAACTGGGAATCTCATGGCTTAATCTTGTCAGTAGCATGGATTAAGTGATTTACAGGTGATTTGAGTCAGTGTGGCCTGTTTTAGGCTGAAATCTAACTCAAAGTCATGTAATGTGAACTAGTACAATGCCAAACAATGTAATTGCATTGAAAACGTTATTCAGGAGCTGAAAAGCACTTTAAAGCAATAAAAAAATTAAAGTCTCAAAACTAGGAATCTCATGGCTTAATCTTGTCAGTAGCATGGATTAAGTGATTTACAGGTGATTTGAGTCAGTGTGGTCTGTTTTAGGCTGAAATCTAAGTCAAAGTCATGTAATGTGAACTAGTACAATGCCAAACATTGTAAATTCTTAGAAAACGCTAATTCAGGAGCTGAAAACCACTTGAAAGCAATAAAAGAAGGAAAAACTCAAAACTAGGAATCTAATGGCTTAATCTTGTCAGTAGCATGAATTAAGTGATTTACAGGTGATTTGAGTCAGTGTGGCCTGTTTTAGGCTGAAGTAAGTCATGTAATGTGAACTAGTACAATGCCAAACATTGTAATGCATTGAAAACGCTATTCAGGAGCTGAAAAGCACTTTAAAGCAATAAAAGAAGGAAAGAATCAAAACTGGGAATCTACTGGCTTAATCTTGTCAGTATCATGGATTTAAGTGATTTACAGTTGATTTGAATCAGTGTGGCCTGTTTTAGGCTGAAATCTAACTCAAAGTCATGTAATGTGAACTAGTACAATGCCAAACAATGTAATTGCATTGAAAACGTTATTCAGGAGCTGAAAAGCACTTTAAAGCAATAAAAGAAGGAAAGAATCAAAACTGGGAATCTACTGGCTTAATCTTGTCAGTAGCATGGATTAAGTGATTTACAGGTGATTTGAGTCAGTTTGGCCTGTTTAGGCTGAAATCTAAGTCAAAGTCATGTAATGTGAACTAGTACAATGCCAAACATTGTAAATGCATTGAAAACGCTATTCAGGAGCTGAAAACCACTTTAAAGCAATAAAAGAAGGAAAGACTCAAAACTCGGAATCTCATGGCTTAATCTTGTCAGTAGCATGGATTAAGTGATTTACAGGTGATTTGAGTCAGTGTGGCCTGTTTTAGGCTGAAGTCAAAGTCATGTAATGTGAACTAGTACAATGCCAAACATTGTAAATTCATAGAAAACGCTTTTCAGTAGCTGAAAAGCACTTTAAAGCAATAAAAGAAGGAAAGACTCAAAACTAGTAATCTAATGTCTTATTCTTGTCAGTAGCATGGATTTAAGTGATTTACAGTTGATTTGAGTCACTATGGCCTGTTTAGGCTCAAATCTAAGTCAAAGTCATGTAATGTGTACTAGTACAATGCCAAACATTGTAAATTCATAGAAAACGCTTTTCAGTAGCTGAAAACCACTTTAAAGCAATAAAAGAAGGAAAGACTCAAAACTGGGAATCTACTGGCTTAATCTTGTCAGTAGCATGGATTAAGTGATTTACAGTTGATTTGAGTCAGTGTGGCCTGTTTAGGCTGAAGTCAAAGTCATGTAATGTGAACTAGTACAATGCCAAACATTGTAAATTCATAGAAAACGCTTTTCAGTAGCTGAAAAGTACTTTAAAGCAATAAAAGAAGGAAAGACTCAAAACTAGGAATCTAATGTCTTATTCTTGTCAGTAGCATGGATTTAAGTGATTTACAGGTGATTTGAGTCAGTGTGGCCTGTTTTAGGCTGAAGTAAGTCATGTAATGTGAACTAGTACAATGAAAAACATTGTAATGCATTGAAAACGCTATTCAGGAGCTGAAAAGCACTTTAAAGCAATAAAAGAAGGAAAGACTCAAAACTAGGAATCTAATGTCTTATTCTTGTCAGTATCATGGATTTAAGTGATTTACAGTTGATTTGAATCAGTGTGGCCTGTTTTAGGCTGAAATCTAACTCAAAGTCATGTAATGTGAACTAGTACAATGCCAAACAATGTAATTGCATTGAAAACGTTATTCAGGAGCTGAAAAGCACTTTAAAGCAATAAAAGAATGAAAGTCTCAAAACTCGGAATCTCATGGCTTAATCTTGTCAGTAGCATGGATTAAGTGATTTACAGGTGATTTGAGTCAGTGTGGCCTGTTTTAGGCTGAAATCTAAGTCAAAGTCATGTAATGTGAACTAGTACAATGCCAAACATTGTAAATTCTTAGAAAACGCTAATTCAGGAGCTGAAAACCACTTTAAAGCAATAAAAGAAGGAAAACCTCAAAACTAGGAATCTAATGGCTTAATCTTGTCAGTAGCATGAATTAAGTGATTTACAGGTGATTTGAGTCAGTGTGGCCTGTTTTAGGCTGAAGTAAATCATGTAATGTGAACTAGTACAATGCCAAAAATTGTAAATTCATAGAAAACGCTATTCAGGAGCTGAAAAGCACTTTAAAGCAATAAAAGAAGGAAAGACTTAAAACTAGGAATCTAATGTCTTATTCTTGTCAGTAGCATGGATTTAAGTGATTTACAGTTGATTTGAATCAGTGTGGCCTGTTTTAGGCTGAAATCTAACTCAAAGTCATGTAATGTGAACTAGTACAATGCCAAACAATGTAATTGCATTGAAAACGTTATTCAGGAGCTGAAAAGCACTTTAAAGCAATAAAAGAATGAAAGTCTCAAAACTGGGAATCTCATGGCTTAATCTTGTCAGTAGCATGGATTAAGTGATTTACAGGTGATTTGAGTCAGTGTGGCCTGTTTTAGGCTGAAATCTAACTCAAAGTCATGTAATGTGAACTAGTACAATGCCAAACAATGTAATTGCATTGAAAACGTTATTCAGGAGCTGAAAAGCACTTTAAAGCAATAAAAAAATTAAAGTCTCAAAACTAGGAATCTCATGGCTTAATCTTGTCAGTAGCATGGATTAAGTGATTTACAGGTGATTTGAGTCAGTGTGGTCTGTTTTAGGCTGAAATCTAAGTCAAAGTCATGTAATGTGAACTAGTACAATGCCAAACATTGTAAATTCTTAGAAAACGCTAATTCAGGAGCTGAAAACCACTTGAAAGCAATAAAAGAAGGAAAAACTCAAAACTAGGAATCTAATGGCTTAATCTTGTCAGTAGCATGAATTAAGTGATTTACAGGTGATTTGAGTCAGTGTGGCCTGTTTTAGGCTGAAGTAAGTCATGTAATGTGAACTAGTACAATGCCAAACATTGTAATGCATTGAAAACGCTATTCAGGAGCTGAAAAGCACTTTAAAGCAATAAAAGAAGGAAAGACTCAAAACTGGGAATCTACTGGCTTAATCTTGTCAGTAGCATGGATTAAGTGATTTACAGGTGATTTGAGTCAGTTTGGCCTGTTTAGGCTGAAGTCAAAGTCATGTAATGTGAACTAGTACAAAGCCAAACATTGTAAATTCATAGAAAACGCTTTTCAGTAGCTGAAAAGTACTTTAAAGCAATAAAAGAAGGAAAGACTCAAAACTAGGAATCTAATGTCTTATTCTTGTCAGTAGCATGGATTTAAGTGATTTACAGGTGATTTGAGTCAGTGTGGCCTGTTTTAGGCTGAAGTAAGTCATGTAATGTGAACTAGTACAATGAAAAACATTGTAATGCATTGAAAACGCTATTCAGGAGCTGAAAAGCACTTTAAAGCAATAAAAGAAGGAAAGACTCAAAACTAGGAATCTAATGTCTTATTCTTGTCAGTATCATGGATTTAAGTGATTTACAGGTGATTTGAGTCAGTTTGGCCTGTTTAGGCTGAAATCTAAGTCAAAGTCATGTAATGTGAACTAGTACAATGCCAAACATTGTAAATTCTTAGAAAACGCTATTCAGGAGCTGAAAACCATTTTAAAGCAATAAAAGAAGGAAAGACTCAAAACTAGGAATCAAATGTCTTAATCTTGTCAGTAGCATGGATTAAGTGATTTACAGGTGATTTGAGTCAGTGTGGCCTGTTTTAGGCTGAAGTCAAAGTCATGTAATGTGAACTAGTACAATGCCAAACATTGTAAATTCATAGAAAACGCTTTTCAGTAGCTGAAAAGCACTTTAAAGCAATAAAAGAAGGAAAGACTCAAAACTAGTAATCTAATGTCTTATTCTTGTCAGTAGCATGGATTTAAGTGATTTACAGTTGATTTGAGTCACTATGGCCTGTTTAGGCTCAAATCTAAGTCAAAGTCATGTAATGTGTACTAGTACAATGCCAAACATTGTAAATTCATAGAAAACGCTTTTCAGTAGCTGAAAAGCACTTTAAAGCAATAAAAGAAGGAAAGACTCAAAACTGGGAATCTACTGGCTTAATCTTGTCAGTAGCATGGATTAAGTGATTTACAGTTGATTTGAGTCAGTGTGGCCTGTTTAGGCTGAAGTCAAAGTCATGTAATGTGAAGTAGTACAATGCCAAACATTGTAAATTCATAGAAAACGCTTTTCAGTAGCTGAAAAGCACTTTAAAGCAATAAAAGAAGGAAAGACTCAAAACTAGTAATCTAATGTCTTATTCTTGTCAGTAGCATGGATTTAAGTGATTTACAGTTGATTTGAGTCACTATGGCCTGTTTAGGCTGAAATCTAAGTCAAAGTCATGTAATGTAATGTGAACTAGTACAATGAAAAACTTTGTAATGCATTGAATACGCTATTCAGGAGCTGAAAAGCACTTTAAAGCAATAAAAGAAGGAAAGACTCAAAACTAGTAATCTAATGTCTTATTCTTGTCAGTAGCATGGATTTATGTGATTTACAGTTGATTTGAGTCACTATGGCCTGTTTAGGCTCAAATCTAAGTCAAAGTCATGTAATGTGAACTAGTACAATGCCAAACATTGTAAATTCATAGAAAACGCTTTTCAGTAGCTGAAAAGCACTTTAAAGCAATAAAAGAAGGAAAGACTCAAAACTGGGAATCTACTGGCTTAATCTTGTCAGTAGCATGGATTAAGTGATTTACAGTTGATTTGAGTCAGTGTGGCCTGTTTTACGCTGAAGTCAAAGTCATGTAATGTGAACTAGTACAATGCCAAACATTGTAAATTCATAGAAAACGCTTTTCAGTAGCTGAAAAGCACTTTAAAGCAATAAAAGAAGGAAAGACTCAAAACTAGGAATCTAATGGCTTAATCTTGTCAGTAGCATGAATTAAGTGATTTACAGGTGATTTGAGTCAGTGTGGCCTGTTTTAGGCTGAAGTAAGTCATTTAATGTGAACTAGTACAATGCCAAACATTGTAATGCATTGAAAACGCTATTCAGGAGCTGAAAAGCACTTTAAAGCAATAAAAGAAGGAAAGAATCAAAACTGGGAATCTACTGGCTTAATCTTGTCAGTAGCATGGATTAAGTGATTTACAGGTGATTTGAGTCAGTTTGGCCTGTTTAGGCTGAAATCTAAGTCAAAGTCATGTAATGTGACCTAGTACAATGCCAAACATTGTAAATTCATAGAAAACGCTTTTCAGTAGCTGAAAAGCACTTTAAAGCAATAAAAGAAGGAAAGACTCAGAACTGGGAATCTAATGTCTTAATCTTGTCAGTAGCATGGATTAAGCGATTTACAGTTGATTTGAGTCAGTATGACCTGTTTAGGCTCATATCTAAGTCAAAGTCATGTAATGTGAACTAGTACAATACATTGTAAATTCATAGAAAACGCTTTTCAGTAGCTGAAAAGCACTTTAAAGCAATAAAAGAAGGAAAGACTCAAAACTAGTAATCTAATGTCTTATTCTTGTCAGTAGCATGGATTTAAGTGATTTACAGTTGATTTGAGTCAGTGTGGCCTGTTTAGGCTGAAGTCAAAGTCATGTAATGTGAACTAGTACAATGCCAAACATTGTAAATTCTTAGAAAACGCTATTCAGGAGCTGAAAACCACTTTAAAGCAATAAAAGAAGGAAAGACTCAAAACTAGGAATCTAATGGCTTAATCTTGTCAGTAGCATGGATTAAGTGATTTACAGGTGATTTGAGTCAGTTTGGCCTGTTTAGGCTGAAATCTAAGTCAAAGTCATGTAATGTGAACTAGTACAATGCCAAACATTGTAAATTCTTAGAAAACGCTATTCAGGAGCTAAAAACCACTTTAAAGCAATAAAAGAAGGAAAGACTCAAAACTAGGAATCTAATGTCTTAATCTTGTCAGTAGCATGGATTAAGTGATTTACAGGTGATTTGAGTCAGTGTGGCCTGTTTTAGGCTGAAGTCAAAGTCATGTAATGTGAACTAGTACAATGCCAAACATTGTAAATTCATAGAAAACGCTTTTCAGTAGCTGAAAAGCACTTTAAAGCAATAAAAAAAGGAAAGACTCAAAACTAGGAATCTAATGTCTTATTCTTGTCAGTAGCATGGATTTAAGTGATTTACAGTTGATTTGAATCAGTGTGGCCTGTTTTAGGCTGAAATCTAAGTCAAAGTCATGTAATGTGAACTAGTACAATGAAAAACTTTGTAATGCATTGAATACGCTATTCAGGAGCTGAAAAGCACTTTAAAGCAATAAAAGAAGGAAAGACTCAAAACTAGGAATCTAATGGCTTAATCTTGTCAGTAGCATGGATTAAGTGATTTACAGGTGATTTGAGTCAGTGTGGCCTGTTTTAGGCTGAAGTCAAAGTCATGTAATGTGAACTAGTACAATGCCAAACATTGTAAATTCATAGAAAACGCTTTTCAGTAGCTCAAAAGCACTTTAAAGCAATAAAAGAAGGAAAGACTCAAAACTAGTAATCTAATGTCTTATTCTTGTCAGTAGCATGGATTTAAGTGATTTACAGTTGATTTGAGTCAGTGTGGCCTGTTTAGGCTGAAGTCAAAGTCATGTAATGTGAACTAGTACAATGCCAAACATTGTAAATTCTTAGAAAACGCTATTCAGGAGCTGAAAACCACTTTAAAGCAATAAAAGAAGGAAAGACTCAAAACTAGGAATCTAATGGCTTAATCTTGTCAGTAGCATGGATTAAGTGATTTACAGGTGATTTGAGTCAGTTTGGCCTGTTTAGGCTGAAATCTAAGTCAAAGTCATGTAATGTGAACTAGTACAATGCCAAACATTGTAAATTCTTAGAAAACGCTATTCAGGAGCTGAAAACCACTTTAAAGCAATAAAAGAAGGAAAGACTCAAAACTAGGAATCTAATGTCCTAATCTTGTCAGTAGCATGGATTAAGTGATTTACAGGTGATTTGAGTCAGTGTGGCCTGTTTAGGCTCAAATCTAAGTCAAAGTCATGTAATGTGAACTAGTACAATGCCAAACATTGTAAATTCTTAGAAAACGCTATTCAGGAGCTGAAAACCACTTTAAAGCAATAAAAGAAGGAAAGACTCAAAACTAGGAATCTAATGGCTTAATCTTGTCAGTAGCATGGATTAAGTGATTTACAGGTGATTTGAGTCAGTGTGGCCTGTTTTAGGCTGAAGTCAAAGTCATGTAATGTGAACTAGTACAATGCCAAACATTGTAAATTCATAGAAAACGCTTTTCAGTAGCTGAAAAGCACTTTAAAGCAATAAAAGAAGGAAAGACTCAAAACTAGGAATCTAATGTCTTATTCTTGTCAGTAGCATGGATTTAAGTGATTTACAGTTGATTTGAATCAGTGTGGCCTGTTTTAGGCTGAAATCTAAGTCAAAGTCATGTAATGTAATGTGAACTAGTACAATGAAAAACTTTGTAATGCATTGAATACGCTATTCAGGAGCTGAAAAGCACTTTAAAGCAATAAAAGAAGGAAAGACTCAAAACTAGGAATCTAATGGCTTAATCTTGTCAGTAGCATGGATTAAGTGATTTACAGGTGATTTGAGTCAGTTTGGCCTGTTTAGGCTGAAATCTAAGTCAAAGTCATGTAATGTGACCTAGTACAATGCCAAACATTGTAAATTCATAGAAAACGCTTTTCAGTAGCTGAAAAGCACTTTAAAGCAATAAAAGAAGGAAAGACTCAGAACTGGGAATCTAATGTCTTAATCTTGTCAGTAGCATGGATTAAGCGATTTACAGTTGATTTGAGTCAGTATGGCCTGTTTAGGCTCATATCTAAGTCAAAGTCATGTAATGTGAACTAGTACAATACATTGTAAATTCATAGAAAACGCTTTTCAGTAGCTGAAAAGCACTTTAAAGCAATAAAAGAAGGAAAGACTCAAAACTAGTAATCTAATGTCTTATTCTTGTCAGTAGCATGGATTTATGTGATTTACAGTTGATTTGAGTCACTATGGCCTGTTTAGGCTCAAATCTAAGTCAAAGTCATGTAATGTGAACTAGTACAATGCCAAACATTGTAAATTCTTAGAAAACGCTATTCAGGAGCTGAAAACCACTTTAAAGCAATAAAAGAAGGAAAGACTCAAAACTAGGAATCTAATGGCTTAATCTTGTCAGTACCATGGATTAAGTGATTTACAGGTGATCTGAGTCAGTTTGGCCTGTTTAGGCTGAAGTCAAAGTCATGTAATGTGAACTAGTACAATGCCAAACATTGTAAATTCATAGAAAACGCTTTTCAGTAGCTGAAAAGCACTTTAAGGCAATAAAAGAAGGAAAGACTCAAAACTAGGAATCTAATGTCTTATTCTTGTCAGTAGCATGGATTTAAGTGATTTACAGTTGATTTGAATCAGTGTGGCCTGTTTTAGGCTGAAATCTAAGTCAAAGTCATGTAATGTGAACTAGTACAATGAGAAACTTTGTAATGCATTGAATACGCTATTCAGGAGCTGAAAAGCACTTTAAAGCAATAAAAGAAGGAAAGACTCAAAACTAGGAATCTAATGGCTTAATCTTGTCAGTAGCATGGATTAAGTGATTTACAGGTGATTTGAGTCAGTTTGGCCTGTTTAGGCTGAAATCTAAGTCAAAGTCATGTAATGTGACCTAGTACAATGCCAAACATTGTAAATTCATAGAAAACGCTTTTCAGTAGCTGAAAAGCACTTTAAAGCAATAAAAGAAGGAAAGACTCAGAACTGGGAATCTAATGTCTTAATCTTGTCAGTAGCATGGATTAAGCGATTTACAGTTGATTTGAGTCAGTATGGCCTGTTTAGGCTCATATCTAAGTCAAAGTCATGTAATGTGAACTAGTACAATACATTGTAAATTCATAGAAAACGCTTTTCAGTAGCTGAAAAGCACTCTAAAGCAATAAAAGAAGGAAAGACTCAAAACTAGTAATCTAATGTCTTATTCTTGTCAGTAGCATGGATTTATGTGATTTACAGTTGATTTGAGTCACTATGGCCTTTTTAGGCTCAAATCTAAGTCAAAGTCATGTAATGTGAACTAGTACAATGCCAAACATTGTAAATTCATAGAAAACGCTTTTCAGTAGCTGAAAAGCACTTTAAAGCAATAAAAGAAGGAAAGACTCAAAACTGGGAATCTACTGGCTTAATCTTGTCAGTAGCATGGATTAAGTGATTTACAGTTGATTTGAGTCAGTGTGGCCTGTTTAGGCTGAAGTCAAAGTCATGTAATGTGAACTAGTACAATGCCAAACATTGTAAATTCATAGAAAACGCTTTTCAGTAGCTGAAAAGCACTTTAAGGCAATAAAAGAAGGAAAGACTCAAAACTAGGAATCTAATGTCTTATTCTTGTCAGTAGCATGGATTTAAGTGATTTACAGTTGATTTGAGTCAGTGTGGCCTGTTTAGGCTGAAATCTAAGTCAAAGTCATGTAATGTGAACTAGTACAATGCCAAACATTGTAAATTCTTAGAAAACGCTATTCAGCAGCTGAAAACCACTTTAAAGCAATAAAAGAAGGAAAGACTCAAAACTAGGAATCTAATGGCTTAATCTTGTCAGTACCATGGATTAAGTGATTTACAGGTGATCTGAGTCAATTTGGCCTGTTTAGGCTGAAATCTAAGTCAAAGTCATGTAATGTGAACTAGTACAATGCCAAACATTGTAAATTCATAGAAAACGCTTTTCAGTAGCTGAAAAGCACTTTAAAGCAATAAAAGAAGGAAAGACTCAAAACTAGGAATCTAATGTCTTATTCTTGTCAGTAGCATGGATTTAAGTGATTTACAGTTGATTTGAATCAGTGTGGCCTGTTTTAGGCTGAAATCTAAGTCAAAGTCATGTTATGTGAACTAGTACAATGAAAAACATTGTAATGCATTGAAAACGCTTTTCAGTAGCTGAAAAGCACTTTAAAGCAATAAAAGAAGGAAAGACTCAAAACTGGGAATCTACTGGCTTAATCTTGTCAGTAGCATGGATTAAGTGATTTACAGTTGATTTGAGTCAGTGTGGCCTGTTTAGGCTGAAGTCAAAGTCATGTAATGTGAACTAGTACAATGCCAAACATTGTAAATTCATAGAAAACGCTTTTCAGTAGCTGAAAAGCACTTTAAGGCAATAAAAGAAGGAAAGACTCAAAACTAGGAATCTAATGTCTTATTCTTGTCAGTAGCATGGATTTAAGTGATTTACAGTTGATTTGAGTCAGTGTGGCCTGTTTAGGCTCAAATCTAAGTCAAAGTCATGTAATGTGAACTAGTACAATGCCAAACATTGTAAATTCTTAGAAAACGCTATTCAGGAGCTGAAAACCACTTTAAAGCAATAAAAGAAGGAAAGACTCAAAACTAGGAATCTAATGGCTTAATCTTGTCAGTAGCATGGATTAAGTGATTTACAGGTGATTTGAGTCAGTGTGGCCTGTTTTAGGCTGAAGTCAAAGTCATGTAATGTGAACTAGTACAATGCCAAACATTGTAAATTCATAGAAAACGCTTTTCAGTAGCTGAAAAGCACTTTAAAGCAATAAAAGAAGGAAAGACTCAAAACTAGGAATCTAATGTCTTATTCTTGTCAGTAGCATGGATTTAAGTGATTTACAGGTGATTTGAGTCAGTTTGGCCTGTTTAGGCTGAAATGTAAGTCAAAGTCATGTAATGTGAACTAGTACAATGCCAAACATTGTAAATTCTTAGAAAACGCTATTCAGGAGCTGAAAACCACTTTAAAGCAATAAAAGAAGGAAAGACTCAAAACTAGGAATCTAATGGCTTAATCTTGTCAGTAGCATGGATTAAGTGATTTACAGGTGATTTGAGTCAGTTTGGCCTGTTTAGGCTGAAATCTAAGTCAAAGTCATGTAATGTGAACTAGTACAATGCCAAACATTGTAAATTCTTAGAAAACGCTATTCAGGAGCTGAAAACCATTTTAAAGCAATAAAAGAAGGAAAGACTCAAAACTAGGAATCTAATGTCTTAATCTTGTCAGTAGCATGGATTAAGTGATTTACAGGTGATTTGAGTCAGTGTGGCCTGTTTTAGGCTGAAGTCAAAGTCATGTAATGTGAACTAGTACAATGCCAAACATTGTAAATTCATAGAAAACGCTTTTCAGTAGCTGAAAAGCACTTTAAAGCAATAAAAGAAGGAAAGACTCAAAACTGGGAATCTACTGGCTTAATCTTGTCAGTAGCATGGATTTAAGTGATTTACAGTTGATTTGAGTCACTATGGCCTGTTTAGGCTCAAATCTAAGTCAAAGTCATGTAATGTGTACTAGTACAATGCCAAACATTGTAAATTCATAGAAAACGCTTTTCAGTAGCTGAAAAGCACTTTAAAGCAATAAAAGAAGGAAAGACTCAAAACTGGGAATCTACTGGCTTAATCTTGTCAGTAGCATGGATTAAGTGATTTACAGTTGATTTGAGTCAGTGTGGCCTGTTTAGGCTGAAGTCAAAGTCATGTAATGTGAACTAGTACAATGCCAAACATTATAAATTCATAGAAAACGCTTTTCAGTAGCTGAAAAGCACTTTAAGGCAATAAAAGAAGGAAAGACTCAAAACTAGGAATCTAATGTCTTATTCTTGTCAGTAGCATGGATTTAAGTGATTTACAGTTGATTTGAGTCAGTGTGGCCTGTTTAGGCTGAAATCTAAGTCAAAGTCATGTAATGTGAACTAGTACAATACATTGTAAATTCATAGAAAACGCTTTTCAGTAGCTGAAAAGCACTTTAAAGCAATAAAAGAAGGAAAGACTCAAAACTAGTAATCTAATGTCTTATTCTTGTCAGTAGCATGGATTTAAGTGATTTACAGTTGATTTGAGTCACTATGGCCTGTTTAGGCTCAAATCTAAGTCAAAGTCATGTAATGTGTACTAGTACAATGCCAAACATTGTAAATTCATAGAAAACGCTTTTCAGTAGCTGAAAAGCACTTTAAAGCAATAAAAGAAGGAAAGACTCAAAACTGGGAATCTACTGGCTTAATCTTGTCAGTAGCATGGATTAAGTGATTTACAGTTGATTTGAGTCAGTGTGGCCTGTTTAGGCTGAAGTCAAAGTCATGTAATGTGAACTAGTACAATGCCAAACATTGTAAATTCATAGAAAAAACGCTTTTCAGTAGCTGAAAAGCACTTTAAGGCAATAAAAGAAGGAAAGACTCAAAACTAGGAATCTAATGTCTTATTCTTGTCAGTAGCATGGATTTAAGTGATTTACAGGTGATTTGAGTCAGTGTGGCCTGTTTTAGGCTGAAGTCAAAGTCATGTAATGTGAACTAGTACAATGCCAAACATTGTAAATTCATAGAAAACGCTTTTCAGTAGCTGAAAAGCACTTTAAAGCAATAAAAGAAGGAAAGACTCAAAACTAGGAATCTAATGTCTTATTCTTGTCAGTAGCATGGATTTAAGTGATTTACAGTTGATTTGAATCAGTGTGGCCTGTTTTAGGCTGAAATCTAAGTCAAAGTCATGTAATGTGAACTAGTACAATGACAAACATTGTAATGCATTGAAAACGCTATTCAGGAGCTGAAAAGCACTTTAAAGCAATAAAAGAAGGAAAGACTCAAAACTAGGAATCTAATGGCTTAATCTTGTCAGTAGCATGGATTAAGTGATTTACAGGTGATTTGAGTCAGTTTGGCCTGTTTAGGCTGAAATCTAAGTCAAAGTCATGTAATGTGAACTAGTACAATGCCAAACATTGTAAATTCTTAGAAAACGCTATTCAGGAGCTGAAAACCATTTTAAAGCAATAAAAGAAGGAAAGACTCAAAACTAGGAATCTAATGTCTTAATCTTGTCAGTAGCATGGATTAAGTGATTTACAGGTGATTTGAGTCAGTGTGGCCTGTTTTAGGCTGAAGTCAAAGTCATGTAATGTGAACTAGTACAATGCCAAACATTGTAAATTCATAGAAAACGCTTTTCAGTAGCTGAAAAGCACTTTAAAGCAATAAAAGAAGGAAAGACTCAAAACTGGGAATCTACTGGCTTAATCTTGTCAGTAGCATGGATTTAAGTGATTTACAGTTGATTTGAGTCACTATGGCCTGTTTAGGCTCAAATCTAAGTCAAAGTCATGTAATGTGTACTAGTACAATGCCAAACATTGTAAATTCATAGAAAACGCTTTTCAGGAGCTGAAAACCACTTTAAAGCAATAAAAGAAGGAAAGACTCAAAACTGGGAATCTACTGGCTTAATCTTGTCAGTAGCATGGATTAAGTGATTTACAGTTGATTTGAGTCAGTGTGGCCTGTTTAGGCTGAAGTCAAAGTCATGTAATGTGAACTAGTACAATGCCAAACATTATAAATTCATAGAAAACGCTTTTCAGTAGCTGAAAAGCACTTTAAGGCAATAAAAGAAGGAAAGACTCAAAACTAGTAATCTAATGTCTTATTCTTGTCAGTAGCATGGATTTAAGTGATTTACAGTTGATTTGAGTCACTATGGCCTGTTTAGGCTCAAATCTAAGTCAAAGTCATGTAATGTGTACTAGTACAATGCCAAACATTGTAAATTCATAGAAAACGCTTTTCAGTAGCTGAAAAGCACTTTAAAGCAATAAAAGAATGAAAGACTCAAAACTGGGAATCTACTGGCTTAATCTTGTCAGTAGCATGGATTAAGTGATTTACAGTTGATTTGAGTCAGTGTGGCCTGTTTAGGCTGAAGTCAAAGTCATGTAATGTGAACTAGTACAATGCCAAACATTGTAAATTCATAGAAAAAACGCTTTTCAGTAGCTGAAAAGCACTTTAAGGCAATAAAAGAAGGAAAGACTCAAAACTAGGAATCTAATGTCTTATTCTTGTCAGTAGCATGGATTTAAGTGATTTACAGTTGATTTGAGTCAGTGTGGCCTGTTTAGGCTGAAATCTAAGTCAAAGTCATGTAATGTGAACTAGTACAATACATTGTAAATTCATAGAAAACGCTTTTCAGTAGCTGAAAAGCACTTTAAAGCAATAAAAGAAGGAAAGACTCAAAACTAGTAATCTAATGTCTTATTCTTGTCAGTAGCATGGATTTAAGTGATTTACAGTTGATTTGAGTCACTATGGCCTGTTTAGGCTCAAATCTAAGTCAAAGTCATGTAATGTGTACTAGTACAATGCCAAACATTGTAAATTCATAGAAAACGCTTTTCAGTAGCTGAAAAGCACTTTAAAGCAATAAAAGAAGGAAAGACTCAAAACTGGGAATCTACTGGCTTAATCTTGTCAGTAGCATGGATTAAGTGATTTACAGTTGATTTGAGTCAGTGTGGCCTGTTTAGGCTGAAGTCAAAGTCATGTAATGTGAACTAGTACAATGCCAAACATTGTAAATTCATAGAAAAAACGCTTTTCAGTAGCTGAAAAGCACTTTAAGGCAATAAAAGAAGGAAAGACTCAAAACTAGGAATCTAATGTCTTATTCTTGTCAGTAGCATGGATTTAAGTGATTTACAGTTGATTTGAGTCAGTGTGGCCTGTTTAGGCTGAAATCTAAGTCAAAGTCATGTAATGTGAACTAGTACAATGCCAAACATTGTAAATTCTTAGAAAACGCTATTCAGGAGCTGAAAACCACTTTAAAGCAATAAAAGAAGGAAAGACTCAAAACTAGGAATCTAATGGCTTAATCTTGTCAGTACCATGGATTAAGTGATTTACAGGTGATCTGAGTCAGTTTGGCCTGTTTAGGCTGAAATCTAAGTCAAAGTCATGTAATGTGAACTAGTACAATGCCAAACATTGTAAATTCTTAGAAAACGCTATTCAGGAGCTGAAAACCACTTTAAAGCAATAAAAGAAGGAAAGACTCAAAACTAGGAATCTAATGGCTTAATCTTGTCAGTAGCATGGATTAAGTGATTTACAGGTGATTTGAGTCAGTGTGGCCTGTTTTAGGCTGAAGTCAAAGTCATGTAATGTGAACTAGTACAATGCCAAACATTGTAAATTCATAGAAAACGCTTTTCAGTAGCTGAAAAGCACTTTAAAGCAATAAAAGAAGGAAAGACTCAAAACTAGGAATCTAATGTCTTATTCTTGTCAGTAGCATGGATTTAAGTGATTTACAGTTGATTTGAATCAGTGTGGCCTGTTTTAGGCTGAAATCTAAGTCAAAGTCATGTAATGTGAACTAGTACAATGAAAAACATTGTAATGCATTGAAAACGCTATTCAGGAGCTGAAAAGCACTTTAAAGCAATAAAAGAAGGAAAGACTCAAAACTGGGAATCTACTGGCTTAATCTTGTCAGTAGCATGGATTAAGTGATTTACAGGTGATTTGAGTCAGTTTGGCCTGTTTAGGCTGAAATCTAAATCAAAGTCATGTAATGTGAACTAGTACAATGCCAAACATTGTAAATGCATTGAAAACGCTATTCAGGAGCTGAAAACCACTTTAAAGCAATAAAAGAAGGAAAGACTCAAAACTGGGAATCTACTGGCTTAATCTTGTCAGTAGCATGGATTAAGTGATTTACAGTTGATTTGAGTCAGTGTGGCCTGTTTTACGCTGAAGTCAAAGTCATGTAATGTGAACTAGTACAATGCCAAACATTGTAAATTCATAGAAAACGCTTTTCAGTAGCTGAAAAGCACTTTAAAGCAATAAAAGAAGGAAAGACTCAAAACTGGGAATCTACTGGCTTAATCTTGTCAGTAGCATGGATTAAGTGATTTACAGTTGATTTGAGTCAGTGTGGCCTGTTTAGGCTGAAGTCAAAGTCATGTAATGTGAACTAGTACAATGCCAAACATTGTAAATTCATAGAAAAAACGCTTTTCAGTAGCTGAAAAGCACTTTAAGGCAATAAAAGAAGGAAAGACTCAAAACTAGGAATCTAATGTCTTATTCTTGTCAGTAGCATGGATTTAAGTGATTTACAGTTGATTTGAGTCAGTGTGGCCTGTTTAGGCTGAAATCTAAGTCAAAGTCATGTAATGTGAACTAGTACAATGCCAAACATTGTAAATTCTTAGAAAACGCTATTCAGGAGCTGAAAACCACTTTAAAGCAATAAAAGAAGGAAAGACTCAAAACTGGGAATCTACTGGCTTAATCTTGTCAGTACCATGGATTAAGTGATTTACAGGTGATCTGAGTCAGTTTGGCCTGTTTAGGCTGAAATCTAAGTCAAAGTCATGTAATGTAAACTAGTACAATGCCAAACATTGTAAATTCATAGAAAACGCTTTTCAGTAGCTGAAAAGCACTTTAAAGCAATAAAAGAAGGAAAGACTCAAAACTGGGAATCTACTGGCTTAATCTTGTCAGTAGCATGGATTAAGTGATTTACAGTTGATTTGAGTCAGTGTGGCCTGTTTAGGCTGAAGTCAAAGTCATGTAATGTGAACTAGTACAATGCCAAACATTGTAAATTCATAGAAAACGCTTTTCAGTAGCTGAAAAGCACTTTAAGGCAATAAAAGAAGGAAAGACTGAAAACTAGGAATCTAATGTCTTATTCTTGTCAGTAGCATGGATTTAAGTGATTTACAGTTGATTTGAGTCAGTGTGGCCTGTTTAGGCTGAAATCTAAGTCAAAGTCATGTAATGTGAACTAGTACAATGCCAAACATTGTAAATTCTTAGAAAACGCTATTCAGGAGCTGAAAACCACTTTAAAGCAATAAAAGAAGGAAAGACTCAAAACTAGGAATCTAATGGCTTAATCTTGTCAGTACCATGGATTAAGTGATTTACAGGTGATCTGAGTCAGTTTGGCCTGTTTAGGCTGAAATCTAAGTCAAAGTCATGTAATGTAAACTAGTACAATGCCAAACATTGTAAATTCTTAGAAAACGCTATTCAGGAGCTGAAAACCACTTTAAAGCAATAAAAGAAGGAAAGACTCAAAACTAGGAATCTAATGGCTTAATCTTGTCAGTAGCATGGATTAAGTGATTTACAGGTGATTTGAGTCAGTGTGGCCTGTTTTAGGCTGAAGTCAAAGTCATGTAATGTGAACTAGTACAATGCCAAACATTGTAAATTCATAGAAAACGCTTTTCAGTAGCTGAAAAGCACTTTAAAGCAATAAAAGAAGGAAAGACTCAAAACTAGGAATCTAATGTCTTATTCTTGTCAGTAGCATGGATTTAAGTGATTTACAGTTGATTTGAATCAGTGTGGCCTGTTTTAGGCTGAAATCTAAGTCAAAGTCATGTAATGTGAACTAGTACAATGAAAAACATTGTAATGCATTGAAAACGCTATTCAGGAGCTGAAAAGCACTTTAAAGCAATAAAAGAAGGAAAGACTCAAAACTGGGAATCTACTGGCTTAATCTTGTCAGTAGCATGGATTAAGTGATTTACAGGTGATTTGAGTCAGTTTGGCCTGTTTAGGCTGAAATCTAAATCAAAGTCATGTAATGTGAACTAGTACAATGCCAAACATTGTAAATGCATTGAAAACGCTATTCAGGAGCTGAAAACCACTTTAAAGCAATAAAAGAAGGAAAGACTCAAAACTGGGAATCTACTGGCTTAATCTTGTCAGTAGCATGGATTAAGTGATTTACAGTTGATTTGAGTCAGTGTGGCCTGTTTTACACTGAAGTCAAAGTCATGTAATGTGAACTAGTACAATGCCAAACATTGTAAATTCATAGAAAACGCTTTTCAGTAGCTGAAAAGCACTTTAAAGCAATAAAAGAAGGAAAGACTCAAAACTAGTAATCTAATGTCTTATTCTTGTCAGTAGCATGGATTTATGTGATTTACAGTTGATTTGAGTCACTATGGCCTGTTTAGGCTCAAATCTAAGTCAAAGTCATGTAATGTGAACTAGTACAATGCCAAACATTGTAAATTCATAGAAAACGCTTTTCAGTAGCTGAAAAGCACTTTAAAGCAATAAAAGAAGGAAAGACTCAAAACTGGGAATCTACTGGCTTAATCTTGTCAGTAGCATGGATTAAGTGATTTACAGTTGATTTGAGTCAGTGTGGCCTGTTTAGGCTGAAGTCAAAGTCATGTAATGTGAACTAGTACAATGCCAAACAATGTAATTGCATTGAAAACGTTATTCAGGAGCTGAAAAGCACTTTAAAGCAATAAAAGAATGAAAGTCTCAAAACTCGGAATCTCATGGCTTAATCTTGTCAGTAGCATGGATTAAGTGATTTACAGGTGATTTGAGTCAGTTTGGCCTGTTTAGGCTGAAATCTAAATCAAAGTCATGTAATGTGAACTAGTACAATGCCAAACATTGTAAATGCATTGAAAACGCTATTCAGGAGCTGAAAACCACTTTAAAGCAATAAAAGAAGGAAAGACTCAAAACTAGGAATCTAATGGCTTAATCTTGTCAGTAGCATGGATTAAGTGATTTACAGTTGATTTGAGTCAGTGTGGCCTGTTTAGGCTGAAGTCAAAGTCATGTAATGTGAACTAGTACAATGCCAAACATTGTAAATTCATAGAAAACGCTTTTCAGTAGCTGAAAAGCACTTTAAAGCAATAAAAGAAGGAAAGACTCAAAACTGGGAATCTACTGGCTTAATCTTGTCAGTAGCATGGATTAAGTGATTTACAGTTGATTTGAGTCAGTGTGGCCTGTTTTACGCTGAAGTCAAAGTCATGTAATGTGAACTAGTACAATGCCAAACATTGTAAATTCATAGAAAACGCTTTTCAGTAGCTGAAAAGCACTTTAAAGCAATAAAAGAAGGAAAGACTCAAAACTAGGAATCTAATGGCTTAATCTTGTCAGTAGCATGAATTAAGTGATTTACAGGTGATTTGAGTCAGTGTGGCCTGTTTTAGGCTGAAGTAAGTCATGTAATGTGAACTAGTACAATGCCAAACATTGTAATGCATTGAAAACGCTATTCAGGAGCTGAAAAGCACTTTAAAGCAATAAAAGAAGGAAAGACTCAAAACTAGGAATCTAATGGCTTAATCTTGTCAGTACCATGGATTAAGTGATTTACAGGTGATCTGAGTCAGTTTGGCCTGTTTAGGCTGAAATCTAAGTCAAAGTCATGTAATGTAAACTAGTACAATGCCAAACATTGTAAATTCATAGAAAACGCTTTTCAGTAGCTGAAAAGCACTTTAAAGCAATAAAAGAAGGAAAGACTCAAAACTGGGAATCTACTGGCTTAATCTTGTCAGTAGCATGGATTAAGTGATTTACAGTTGATTTGAGTCAGTGTGGCCTGTTTAGGCTGAAGTCAAAGTCATGTAATGTGAACTAGTACAATGCCAAACATTGTAAATTCATAGAAAACGCTTTTCAGTAGCTGAAAAGCACTTTAAGGCAATAAAAGAAGGAAAGACTGAAAACTAGGAATCTAATGTCTTATTCTTGTCAGTAGCATGGATTTAAGTGATTTACAGTTGATTTGAGTCAGTGTGGCCTGTTTAGGCTGAAATCTAAGTCAAAGTCATGTAATGTGAACTAGTACAATGCCAAACATTGTAAATTCTTAGAAAACGCTATTCAGGAGCTGAAAACCACTTTAAAGCAATAAAAGAAGGAAAGACTCAAAACTAGGAATCTAATGGCTTAATCTTGTCAGTACCATGGATTAAGTGATTTACAGGTGATCTGAGTCAGTTTGGCCTGTTTAGGCTGAAATCTAAGTCAAAGTCATGTAATGTAAACTAGTACAATGCCAAACATTGTAAATTCTTAGAAAACGCTATTCAGGAGCTGAAAACCACTTTAAAGCAATAAAAGAAGGAAAGACTCAAAACTAGGAATCTAATGGCTTAATCTTGTCAGTAGCATGGATTAAGTGATTTACAGGTGATTTGAGTCAGTGTGGCCTGTTTAGGCTGAAGTCAAAGTCATGTAATGTGAACTAGTACAATGCCAAACATTGTAAATTCATAGAAAACGCTTTTCAGTAGCTGAAAAGCACTTTAAAGCAATAAAAGAAGGAAAGACTCAAAACTGGGAATCTACTGGCTTAATCTTGTCAGTAGCATGGATTAAGTGATTTACAGTTGATTTGAGTCAGTGTGGCCTGTTTTACGCTGAAGTCAAAGTCATGTAATGTGAACTAGTACAATGCCAAACATTGTAAATTCATAGAAAACGCTTTTCAGTAGCTGAAAAGCACTTTAAAGCAATAAAAGAAGGAAAGACTCAAAACTAGGAATCTAATGGCTTAATCTTGTCAGTAGCATGAATTAAGTGATTTACAGGTGATTTGAGTCAGTGTGGCCTGTTTTAGGCTGAAGTAAGTCATGTAATGTGAACTAGTACAATGCCAAACATTGTAATGCATTGAAAACGCTATTCAGGAGCTGAAAAGCACTTTAAAGCAATAAAAGAAGGAAAGACTCAAAACTAGGAATCTAATGGCTTAATCTTGTCAGTACCATGGATTAAGTGATTTACAGGTGATCTGAGTCAGTTTGGCCTGTTTAGGCTGAAATCTAAGTCAAAGTCATGTAATGTAAACTAGTACAATGCCAAACATTGTAAATTCATAGAAAACGCTTTTCAGTAGCTGAAAAGCACTTTAAAGCAATAAAAGAAGGAAAGACTCAAAACTGGGAATCTACTGGCTTAATCTTGTCAGTAGCATGGATTAAGTGATTTACAGTTGATTTGAGTCAGTGTGGCCTGTTTAGGCTGAAGTCAAAGTCATGTAATGTGAACTAGTACAATGCCAAACATTGTAAATTCATAGAAAACGCTTTTCAGTAGCTGAAAAGCACTTTAAGGCAATAAAAGAAGGAAAGACTGAAAACTAGGAATCTAATGTCTTATTCTTGTCAGTAGCATGGATTTAAGTGATTTACAGTTGATTTGAGTCAGTGTGGCCTGTTTAGGCTGAAATCTAAGTCAAAGTCATGTAATGTGAACTAGTACAATGCCAAACATTGTAAATTCTTAGAAAACGCTATTCAGGAGCTGAAAACCACTTTAAAGCAATAAAAGAAGGAAAGACTCAAAACTAGGAATCTAATGGCTTAATCTTGTCAGTACCATGGATTAAGTGATTTACAGGTGATCTGAGTCAGTTTGGCCTGTTTAGGCTGAAATCTAAGTCAAAGTCATGTAATGTAAACTAGTACAATGCCAAACATTGTAAATTCTTAGAAAACGCTATTCAGGAGCTGAAAACCACTTTAAAGCAATAAAAGAAGGAAAGACTCAAAACTAGGAATCTAATGGCTTAATCTTGTCAGTAGCATGGATTAAGTGATTTACAGGTGATTTGAGTCAGTGTGGCCTGTTTTAGGCTGAAGTCAAAGTCATGTAATGTGAACTAGTACAATGCCAAACATTGTAAATTCATAGAAAACGCTTTTCAGTAGCTGAAAAGCACTTTAAAGCAATAAAAGAAGGAAAGACTCAAAACTAGGAATCTAATGTCTTATTCTTGTCAGTAGCATGGATTTAAGTGATTTACAGTTGATTTGAATCAGTGTGGCCTGTTTTAGGCTGAAATCTAAGTCAAAGTCATGTAATGTGAACTAGTACAATGAAAAACATTGTAATGCATTGAAAACGCTATTCAGGAGCTGAAAAGCACTTTAAAGCAATAAAAGAAGGAAAGACTCAAAACTGGGAATCTACTGGCTTAATCTTGTCAGTAGCATGGATTAAGTGATTTACAGGTGATTTGAGTCAGTTTGGCCTGTTTAGGCTGAAATCTAAATCAAAGTCATGTAATGTGAACTAGTACAATGCCAAACATTGTAAATGCATTGAAAACGCTATTCAGGAGCTGAAAACCACTTTAAAGCAATAAAAGAAGGAAAGACTCAAAACTGGGAATCTACTGGCTTAATCTTGTCAGTAGCATGGATTAAGTGATTTACAGTTGATTTGAGTCAGTGTGGCCTGTTTTACACTGAAGTCAAAGTCATGTAATGTGAACTAGTACAATGCCAAACATTGTAAATTCATAGAAAACGCTTTTCAGTAGCTGAAAAGCACTTTAAAGCAATAAAAGAAGGAAAGACTCAAAACTAGTAATCTAATGTCTTATTCTTGTCAGTAGCATGGATTTATGTGATTTACAGTTGATTTGAGTCACTATGGCCTGTTTAGGCTCAAATCTAAGTCAAAGTCATGTAATGTGAACTAGTACAATGCCAAACATTGTAAATTCATAGAAAACGCTTTTCAGTAGCTGAAAAGCACTTTAAAGCAATAAAAGAAGGAAAGACTCAAAACTGGGAATCTACTGGCTTAATCTTGTCAGTAGCATGGATTAAGTGATTTACAGTTGATTTGAGTCAGTGTGGCCTGTTTAGGCTGAAGTCAAAGTCATGTAATGTGAACTAGTACAATGCCAAACAATGTAATTGCATTGAAAACGTTATTCAGGAGCTGAAAAGCACTTTAAAGCAATAAAAGAATGAAAGTCTCAAAACTCGGAATCTCATGGCTTAATCTTGTCAGTAGCATGGATTAAGTGATTTACAGGTGATTTGAGTCAGTTTGGCCTGTTTAGGCTGAAATCTAAATCAAAGTCATGTAATGTGAACTAGTACAATGCCAAACATTGTAAATGCATTGAAAACGCTATTCAGGAGCTGAAAACCACTTTAAAGCAATAAAAGAAGGAAAGACTCAAAACTAGGAATCTAATGGCTTAATCTTGTCAGTAGCATGGATTAAGTGATTTACAGTTGATTTGAGTCAGTGTGGCCTGTTTAGGCTGAAGTCAAAGTCATGTAATGTGAACTAGTACAATGCCAAACATTGTAAATTCATAGAAAACGCTTTTCAGTAGCTGAAAAGCACTTTAAAGCAATAAAAGAAGGAAAGACTCAAAACTGGGAATCTACTGGCTTAATCTTGTCAGTAGCATGGATTAAGTGATTTACAGTTGATTTGAGTCAGTGTGGCCTGTTTTACGCTGAAGTCAAAGTCATGTAATGTGAACTAGTACAATGCCAAACATTGTAAATTCATAGAAAACGCTTTTCAGTAGCTGAAAAGCACTTTAAAGCAATAAAAGAAGGAAAGACTCAAAACTAGGAATCTAATGGCTTAATCTTGTCAGTAGCATGAATTAAGTGATTTACAGGTGATTTGAGTCAGTGTGGCCTGTTTTAGGCTGAAGTAAGTCATGTAATGTGAACTAGTACAATGCCAAACATTGTAATGCATTGAAAACGCTATTCAGGAGCTGAAAAGCACTTTAAAGCAATAAAAGAAGGAAAGAATCAAAACTGGGAATCTACTGGCTTAATCTTGTCAGTAGCATGGATTAAGTGATTTACAGGTGATTTGAGTCAGTTTGGCCTGTTTAGGCTGAAATCTAAGTCAAAGTCATGTAATGTGAACTAGTACAATGCCAAACATTGTAAATGCATTGAAAACGCTATTCAGGAGCTGAAAACCACTTTAAAGCAATAAAAGAAGGAAAGACTCAAAACTAGGAATCTAATGGCTTAATCTTGTCAGTACCATGGATTAAGTGATTTACAGGTGATCTGAGTCAGTTTGGCCTGTTTAGGCTGAAATCTAAGTCAAAGTCATGTAATGTAAACTAGTACAATGCCAAACATTGTAAATTCTTAGAAAACGCTATTCAGGAGCTGAAAACCACTTTAAAGCAATAAAAGAAGGAAAGACTCAAAACTAGGAATCTACTGGCTTAATCTTGTCAGTAGCATGGATTAAGTGATTTACAGTTGATTTGAGTCAGTGTGGCCTGTTTAGGCTGAAGTCAAAGTCATGTAATGTGAACTAGTACAATGCCAAACATTGTAAATTCATAGAAAACGCTTTTCAGTAGCTGAAAAGCACTTTAAGGCAATAAAAGAAGGAAAGACTGAAAACTAGGAATCTAATGTCTTATTCTTGTCAGTAGCATGGATTTAAGTGATTTACAGTTGATTTGAGTCAGTGTGGCCTGTTTAGGCTGAAATCTAAGTCAAAGTCATGTAATGTGAACTAGTACAATGCCAAACATTGTAAATTCTTAGAAAACGCTATTCAGGAGCTGAAAAGCACTTTAAAGCAATAAAAGAAGGAAAGACTCAAAACTAGGAATCTAATGGCTTAATCTTGTCAGTACCATGGATTAAGTGATTTACAGGTGATCTGAGTCAGTTTGGCCTGTTTAGGCTGAAATCTAAGTCAAAGTCATGTAATGTAAACTAGTACAATGCCAAACATTGTAAATTCTTAGAAAACGCTATTCAGGAGCTGAAAACCACTTTAAAGCAATAAAAGAAGGAAAGACTCAAAACTAGGAATCTAATGGCTTAATCTTGTCAGTAGCATGGATTAAGTGATTTACAGGTGATTTGAGTCAGTGTGGCCTGTTTTAGGCTGAAGTCAAAGTCATGTAATGTGAACTAGTACAATGCCAAACATTGTAAATTCATAGAAAACGCTTTTCAGTAGCTGAAAAGCACTTTAAAGCAATAAAAGAAGGAAAGACTCAAAACTAGGAATCTAATGTCTTATTCTTGTCAGTAGCATGGATTTAAGTGATTTACAGTTGATTTGAATCAGTGTGGCCTGTTTTAGGCTGAAATCTAAGTCAAAGTCATGTAATGTGAACTAGTACAATGAAAAACATTGTAATGCATTGAAAACGCTATTCAGGAGCTGAAAAGCACTTTAAAGCAATAAAAGAAGGAAAGACTCAAAACTGGGAATCTACTGGCTTAATCTTGTCAGTAGCATGGATTAAGTGATTTACAGGTGATTTGAGTCAGTTTGGCCTGTTTAGGCTGAAATCTAAATCAAAGTCATGTAATGTGAACTAGTACAATGCCAAACATTGTAAATGCATTGAAAACGCTATTCAGGAGCTGAAAACCACTTTAAAGCAATAAAAGAAGGAAAGACTCAAAACTGGGAATCTACTGGCTTAATCTTGTCAGTAGCATGGATTAAGTGATTTACAGTTGATTTGAGTCAGTGTGGCCTGTTTTACACTGAAGTCAAAGTCATGTAATGTGAACTAGTACAATGCCAAACATTGTAAATTCATAGAAAACGCTTTTCAGTAGCTGAAAAGCACTTTAAAGCAATAAAAGAAGGAAAGACTCAAAACTAGTAATCTAATGTCTTATTCTTGTCAGTAGCATGGATTTATGTGATTTACAGTTGATTTGAGTCACTATGGCCTGTTTAGGCTCAAATCTAAGTCAAAGTCATGTAATGTGAACTAGTACAATGCCAAACATTGTAAATTCATAGAAAACGCTTTTCAGTAGCTGAAAAGCACTTTAAAGCAATAAAAGAAGGAAAGACTCAAAACTGGGAATCTACTGGCTTAATCTTGTCAGTAGCATGGATTAAGTGATTTACAGTTGATTTGAGTCAGTGTGGCCTGTTTAGGCTGAAGTCAAAGTCATGTAATGTGAACTAGTACAATGCCAAACAATGTAATTGCATTGAAAACGTTATTCAGGAGCTGAAAAGCACTTTAAAGCAATAAAAGAATGAAAGTCTCAAAACTCGGAATCTCATGGCTTAATCTTGTCAGTAGCATGGATTAAGTGATTTACAGGTGATTTGAGTCAGTTTGGCCTGTTTAGGCTGAAATCTAAATCAAAGTCATGTAATGTGAACTAGTACAATGCCAAACATTGTAAATGCATTGAAAACGCTATTCAGGAGCTGAAAACCACTTTAAAGCAATAAAAGAAGGAAAGACTCAAAACTAGGAATCTAATGGCTTAATCTTGTCAGTAGCATGGATTAAGTGATTTACAGTTGATTTGAGTCAGTGTGGCCTGTTTAGGCTGAAGTCAAAGTCATGTAATGTGAACTAGTACAATGCCAAACATTGTAAATTCATAGAAAACGCTTTTCAGTAGCTGAAAAGCACTTTAAAGCAATAAAAGAAGGAAAGACTCAAAACTGGGAATCTACTGGCTTAATCTTGTCAGTAGCATGGATTAAGTGATTTACAGTTGATTTGAGTCAGTGTGGCCTGTTTTACGCTGAAGTCAAAGTCATGTAATGTGAACTAGTACAATGCCAAACATTGTAAATTCATAGAAAACGCTTTTCAGTAGCTGAAAAGCACTTTAAAGCAATAAAAGAAGGAAAGACTCAAAACTAGGAATCTAATGGCTTAATCTTGTCAGTAGCATGAATTAAGTGATTTACAGGTGATTTGAGTCAGTGTGGCCTGTTTTAGGCTGAAGTAAGTCATGTAATGTGAACTAGTACAATGCCAAACATTGTAATGCATTGAAAACGCTATTCAGGAGCTGAAAAGCACTTTAAAGCAATAAAAGAAGGAAAGAATCAAAACTGGGAATCTACTGGCTTAATCTTGTCAGTAGCATGGATTAAGTGATTTACAGGTGATTTGAGTCAGTTTGGCCTGTTTAGGCTGAAATCTAAGTCAAAGTCATGTAATGTGAACTAGTACAATGCCAAACATTGTAAATTCTTAGAAAACGCTATTCAGGAGCTGAAAAGCACTTTAAAGCAATAAAAGAAGGAAAGACTCAAAACTAGGAATCTAATGGCTTAATCTTGTCAGTACCATGGATTAAGTGATTTACAGGTGATCTGAGTCAGTTTGGCCTGTTTAGGCTGAAATCTAAGTCAAAGTCATGTAATGTAAACTAGTACAATGCCAAACATTGTAAATTCATAGAAAACGCTTTTCAGTAGCTGAAAAGCACTTTAAAGCAATAAAAGAAGGAAAGACTCAAAACTAGGAATCTACTGGCTTAATCTTGTCAGTAGCATGGATTAAGTGATTTACAGTTGATTTGAGTCAGTGTGGCCTGTTTAGGCTGAAGTCAAAGTCATGTAATGTGAACTAGTACAATGCCAAACATTGTAAATTCATAGAAAACGCTTTTCAGTAGCTGAAAAGCACTTTAAGGCAATAAAAGAAGGAAAGACTGAAAACTAGGAATCTAATGTCTTATTCTTGTCAGTAGCATGGATTTAAGTGATTTACAGTTGATTTGAGTCAGTGTGGCCTGTTTAGGCTGAAATCTAAGTCAAAGTCATGTAATGTGAACTAGTACAATGCCAAACATTGTAAATTCTTAGAAAACGCTATTCAGGAGCTGAAAAGCACTTTAAAGCAATAAAAGAAGGAAAGACTCAAAACTAGGAATCTAATGGCTTAATCTTGTCAGTACCATGGATTAAGTGATTTACAGGTGATCTGAGTCAGTTTGGCCTGTTTAGGCTGAAATCTAAGTCAAAGTCATGTAATGTAAACTAGTACAATGCCAAACATTGTAAATTCTTAGAAAACGCTATTCAGGAGCTGAAAACCACTTTAAAGCAATAAAAGAAGGAAAGACTCAAAACTAGGAATCTAATGGCTTAATCTTGTCAGTAGCATGGATTAAGTGATTTACAGGTGATTTGAGTCAGTGTGGCCTGTTTTAGGCTGAAGTCAAAGTCATGTAATGTGAACTAGTACAATGCCAAACATTGTAAATTCATAGAAAACGCTTTTCAGTAGCTGAAAAGCACTTTAAAGCAATAAAAGAAGGAAAGACTCAAAACTAGGAATCTAATGTCTTATTCTTGTCAGTAGCATGGATTTAAGTGATTTACAGTTGATTTGAATCAGTGTGGCCTGTTTTAGGCTGAAATCTAAGTCAAAGTCATGTAATGTGAACTAGTACAATGAAAAACATTGTAATGCATTGAAAACGCTATTCAGGAGCTGAAAAGCACTTTAAAGCAATAAAAGAAGGAAAGACTCAAAACTGGGAATCTACTGGCTTAATCTTGTCAGTAGCATGGATTAAGTGATTTACAGGTGATTTGAGTCAGTTTGGCCTGTTTAGGCTGAAATCTAAATCAAAGTCATGTAATGTGAACTAGTACAATGCCAAACATTGTAAATGCATTGAAAACGCTATTCAGGAGCTGAAAACCACTTTAAAGCAATAAAAGAAGGAAAGACTCAAAACTGGGAATCTACTGGCTTAATCTTGTCAGTAGCATGGATTAAGTGATTTACAGTTGATTTGAGTCAGTGTGGCCTGTTTTACACTGAAGTCAAAGTCATGTAATGTGAACTAGTACAATGCCAAACATTGTAAATTCATAGAAAACGCTTTTCAGTAGCTGAAAAGCACTTTAAAGCAATAAAAGAAGGAAAGACTCAAAACTAGTAATCTAATGTCTTATTCTTGTCAGTAGCATGGATTTATGTGATTTACAGTTGATTTGAGTCACTATGGCCTGTTTAGGCTCAAATCTAAGTCAAAGTCATGTAATGTGAACTAGTACAATGCCAAACATTGTAAATTCATAGAAAACGCTTTTCAGTAGCTGAAAAGCACTTTAAAGCAATAAAAGAAGGAAAGACTCAAAACTGGGAATCTACTGGCTTAATCTTGTCAGTAGCATGGATTAAGTGATTTACAGTTGATTTGAGTCAGTGTGGCCTGTTTAGGCTGAAGTCAAAGTCATGTAATGTGAACTAGTACAATGCCAAACAATGTAATTGCATTGAAAACGTTATTCAGGAGCTGAAAAGCACTTTAAAGCAATAAAAGAATGAAAGTCTCAAAACTCGGAATCTCATGGCTTAATCTTGTCAGTAGCATGGATTAAGTGATTTACAGGTGATTTGAGTCAGTTTGGCCTGTTTAGGCTGAAATCTAAATCAAAGTCATGTAATGTGAACTAGTACAATGCCAAACATTGTAAATGCATTGAAAACGCTATTCAGGAGCTGAAAACCACTTTAAAGCAATAAAAGAAGGAAAGACTCAAAACTAGGAATCTAATGGCTTAATCTTGTCAGTAGCATGGATTAAGTGATTTACAGTTGATTTGAGTCAGTGTGGCCTGTTTAGGCTGAAGTCAAAGTCATGTAATGTGAACTAGTACAATGCCAAACATTGTAAATTCATAGAAAACGCTTTTCAGTAGCTGAAAAGCACTTTAAAGCAATAAAAGAAGGAAAGACTCAAAACTGGGAATCTACTGGCTTAATCTTGTCAGTAGCATGGATTAAGTGATTTACAGTTGATTTGAGTCAGTGTGGCCTGTTTTACGCTGAAGTCAAAGTCATGTAATGTGAACTAGTACAATGCCAAACATTGTAAATTCATAGAAAACGCTTTTCAGTAGCTGAAAAGCACTTTAAAGCAATAAAAGAAGGAAAGACTCAAAACTAGGAATCTAATGGCTTAATCTTGTCAGTAGCATGAATTAAGTGATTTACAGGTGATTTGAGTCAGTGTGGCCTGTTTTAGGCTGAAGTAAGTCATGTAATGTGAACTAGTACAATGCCAAACATTGTAATGCATTGAAAACGCTATTCAGGAGCTGAAAAGCACTTTAAAGCAATAAAAGAAGGAAAGAATCAAAACTGGGAATCTACTGGCTTAATCTTGTCAGTAGCATGGATTAAGTGATTTACAGGTGATTTGAGTCAGTTTGGCCTGTTTAGGCTGAAATCTAAGTCAAAGTCATGTAATGTGAACTAGTACAATGCCAAACATTGTAAATTCTTAGAAAACGCTATTCAGGAGCTGAAAAGCACTTTAAAGCAATAAAAGAAGGAAAGACTCAAAACTAGGAATCTAATGGCTTAATCTTGTCAGTACCATGGATTAAGTGATTTACAGGTGATCTGAGTCAGTTTGGCCTGTTTAGGCTGAAATCTAAGTCAAAGTCATGTAATGTAAACTAGTACAATGCCAAACATTGTAAATTCTTAGAAAACGCTATTCAGGAGCTGAAAACCACTTTAAAGCAATAAAAGAAGGAAAGACTCAAAACTAGGAATCTAATGGCTTAATCTTGTCAGTAGCATGGATTAAGTGATTTACAGGTGATTTGAGTCAGTGTGGCCTGTTTTAGGCTGAAGTCAAAGTCATGTAATGTGAACTAGTACAATGCCAAACATTGTAAATTCATAGAAAACGCTTTTCAGTAGCTGAAAAGCACTTTAAAGCAATAAAAGAAGGAAAGACTCAAAACTAGGAATCTAATGTCTTATTCTTGTCAGTAGCATGGATTTAAGTGATTTACAGGTGATTTGAGTCAGTTTGGCCTGTTTAGGCTGAAATCTAAATCAAAGTCATGTAATGTGAACTAGTACAATGCC
This sequence comes from Osmerus mordax, assembly GCF_038355195.1. NCBI lineage: Eukaryota > Metazoa > Chordata > Actinopteri > Osmeriformes > Osmeridae > Osmerus > Osmerus mordax. The sequence goes on along the minus strand of NC_090050.1, from coordinate 6,814,473 downwards.
AAACATTGTAAATGCATTGAAAACGCTATTCAGGAGCTGAAAACCACTTTAAAGCAATAAAAGAAGGAAAGACTCAAAACTGGGAATCTACTGGCTTAATCTTGTCAGTAGCATGGATTAAGTGATTTACAGTTGATTTGAGTCAGTGTGGCCTGTTTTACACTGAAGTCAAAGTCATGTAATGTGAACTAGTACAATGCCAAACATTGTAAATTCATAGAAAACGCTTTTCAGTAGCTGAAAAGCACTTTAAAGCAATAAAAGAAGGAAAGACTCAAAACTAGTAATCTAATGTCTTATTCTTGTCAGTAGCATGGATTTATGTGATTTACAGTTGATTTGAGTCACTATGGCCTGTTTAGGCTCAAATCTAAGTCAAAGTCATGTAATGTGAACTAGTACAATGCCAAACATTGTAAATTCATAGAAAACGCTTTTCAGTAGCTGAAAAGCACTTTAAAGCAATAAAAGAAGGAAAGACTCAAAACTGGGAATCTACTGGCTTAATCTTGTCAGTAGCATGGATTAAGTGATTTACAGTTGATTTGAGTCAGTGTGGCCTGTTTAGGCTGAAGTCAAAGTCATGTAATGTGAACTAGTACAATGCCAAACAATGTAATTGCATTGAAAACGTTATTCAGGAGCTGAAAAGCACTTTAAAGCAATAAAAGAATGAAAGTCTCAAAACTCGGAATCTCATGGCTTAATCTTGTCAGTAGCATGGATTAAGTGATTTACAGGTGATTTGAGTCAGTTTGGCCTGTTTAGGCTGAAATCTAAATCAAAGTCATGTAATGTGAACTAGTACAATGCCAAACATTGTAAATGCATTGAAAACGCTATTCAGGAGCTGAAAACCACTTTAAAGCAATAAAAGAAGGAAAGACTCAAAACTAGGAATCTAATGGCTTAATCTTGTCAGTAGCATGGATTAAGTGATTTACAGTTGATTTGAGTCAGTGTGGCCTGTTTAGGCTGAAGTCAAAGTCATGTAATGTGAACTAGTACAATGCCAAACATTGTAAATTCATAGAAAACGCTTTTCAGTAGCTGAAAAGCACTTTAAAGCAATAAAAGAAGGAAAGACTCAAAACTGGGAATCTACTGGCTTAATCTTGTCAGTAGCATGGATTAAGTGATTTACAGTTGATTTGAGTCAGTGTGGCCTGTTTTACGCTGAAGTCAAAGTCATGTAATGTGAACTAGTACAATGCCAAACATTGTAAATTCATAGAAAACGCTTTTCAGTAGCTGAAAAGCACTTTAAAGCAATAAAAGAAGGAAAGACTCAAAACTAGGAATCTAATGGCTTAATCTTGTCAGTAGCATGAATTAAGTGATTTACAGGTGATTTGAGTCAGTGTGGCCTGTTTTAGGCTGAAGTAAGTCATGTAATGTGAACTAGTACAATGCCAAACATTGTAATGCATTGAAAACGCTATTCAGGAGCTGAAAAGCACTTTAAAGCAATAAAAGAAGGAAAGAATCAAAACTGGGAATCTACTGGCTTAATCTTGTCAGTAGCATGGATTAAGTGATTTACAGGTGATTTGAGTCAGTTTGGCCTGTTTAGGCTGAAATCTAAGTCAAAGTCATGTAATGTGAACTAGTACAATGCCAAACATTGTAAATGCATTGAAAACGCTATTCAGGAGCTGAAAACCACTTTAAAGCAATAAAAGAAGGAAAGACTCAAAACTAGGAATCTAATGGCTTAATCTTGTCAGTAGCATGGATTAAGTGATTTACAGTTGATTTGAGTCAGTGTGGCCTGTTTAGGCTGAAGTCAAAGTCATGTAATGTGAACTAGTACAAAGCCAAACATTGTAAATTCATAGAAAACGCTTTTCAGTAGCTGAAAAGTACTTTAAAGCAATAAAAGAAGGAAAGACTCAAAACTAGGAATCTAATGTCTTATTCTTGTCAGTAGCATGGATTTAAGTGATTTACAGGTGATTTGAGTCAGTGTGGCCTGTTTTAGGCTGAAATCTAACTCAAAGTCATGTAATGTGAACTAGTACAATGCCAAACAATGTAATTGCATTGAAAACGTTATTCAGGAGCTGAAAAGCACTTTAAAGCAATAAAAGAATGAAAGTCTCAAAACTCGGAATCTCATGGCTTAATCTTGTCAGTAGCATGGATTAAGTGATTTACAGGTGATTTGAGTCAGTGTGGCCTGTTTTAGGGTGAAATCTAAGTCAAAGTCATGTAATGTGAACTAGTACAATGCCAAACATTGTAAATTCTTAGAAAACGCTAATTCAGGAGCTGAAAACCACTTTAAAGCAATAAAAGAAGGAAAAACTCAAAACTAGGAATCTAATGGCTTAATCTTGTCAGTAGCATGGATTAAGTGATTTACAGTTGATTTGAGTCAGTGTGGCCTGTTTAGGCTGAAGTCAAAGTCATGTAATGTGAACTAGTACAATGCCAAACATTGTAAATTCATAGAAAACGCTTTTCAGTAGCTGAAAAGCACTTTAAAGCAATAAAAGAAGGAAAGACTCAAAACTGGGAATCTACTGGCTTAATCTTGTCAGTAGCATGGATTAAGTGATTTACAGTTGATTTGAGTCAGTGTGGCCTGTTTTACGCTGAAGTCAAAGTCATGTAATGTGAACTAGTACAATGCCAAACATTGTAAATTCATAGAAAACGCTTTTCAGTAGCTGAAAAGCACTTTAAAGCAATAAAAGAAGGAAAGACTCAAAACTGGGAATCTAATGGCTTAATCTTGTCAGTAGCATGAATTAAGTGATTTACAGGTGATTTGAGTCAGTGTGGCCTGTTTTAGGCTGAAGTAGGTCATGTAATGTGAACTAGTACAATGCCAAACATTGTAATGCATTGAAAACGCTATTCAGGAGCTGAAAAGCACTTTAAAGCAATAAAAGAAGGAAAGAATCAAAACTGGGAATCTACTGGCTTAATCTTGTCAGTAGCATGGATTAAGTGATTTACAGGTGATTTGAGTCAGTTTGGCCTGTTTAGGCTGAAATCTAAGTCAAAGTCATGTAATGTGAACTAGTACAATGCCAAACATTGTAAATGCATTGAAAACACTATTCAGGAGCTGAAAACCACTTTAAAGCAATAAAAGAAGGAAAGACTCAAAACTAGGAATCTAATGGCTTAATCTTGTCAGTAGCATGGATTAAGTGATTTACAGTTGATTTGAGTCAGTGTGGCCTGTTTAGGCTGAAGTCAAAGTCATGTAATGTGAACTAGTACAAAGCCAAACATTGTAAATTCATAGAAAACGCTTTTCAGTAGCTGAAAAGTACTTTAAAGCAATAAAAGAAGGAAAGACTCAAAACTAGGAATCTAATGTCTTATTCTTGTCAGTAGCATGGATTTAAGTGATTTACAGGTGATTTAAGTCAGTGTGGCCTGTTTTAGGCTGAAGTAAGTCATGTAATGTGAACTAGTACAATGAAAAACATTGTAATGCATTAAAAACGCTATTCAGGAGCTGAAAAGCACTTTAAAGCAATAAAAGAAGGAAAGACTCAAAACTAGGAATCTAATGTCTTATTCTTGTCAGTATCATGGATTTAAGTGATTTACAGTTGATTTGAATCAGTGTGGCCTGTTTTAGGCTGAAATCTAACTCAAAGTCATGTAATGTGAACTAGTACAATGCCAAACAATGTAATTGCATTGAAAACGTTATTCAGGAGCTGAAAAGCACTTTAAAGCAATAAAAGAATGAAAGTCTCAAAACTCGGAATCTCATGGCTTAATCTTGTCAGTAGCATGGATTAAGTGATTTACAGGTGATTTGAGTCAGTTTGGCCTGTTTAGGCTGAAATCTAAATCAAAGTCATGTAATGTGAACTAGTACAATGCCAAACATTGTAAATGCATTGAAAACGCTATTCAGGAGCTGAAAACCACTTTAAAGCAATAAAAGAAGGAAAGACTCAAAACTAGGAATCTAATGGCTTAATCTTGTCAGTAGCATGGATTAAGTGATTTACAGTTGATTTGAGTCAGTGTGGCCTGTTTAGGCTGAAGTCAAAGTCATGTAATGTGAACTAGTACAAAGCCAAACATTGTAAATTCATAGAAAACGCTTTTCAGTAGCTGAAAAGTACTTTAAAGCAATAAAAGAAGGAAAGACTCAAAACTAGGAATCTAATGTCTTATTCTTGTCAGTAGCATGGATTTAAGTGATTTACAGGTGATTTAAGTCAGTGTGGCCTGTTTTAGGCTGAAGTAAGTCATGTAATGTGAACTAGTACAATGAAAAACATTGTAATGCATTGAAAACGCTATTCAGGAGCTGAAAAGCACTTTAAAGCAATAAAAGAAGGAAAGACTCAAAACTAGGAATCTAATGTCTTATTCTTGTCAGTATCATGGATTTAAGTGATTTACAGTTGATTTGAATCAGTGTGGCCTGTTTTAGGCTGAAATCTAACTCAAAGTCATGTAATGTGAACTAGTACAATGCCAAACAATGTAATTGCATTGAAAACGTTATTCAGGAGCTGAAAAGCACTTTAAAGCAATAAAAGAATGAAAGTCTCAAAACTCGGAATCTCATGGCTTAATCTTGTCAGTAGCATGGATTAAGTGATTTACAGGTGATTTGAGTCAGTTTGGCCTGTTTAGGCTGAAATCTAAATCAAAGTCATGTAATGTGAACTAGTACAATGCCAAACATTGTAAATGCATTGAAAACGCTATTCAGGAGCTGAAAACCACTTTAAAGCAATAAAAGAAGGAAAGACTCAAAACTAGGAATCTAATGGCTTAATCTTGTCAGTAGCATGGATTAAGTGATTTACAGTTGATTTGAGTCAGTGTGGCCTGTTTAGGCTAAAGTCAAAGTCATGTAATGTGAACTAGTACAATGCCAAACATTGTAAATTCATAGAAAACGCTTTTCAGTAGCTGAAAAGCACTTTAAAGCAATAAAAGAAGGAAAGACTCAAAACTGGGAATCTACTGGCTTAATCTTGTCAGTAGCATGGATTAAGTGATTTACAGTTGATTTGAGTCAGTGTGGCCTGTTTTACGCTGAAGTCAAAGTCATGTAATGTGAACTAGTACAATGCCAAACATTGTAAATTCATAGAAAACGCTTTTCAGTAGCTGAAAAGCACTTTAAAGCAATAAAAGAAGGAAAGACTCAAAACTAGGAATCTAATGGCTTAATCTTGTCAGTAGCATGAATTAAGTGATTTACAGGTGATTTGAGTCAGTGTGGCCTGTTTTAGGCTGAAGTAAGTCATGTAATGTGAACTAGTACAATGCCAAACATTGTAATGCATTGAAAACGCTATTCAGGAGCTGAAAAGCACTTTAAAGCAATAAAAGAAGGAAAGAATCAAAACTGGGAATCTACTGGCTTAATCTTGTCAGTAGCATGGATTAAGTGATTTACAGGTGATTTGAGTCAGTTTGGCCTGTTTAGGCTGAAATCTAAGTCAAAGTCATGTAATGTGAACTAGTACAATGCCAAACATTGTAAATGCATTGAAAACGCTATTCAGGAGCTGAAAACCACTTTAAAGCAATAAAAGAAGGAAAGACTCAAAACTAGGAATCTAATGGCTTAATCTTGTCAGTAGCATGGATTAAGTGATTTACAGTTGATTTGAGTCAGTGTGGCCTGTTTAGGCTGAAGTCAAAGTCATGTAATGTGAACTAGTACAAAGCAAAACATTGTAAATTCATAGAAAACGCTTATCAGTAGCTGAAAAGTACTTTAAAGCAATAAAAGAAGGAAAGACTCAAAACTAGGAATCTAATGTCTTATTCTTGTCAGTAGCATGGATTTAAGTGATTTACAGGTGATTTGAGTCAGTGTGGCCTGTTTTAGGCTGAAGTAAGTCATGTAATGTGAACTAGTACAATGAAAAACATTGTAATGCATTGAAAACGCTATTCAGGAGCTGAAAAGCACTTTAAAGCAATAAAAGAAGGAAAGACTCGAAACTAGGAATCTAATGTCTTATTCTTGTCAGTATCATGGATTTAAGTGATTTACAGTTGATTTGAATCAGTGTGGCCTGTTTTAGGCTGAAATCTAACTCAAAGTCATGTAATGTGAACTAGTACAATGCCAAACAATGTAATTGCATTGAAAACGTTATTCAGGAGCTGAAAAGCACTTTAAAGCAATAAAAGAATGAAAGTCTCAAAACTCGGAATCTCATGGCTTAATCTTGTCAGTAGCATGGATTAAGTGATTTATAGGTGATTTGAGTCAGTGTGGCCTGTTTTAGGCTGAAATCTAAGTCAAAGTCATATAATGTGAACTAGTACAATGCCAAACATTGTAAATTCTTAGAAAACGCTAATTCAGGAGCTGAAAACCACTTTAAAGCAATAAAAGAAGGGAAACCTCAAAACTAGGAATCTAATGGCTTAATCTTGTCAGTAGCATGAATTAAGTGATTTACAGGTGATTTGAGTCAGTGTGGCCTGTTTTAGGCTGAAGTAAATCATGTAATGTGAACTAGTACAATGCCAAACATTGTAATGCATTGAAAACGCTATTCAGGAGCTGAAAAGCACTTTAAAGCAATAAAAGAAGGAAAGACTCAAAACTGGGAATCTACTGGCTTAATCTTGTCAGTAGCATGGATTAAGTGATTTACAGGTGATTTGAGTCAGTGTGGCCTGTTTAGGCTGAAGTCAAAGTCATGTAATGTGAACTAGTACAATGCCAAACAATGTAATTGCATTGAAAACGTTATTCAGGAGCTGAAAAGCACTTTAAAGCAATAAAAGAATGAAAGTCTCAAAACTGGGAATCTCATGGCTTAATCTTGTCAGTAGCATGGATTAAGTGATTTACAGGTGATTTGAGTCAGTGTGGCCTGTTTTAGGCTGAAATCTAACTCAAAGTCATGTAATGTGAACTAGTACAATGCCAAACAATGTAATTGCATTGAAAACGCTAATTCAGGAGCTGAAAACCACTTGAAAGCAATAAAAGAAGGAAAAACTCAAAACTAGGAATCTAATGGCTTAATCTTGTCAGTAGCGTGAATTAAGTGATTTACAGGTGATTTGAGTCAGTGTGGCCTGTTTTAGGCTGAAGTAAGTCATGTAATGTGAACTAGTACAATGCCAAACATTGTAATGCATTGAAAACGCTATTCAGGAGCTGAAAAGCACTTTAAAGCAATAAAAGAAGGAAAGACTCAAAACTGGGAATCTACTGGCTTAATCTTGTCAGTAGCATGGATTAAGTGATTTACAGGTGATTTGAGTCAGTTTGGCCTGTTTAGGCTGAAATCTAAGTCAAAGTCATGTAATGTGAACTAGTACAATGCCAAACAATGTAATTGCATTGAAAACGTTATTCAGGAGCTCAAAAGCACTTTAAAGCAATAAAAGAATGAAAGTCTCAAAACTCGGAATCTCATGGCTTAATCTTGTCAGTAGCATGGATTAAGTGATTTACAGGTGATTTGAGTCAGTGTGGCCTGTTTTAGGGTGAAATCTAAGTCAAAGTCATGTAATGTGAACTAGTACAATGCCAAACATTGTAAATTCTTAGAAAACGCTAATTCAGGAGCTGAAAACCACTTTAAAGCAATAAAAGAAGGAAAAACTCAAAACTAGGAATCTAATGGCTTAATCTTGTCAGTAGCATGGATTAAGTGATTTACAGTTGATTTGAGTCAGTGTGGCCTGTTTAGGCTGAAGTCAAAGTCATGTAATGTGAACTAGTACAATGCCAAACATTGTAAATTCATAGAAAACGCTTTTCAGTAGCTGAAAAGCACTTTAAAGCAATAAAAGAAGGAAAGACTCAAAACTGGGAATCTACTGGCTTAATCTTGTCAGTAGCATGGATTAAGTGATTTACAGTTGATTTGAGTCAGTGTGGCCTGTTTTACGCTGAAGTCAAAGTCATGTAATGTGAACTAGTACAATGCCAAACATTGTAAATTCATAGAAAACGCTTTTCAGTAGCTGAAAAGCACTTTAAAGCAATAAAAGAAGGAAAGACTCAAAACTAGGAATCTAATGGCTTAATCTTGTCAGTAGCATGAATTAAGTGATTTACAGGTGATTTGAGTCAGTGTGGCCTGTTTTAGGCTGAAGTAAGTCATGTAATGTGAACTAGTACAATGCCAAACATTGTAATGCATTGAAAACGCTATTCAGGAGCTGAAAAGCACTTTAAAGCAATAAAAGAAGGAAAGAATCAAAACTGGGAATCTACTGGCTTAATCTTGTCAGTAGCATGGATTAAGTGATTTACAGGTGATTTGAGTCAGTTTGGCCTGTTTAGGCTGAAATCTAAGTCAAAGTCATGTAATGTGAACTAGTACAATGCCAAACATTGTAAATGCATTGAAAACGCTATTCAGGAGCTGAAAACCACTTTAAAGCAATAAAAGAAGGAAAGACTCAAAACTAGGAATCTAATGGCTTAATCTTGTCAGTAGCATGGATTAAGTGATTTACAGTTGATTTGAGTCAGTGTGGCCTGTTTAGGCTGAAGTCAAAGTCATGTAATGTGAACTAGTACAAAGCCAAACATTGTAAATTCATAGAAAACGCTTTTCAGTAGCTGAAAAGTACTTTAAAGCAATAAAAGAAGGAAAGACTCAAAACTAGGAATCTAATGTCTTATTCTTGTCAGTAGCATGGATTTAAGTGATTTACAGGTGATTTGAGTCAGTGTGGCCTGTTTTAGGCTGAAGTAAGTCATGTAATGTGAACTAGTACAATGAAAAACATTGTAATGCATTGAAAACGCTATTCAGGAGCTGAAAAGCACTTTAAAGCAATAAAAGAAGGAAAGACTCAAAACTAGGAATCTAATGTCTTATTCTTGTCAGTATCATGGATTTAAGTGATTTACAGTTGATTTGAATCAGTGTGGCCTGTTTTAGGCTGAAATCTAACTCAAAGTCATGTAATGTGAACTAGTACAATGCCAAACATTGTAAATGCATTGAAAACGCTATTCAGGAGCTGAAAACCACTTTAAAGCAATAAAAGAAGGAAAGACTCAAAACTAGGAATCTAATGGCTTAATCTTGTCAGTAGCATGGATTAAGTGATTTACAGTTGATTTGAGTCAGTGTGGCCTGTTTAGGCTGAAGTCAAAGTCATGTAATGTGAACTAGTACAAAGCCAAACATTGTAAATTCATAGAAAACGCTTTTCAGTAGCTGAAAAGTACTTTAAAGCAATAAAAGGAGGAAAGACTCAAAACTAGGAATCTAATGTCTTATTCTTGTCAGTAGCATGGATTTAAGTGATTTACAGGTGATTTGAGTCAGTGTGGCCTGTTTTAGGCTGAAGTAAGTCATGTAATGTGAACTAGTACAATGAAAAACATTGTAATGCATTGAAAACGCTATTCAGGAGCTGAAAAGCACTTTAAAGCAATAAAAGAAGGAAAGACTCAAAACTAGGAATCTAATGTCTTATTCTTGTCAGTATCATGGATTTAAGTGATTTACAGTTGATTTGAATCAGTGTGGCCTGTTTTAGGCTGAAATCTAACTCAAAGTCATGTAATGTGAACTAGTACAATGCCAAACAATGTAATTGCATTGAAAACGTTATTCAGGAGCTGAAAAGCACTTTAAAGCAATAAAAGAAGGAAAGACTCAAAACTAGGAATCTAATGGCTTAATCTTGTCAGTAGCATGGATTAAGTGATTTACAGTTGATTTGAGTCAGTGTGGCCTGTTTAGGCTGAAGTCAAAGTCATGTAATGTGAACTAGTACAAAGCAAAACATTGTAAATTCATAGAAAACGCTTATCAGTAGCTGAAAAGTACTTTAAAGCAATAAAAGAAGGAAAGACTCAAAACTAGGAATCTAATGTCTTATTCTTGTCAGTAGCATGGATTTAAGTGATTTACAGGTGATTTGAGTCAGTGTGGCCTGTTTTAGGCTGAAGTAAGTCATGTAATGTGAACTAGTACAATGAAAAACATTGTAATGCATTGAAAACGCTATTCAGGAGCTGAAAAGCACTTTAAAGCAATAAAAGAAGGAAAGACTCGAAACTAGGAATCTAATGTCTTATTCTTGTCAGTATCATGGATTTAAGTGATTTACAGTTGATTTGAATCAGTGTGGCCTGTTTTAGGCTGAAATCTAACTCAAAGTCATGTAATGTGAACTAGTACAATGCCAAACAATGTAATTGCATTGAAAACGTTATTCAGGAGCTGAAAAGCACTTTAAAGCAATAAAAGAATGAAAGTCTCAAAACTCGGAATCTCATGGCTTAATCTTGTCAGTAGCATGGATTAAGTGATTTATAGGTGATTTGAGTCAGTGTGGCCTGTTTTAGGCTGAAATCTAAGTCAAAGTCATATAATGTGAACTAGTACAATGCCAAACATTGTAAATTCTTAGAAAACGCTAATTCAGGAGCTGAAAACCACTTTAAAGCAATAAAAGAAGGGAAACCTCAAAACTAGGAATCTAATGGCTTAATCTTGTCAGTAGCATGAATTAAGTGATTTACAGGTGATTTGAGTCAGTGTGGCCTGTTTTAGGCTGAAGTAAATCATGTAATGTGAACTAGTACAATGCCAAACATTGTAATGCATTGAAAACGCTATTCAGGAGCTGAAAAGCACTTTAAAGCAATAAAAGAAGGAAAGACTCAAAACTGGGAATCTACTGGCTTAATCTTGTCAGTAGCATGGATTAAGTGATTTACAGGTGATTTGAGTCAGTGTGGCCTGTTTAGGCTGAAGTCAAAGTCATGTAATGTGAACTAGTACAATGCCAAACAATGTAATTGCATTGAAAACGTTATTCAGGAGCTGAAAAGCACTTTAAAGCAATAAAAGAATGAAAGTCTCAAAACTGGGAATCTCATGGCTTAATCTTGTCAGTAGCATGGATTAAGTGATTTACAGGTGATTTGAGTCAGTGTGGCCTGTTTTAGGCTGAAATCTAACTCAAAGTCATGTAATGTGAACTAGTACAATGCCAAACAATGTAATTGCATTGAAAACGCTAATTCAGGAGCTGAAAACCACTTGAAAGCAATAAAAGAAGGAAAAACTCAAAACTAGGAATCTAATGGCTTAATCTTGTCAGTAGCGTGAATTAAGTGATTTACAGGTGATTTGAGTCAGTGTGGCCTGTTTTAGGCTGAAGTAAGTCATGTAATGTGAACTAGTACAATGCCAAACATTGTAATGCATTGAAAACGCTATTCAGGAGCTGAAAAGCACTTTAAAGCAATAAAAGAAGGAAAGACTCAAAACTGGGAATCTACTGGCTTAATCTTGTCAGTAGCATGGATTAAGTGATTTACAGGTGATTTGAGTCAGTTTGGCCTGTTTAGGCTGAAATCTAAGTCAAAGTCATGTAATGTGAACTAGTACAATGCCAAACAATGTAATT